>NC_056742.1:361506941-361534441 GCF_019279795.1 Protopterus annectens
CACTTAGGTGAGGTGCCAGTTCATTTTGTAGTTCATATAGTACACACTCCGGGATGTTGTCTGGTCCCATGGATGCTGTATTCTTAGCTTTGGAGAGTGCATTTTTTACCTGTGTGGCCGTGATTACCAGAATTTGGCAATCTTTTGGTATTGAGATGGGCTCTTTAGGGGGTGAGAGGGGGCTGAAGCTGGCACTGAATCGATCTGTCAGGATATTGGCAATATCCTTGGGATCAGTATATTTAATGTCATTCTGTTGTAGCTCAGAGCAGATCTGAGCATTGCCATGTAGATTCTTGACATAACTATAGAATGCCTTGTGGTTGTCCTTAAAATATTTGGCAATTTTATTTTTGTAACTAGCTTTGGAGGATTTTCTGAGGGATCTCAGCTTCTTACAGAGGCTGGTAAGGGAGTTTTTTGCATCCTGGGATTTTCCTCTTTTTTGCGACAGTTTCTTCCTTCTGTTGTATAGTTTGTTTATGGTAGGGGACCACCAAATTGGGTTCCTGATTTTGGAGAAGACCATCTTGGTTCTGTTTGTAATGGCATGAGTCATGCACGAGTGGATGTGCTCATACAGTGCCTTAGTGTAGGACTGAGCAGTCAAACTTTCAGTTCCCATCTGCATGGTTGTCATGAAGTTTGTCACTTATGACTTGAGTAGCATGAAGTTGGCTTTGGAGAAGTTTTTTATGGAGGTTTCCCTACTGGGGGTGGGGGGTGGCAGTGTGGATGGGATGTGGACATCAAGGGTGATTAGTTTATGGTCAGACCTGACCAATGAGGGGTGACCACCAGTGTGGAACATTGATCTCCCATGTTGGTAATGACCAGGTCTAGGATATTTGAGCCCCTGGTGGGACTATGGATTATTTGGTCCTGGGCATTATAATTTATGAATTCCAAGAACGGTTAGGCAAAGGTGTTGATACCCAAGTAGTCTTCTCAATTAATGGCCGGGTAGTTGAAATCACCCAGTATTAGGGTGTTTGGTTCTATCTTAATATTTTACAGTATGTTTAGAAAGGTGTAGTAAGAATCTTGGGGCATGGTGGAGGATCTGTAGCAAGCTACAATTTGGATTGCAGTCTTACCTAGTGTTAGCTGCACCTGTAGAATTTCAGATGCATTGTGTTGGGCGACTAGCCTGGAGGTGTGAATATGGACACTCCTCCTCCTTTAGTGCTTCGATCCTGGTTTGGTGGCCAAAAAGTGTGGTAAGAGTTGTAGCCTGGTATTGCAGGGGTGCTCTCTGGAGCCTTGATCCAGGTCTCAGTTACTGCATAGCTATCAATGTTCTCCATTTTTAGGAGTGCCTCGAGTGAGTGCATTTTGAGGTTTAGACTTCTAGCATTGAGTAGTATTACCTTCAGATTTTGCATGCTTATATCTGTTACGGTGGTGGTTTTGTCCTTTGAGCCTTGCCTAAAAAAGGCACTATAGGGGTGGCAAGAGCCTTAGCCAGTAACCTGAATCCCAGGGACAGCAGGTGCAAACCATCTCTGGCAAAGCATCGTGGTTTGTCGATCATGTCGTCCCAGGCAGACAGACACTGGATCTCCTTTGAATGACACCAGAAACTTAGCCAATTGTTGAAGTCAATCATTTTGTCTTTATACTGTGGTATCATTCTGGGCGAAGATAGGATGCTGCTCAGGGCTAGGGTCATACCTGCCTGGGGCACATGATCCGAGAGCTCTTCCATGTCTCTTTTCATGTAGTCCAGGGAGGTATGTCTCAAGTCATTCACTCCAACATGGACAATGACAGAGTCATATTTGTACTTGTTGTGGAGTGACTTGAGTGCATGCATTATGTGGCGGATCCTGGCACCCAACAGGCAGCTGACAGTAATTTTCTCCTTGTTCAGCCTGGTGGGTGGGACATCAGTGTGCCTGACTATACAGTCACCTATGACTATAGTGTTGGGTACGTTGTTTTGCCTCAGGGGTTGTTGTTTGGTGGAACACTGGTGTTTTGAGCTATGTGTCACTTTGGTTGTGATTGTTGTTTGTTTGTGTTTCAGTTTCGGAGGTTCTTGTTGCTTGGGCAGGTTAATGTTAAGACCCTCCGCATAAGTGGGTTTAGTGTTACTATGTGTGGATGTTGGTGGAGTGAGTTTTGAAGGGCTGTGTGTTGCTTGAGGTGTAGTGCAGGTGTTAACCTTCTCTTTTTGACTGTCTAGCACAATCTTGGCTGGAGAGAGCTTTGCTTCCAGTTTTTCATGTAAGTACATCTCTCGCAGGTTGTAGTGTTGGGTGGTAGGAGGAGAGAGTTGTCTGTGTACATAAGGCAATTACTGCATTAGCCCCAGTATGCCCAGAGTCACCAGGTGGACAGGTGAAATCACCAGAAGCTGACCATTGGACATGCCTGGTTCGGTGTTTCTTTTGTAAAGTACAAGAGCTGTTTTCCCTTACCTAGGTACTTTGCAATTATAGGCTGTTTAGTGCCTATGATTAATTTCTCCTTATTAACAAGGAGAACTGAGTGCTTGTATCAGTTTAAGGCTTCTGAGTGCTTTCCAGCAGGTTTTAGAGCAAGTGCTAGTCACAGGGATTCCGATTTTAGCGCTACTACCATAAATTTATGGTATTTAAATCAGAAGAATGGAGCACGTAGTTATGTTGATGCAGTACATATCACAATATATCAACCATTTCAGTCTGACATGAAGACTTTACTGTCTGTTTCACTGTTACTGGTAAGGAATGTAGTCAGTGATTACTACTGATTTTCTCTGATGTGGGTTATGCAGAACGGATAGCAGATTAATATATTGGTGACCTGGTACTTAATGGAGATGATGCTGATCTGTACTCCATTATTCTTTTCAAATATTACTATTGTATTTCCAAAATGAGGATTATAATAACGCAGGCTCAGGTTACCATCTCAATCAGACTACAGCTTGATGATGCATGGTACAGATACAGGCATGTAATCTTTCTACAGAGAGCTCCCATGTCAGACTGCAATGGTTGGTATATTGTGATATGTACTGCATCAATATTACTACATGCTCCATTCTGCCAATTTAAATACCATAAATGTATTTGATGCTAAATAAGGTCATTCTGTGGTTTTCTAACTGTACTTTCACTTTGCTCATATGTATGTATATATATATATATATATATATATATATATATATATATATATATATATATCTATATACACACAAGCATGTGTGTGTGTGTGTGTGTGTGTGTGTGTGTGTGTGTGTGTGTGTGTGTGTGTGTGTGTGTGTGTGTGTGTGTGTGTGTGTGTGTGTGTGTGTGTGTGTGCAAGCGTGCATGTGTGTGTGTGTGTGTGTGTGTGTGTGTGTGTGTGTGTGTGTGTGTGTGTGTGTGTGTGCATGTGTGTGTATGCATGTGTGTGTGCACGTGTGTATGTGTGTGAGTGTGACTGCATGGATGTGAGATGTGCATTTGTGTGTAGATTTATGGTATACTTTACAAAGTATGAGTGAAAAGAACAAAATTGTTATATCTTCTTGGACAGAAAGCACACATTTCTAGTATTAAAGAAGAAGTTATTCAGGTTTTAGATTTTTCTATCATAACTAGAAAAATTCTCTAAGTGATGGCTTAGCACTTGTGTGATTTCAGTGCTGAGTTTGATCAGGGATCTTAAATAATTGATTGACTGACAAATGGCAAAGGATCGGCCTCCCACTGGGGCAGGCACAACATTTTTAGATCTATTTGGAGGTACTGCAGACGTGTATGTAGGATGTGTGGCAGACAGTCTCATTAGCAGACTCTGACCTACTTACAGCAATTGATTTGGTTAGCAAAGCTAAGGAGCTGCAATACCTCTTATCAGTGTTACTGCAGGGATTTTAAGTTTAATACAAACTGGATTCTTGGGACATACTCAATCATCTACAATTCTTTTAGACAGAAATATTTAAAGACCACAAAGATCAAAAACAAATACAGAAAGAAAAGAATGTGTAACAATTTATTTAATTTCTCTCTTAATATTTCTTATGAAACTAGATCAGTCAAACTGACGCCACGTATTTCCATAGTAGGACTATGGCTTGTACAATATCTGCTTTTGTGTCATTAAAATTTAAATGTTAAGAATATCAAAGCAGCATATCTGCATATGAAGCAGATTAAAGAATTTTTAGCACACCCAAAAAAGAATAATATATATATATATATATATATATATATATATATATATATATATATATATATATAATTATAATTGTTTTTATTGATAATTCATTATGTGTCAAATTTAGAACCCATATAGGGATAACGAAGAAGAGGGGAACCTTGCATTCAAGTATCATAATAAATAAAATGTAAATTCAGCCTTTGGGATTGTAAGTGCAGGGCCTTTGAACTGATATCATTGGTCTGTTTGTTAGTCATCTTGGCTATTTTTACTTTGCGGAAATCTGCCGCTACTTCTTAATGTGGATTGAATATATAACATACATGCCATTTTTACAAGAGATGGAAAAACAGTGGCAGTATAACAGAATGATAAGGTTTGCAAAAGCATGCAGAAGGTTATGTCTCAAAGCTGCCTTCAGCTCTGGGTTCTCTTCCTTGAGTCACTTAACCTGACAGTGCTCCCAATATTGATTTAAAAACAAACACCTCTGTCTAGTGGGCTCATCTATTTAACAAAATAACTATTACCTGTAATTATAACTAATTACTTTGAATGATTTACATTTGTGAAGCATGTTGTAATAAATTGTTAGATTCATATTAAGAGGTCATACCAATTTCAGATCAATGCTTTTTAAGCAGCGTTTCTCGGTTCTGATTTTTAAAATGAAAGTGAAAATAAAAATCAATTTTGTAAGATTAAGATCAGCGGTAAGGTATCTGCCTAATAGCTCTAGTGTCTAACATTCAGTCATTACTTCCAGTCGCTGTCTTTGTGGGTTTTCTCTGAGTACTGGTGCTTCCTCCTACTCTCCAAATATATGCTGACTGATGGGATACACTTCATTACCTATATTACATTTATCGATTGGGTACACTAAACTACCTATATTACATTTAGCCTTGTCCTTGTGGCAGGGCTCATAGGTGAAAAGAGTCTGAAGACCAGTTTACTTATCCAGTAAATAAATGCACACACAAACAAATACATGCATAGAACTGTCAAGTCACAATTACCTTCTGCTCTACCCTCAACATCCACATCTTTCCACTTTAGTGTTTATCCCACCCAAAATACATATGGACTCTGTAAAAGTATGTACCCCATTCACTCAGCTGCAGAACAACATGGGTGCAATCAGTGTATATCCTTCTTACCATCTGCTTTAAGATTTAATTGAATTGAAAGAGTACAGATTCACATCTGCCTCTTATCTAAAACATATGAAAAAAGACATGAAAAATTGAAAACAAATGCTGTTTATAATCAAGCAATAACCAATCCATTTCAGGAAGGAGCTGCTTACAGTTTGTTAACATACCATAGCGAAGTGACTAATTAGTTACATTTGTGCATCACAGCATTTGGTCATCCAGTTTGGTATTCGGCCTAGGATATCTTCCACAAAGAGTCCACATATCCTGCCTGGATATGCGTGTGTTATTAATGGAAAATCCAGTTTTCTTCCATACCTCTACATGGGTCATAAGTGAATTGGCACTCCTTCAAACTGCATTAAACCAGGAACCACACACAAGTTAATACTTGAACTAATAAAACACCAAACACTTGCTGCAGTGCATAAACTCACAATGGCTGTTATCCAGGAAAATCTTTTAATTCCACAGTGGAATTAAAAGATTTCCCCGGATAACAGCCATTGTCAGTTTATGCATTGCAGCAAGTTTTTGTTCATAGGTTGGTAATAGGCTAACTGCCCTAGTGGGCCATTTTAAGCCTTGCGAATTACTCCATATGAGAATCAAACCCTGTACCTTGTGTCTGTAAGGTAAACATCTTAACCATTATGCCAACTTACCATGTTGTTTTATTACTCCTTCAAACTGGAAATAGATATGTGTGTGTGTGTATATGTGTATGTATGTGTGTGTGTGTGTGTGTGTGTGTGAGAAAGCATGACTGCACTTGCTGAGAATGGCTATTGCACTGTATTATTTTCTTGTTTTTCCCCTCTGAAAGCCAGGAGGGGCTTCAGTCCCCAGCAACCCTGAATAAGAGTAAGCAAGCAATCAGAGAACTGCTTATGTTAGTGACACAGCTTACCTTTGTTAATTTCATATGAATGTGTGTATTTCTTATCATGTAGTTGTAATGTAATCTAAATACAAAAACAGATAAATTCAGAAATTATTGCTGAAGCAAATAAAATTAAAAAAAAAAAATCAGAATCCTAAATCTGACAGAAGCAGTTTATTAAACCGTATAAGCAGTCATTCTTCACTGTAAAATCACAAACTCTTAAAAATACACAATTCAAACAATCGTCACAACAATAATTATCATAAATAAATGTAAAACATCCACACAGCTACAATCATTCTCTTTTTAAGTACAAACTATATCTAAACTTGCTGTTTAAATTTGAAGCTCAATGTACCCTTAAAATGGCCTGCTATTTTGTCTCACCTTTAATGGCACTGTTATTTAAACCACCCCCACATACATCTTTATGGATTGTTAATCACAATAAATTTACACCCCTTGTCATACACAAGCAATTGTGTCAAGTAATGCCAAGACATTTAAGAGAGCACTTATATGATATTAATAATAGAACAGTTACAAGTGCCTTAGCTAAACATGTAATGGATAATTACAATACTCATAGTTTTAGATTTCTGGTTATTGAAAAGACGAAGGTTGATGAGAGAATGGGCGATACTGGAAATAGAACAGAAGTTAATGAAATCAGATGGACAGTAAGGATGAGAGCTGACAGTGGTAGAGGTTTAAATGATAAAGTCCCCCTAAAACCTGCCTTGAATGCAAGACCTCTAGGTAGCCTTTATACAGGTAATGGTTATATTTCAGTGGCTTTAAGTATGTTTTTGTGCATTTAATGACATGTATGTCATTATTTTAGAATGCTATTTGTATCATTTACATCTTTTAATCATTCATTTTATATTTTTAGTACTAAACACTTATACATGCTCTAACAATAGGCCAAATTAAATGAATGTTTATGTGTGTTACTGAAATACATTCTTTACATATACAACTGGTTTTGCCATATAAAGAAGCAGTCTCTTTAAAACTTAATTTGGACCTGAGCCCATCGGTTTCTCCTGCTTTTTTGTTGGTACTTGGACTATTTTCATTATAGAACAGAACATTAATCTGGAAATTTTGGATATTTTTACTTTGTGGACTAGTAATTTTAAAGCTCCACCAGGGGGAAGAAAACATGGAGGCCTATGCAGAAGTATACATAAATGCCCTGTGCAATCACATAAACAACTGTATAGAAAAGGCAGTACCAGAACAAACTAAACCCAGGTCTAGCTGGAAAAACAAGCCACCCTGGTGGACCCCTAGCATAAACAGTCTATACAACAAAAGAAAGAAATTCCTGTCTAGAAATAAGTGGGATGGTGCTCAAGAGAGAAAAAAAATCCATTACTAGTCTCAACAGCCAAATCAAGGGACTAGTCAGTGCTGGGCCATCTCCTGTTTGGGATATACTTCTCAGCTGTAGATGGCCTTTGACTGAACAAGTTTGCTGATGACTGCAAGTTGGGGGCAATCACTAACTCCCCAAATGATGTTGATATTCTACAGTAAGGTTGGACAAAGACTAATGACTGGTGTCAGAGCCATGGCTTTAAACTAAATGTGAAGAAGTGGATAATAATACCCCTTGGGAAAACAAATACTCCTGCAAACTACAACACTGATAGCACTCCCCTAAAATGGACCCAGTGGTAAGAGATCTGGGTACTCAGATAGCTAGATAGACAGTAATCTGAACTTTGACTACTATGTTTCCATGGTGGTGAGGCAATCCTTCTATGTGGCTCAGAGTATACGTAAGTACATGGCATCCACATCTCAGGATGTCATAGTACCACTATACTCGGCCATCATCAGACCAATAATTGAGTACAAAGGACACTTTGGCATGTACCTCACCAGGCACCTGCAACAGCTGGAGGGTCCTTAAACGTTTTTCACCAAAAAATATGGGGTATAACCAACATGTCATATGTGGACAGATTAAATGCCCTATCAACTATATTCAGTTTCCTACCAGTTACTGAGGGGTGATCTGTGCCTGACCTGCAAGGGAGTCTCTGACCCAGCCCTGATGTAAATGTTTTATAGTCACAAGACTAACTGAACAAGGGTTATCCACTCCAAAGAACTAAGCCTGATCTCTGATGTGAATAGTTCATGCTGGACAGACAGATATGTATCCCAGAGATTGCCCCTCTTCTGGAACAGGCTTCCTATTGACTTGAAACAGAGCCCTTCCCTGACCATCTTCAAGCAGAATTTGGACAAATGGATAAGAAATAGCAAATTCACTCCTGGGGTGGCACTCATGCCCCTTATGGACAGAGACAGTCTAAAAAATAGTCACAACCCTGCATTCTGACTCTGGTTATTTTTCCCCTAAGGATAAAAAATTTGTTAAAAACTGGCTGGGCATGTAAGGGATCTTCAGCCATAGGCGTACTAATCTCCTATAAACCTACAAACCTATGACCAAAACTAGGAAACTCGGTCTGTTAATTATTCCCCTAATCTTATAGTGCACATTTCAAAATATGTCGTGTCACACAACAGCACCCTCAAGTGTTATGTATATCAGTTTTCAGCAAGTGGTATTAAACGCCACTACAATCAAACAGTAGTAAACAAACCTTTACTTAGTATAAGATAGTCCATTTGCATGGTTGTCCTGCTTTGTTTTAAGTGTTTGAGTCCATCTGGGAGAGATGCAAGAATTTAACTAGTATGGATTGATGCAAGTATTTAACTAGCATGGAGGGATGTAAGAATTTAACTAGCATGGAAACTTCAATCAATCTCACATGAAGACACAGACTGTGAGTAACACACACACACACACACACATACTGCCACATCATTCCCTGCAAACCCACACTAAAATGTGTTTAGCTGTTACTGCAAAAAAAATGTATATATATATATATATATATATATATATATATATATATATATATATATATATATATATATATATATATATATATGGCAAAGTCTCAGACACATTTACAAAAAGAGTTGCATTGATCATTGCAAATCCAGTATGGTAGACCACTCAAAAAATAAAAATGTTTTAATGATCAGTGATTCCAGTCAGACTCATTGATTTTCTTCTTACCAAGCTAAACAAAGAAAGGAAGATGGTAGTTGTCTTTCAGGTATCAGGATATCTGATATCTCAAGGGCTCTTAAAGCCCTTTTACATAACAAATATGACTACAACGTGGTGGTGGTGGTAGTCTCTGTAGGGATGAATGACCTGGCACGCAGAACTCTGAGAGATATGCAGAGAAACATGTCAGAACTCTGTATGCATGTCACAAATTCATAAACGACTGTGGGTTGAGTGGAAGCCTTCCTTCCTTCTCTGTAAATGATGCCTAGGTACAAAGAAAAGGCAATTGGGTTCAACAATTCATTTAAAATTCTGTGTCATTCTAGGGGTATACAGTGTTTGTGCTGCATGGCAGTTCTACCAATGAGAGACATAAAAGAAAACAATGTTTAAAAGCAACATATATTTTTAATACAGAGGAAGCTGAAGCTGTGCAACCAAAAATAGATATACAGATTTTGATGATAATGCTTCTTCATCAGTATCAGATCTAAAAATCATGAACATCAGTGACTTAAATAACACTACAACCATGAAGTACAAAACTTCAAAGGGGTCAGAGTGCATATAAAATAAGAACTAAATTGAATATTGATGGGTGTCGCAGTAGTACAGTGGCTAACATTGTCACCTCACAGCAAGAGGTTCGCCAGTTCAATTCTTGGCTGAGGGGTCTTCATCATAGAGTCTGCATGTCCTCCCTACATTTTCGTGGCTTTTGTCCAGGTACTCCAGTTTCCTCCCAGATTTTAAATGCATGTATCTGGAGTGTTTCTCCCAGAGCCTTCACTGAAAATATACTCTGTCCTACTTCCCAGTCAACAAATGTTAAATAAATAAAATAATAACTACATTAAAGGCAATATTTAAATCAGGAGGAAATACCCCCCCCCCAAAAAAAAATCTATTTTTGTTCCATGTTAGAAATCAGCATTTGTGAATTTTGAATAATAGGTTCTATTCAAACAAAAAGAAAACTAGCAGTGGGATGCTGAAGATTTATGTTTGAATAAGGCTTTGCATTGTCTTTTACATGGAATATCACTTATGTGCGCTGAAGTAATATTCTTAATAATCCTAGAAGTGTTACCAATACTGAAAGATCAACTTGTGCAAAAAGCTGCATAAATAATCATTTCATTTCTACAATTAATAAACTGTCTAATAAAGTTTTGAGGCAATTAGTTGAAGTGAATTTTTTGGTCTTAAAAATATATTTGAATAATGTGCAATTGCCTCATTTAAAACATCCAATAGGTCTGTACCCCGCTAACAGTACTAAATATTGGCTAAGAATTTTTTTTATAATAAATAAGAATTCTGCTAATGTCTTGCCATGTCTGTAAGTAAAAGAACAACTATTAGGAATAAGTTTATTAATGCCCGAGTCAGCTTGTAAAATACCTCAATTGCTACTAATAAGTTACTTAACTTTATGGCTGTTGCACCTGTAAGTACTATTAAATGAAAATTTTAACTATCATCATCATGATATTGATTATACTGCAGTAATGATTGTCTGGACTGAAAAATCCACACATCATACAGCTTTAAAAATATTATCAGTATTGTAGCAATTTGTTGATACACAAAGACTAGGGGTAATAGTTACTGAATGGGAGATGAGTTTCCAGCAAGGTCTTCCACTTTTAGAAGTGGGTAAACTAAGGGAAGAAAAATCTAATATGTCTCTTTATGGATGAAGCACAACTGTCCCGATAATTGACAGGAAGCTAGAAATGTGGAGTGCGTTGAACTGGACATTCCAAGACATGGAGAAAGCATATGACAAGATCCCAAAAAAGTTGATTTGGACAGTCCTGTGATGGTATGAAGTTCCGAAAGCACTGACAGAATTAGTGCAGGCTATGTAAAAAGACCACAAGTACAAACATTGCTCTGGCTACAGGGATCCCAATGGGAGTGGGTGTGCATCAGGGTTCAGCTCTGAGCCCACTGCTGTTCATATTATTAATTATCAAACAAACCTAGAGTGGACAGATCACCAAAGCTACTATATGCAGACACAGTTGCATCACAAGCAGACTCTGAACAAGACCTTCAGTAAATAAGGGAATGGACTGCAAAACTGAAAGCACGTGGGCTGGCTGAAACAGATTACAGATAAGACAGATGTTATTGCAACAAATGGAGAAATCATAAGAAGTTGTGAATTAAGATAAAAAGTAAAACAGTGGAAGAGGTTAGCATAATCAATTATCTGAGAGGGGTGGTTGAAGAGAAGGGAAGTCTGAATGAGGTCAGCGCTAGAATCAGTGGGGATGCAGCCAACTGACACAGTGTCAGGGATAGTGTGTGACAGAAGAATGCTGAAAAGCAAGGTGTACAAATCAGTGGCGTGATCAGTACTACTATATGTTACAGAAACCTGAGCAGTGAAGGCAGGCCAGTTGAGGACGCCAGAGGTGATGGAGAAGAAGTGTGTCAGACAGATGGTAAGAAGCACACTCTGGAACAGATGAAGAAATGAGGACATCAGAGCAGAAGCCCAAATACCTTCAATTTCAGAAAACATCCAACAGAACAGATTATGGTAGTTCAGGAAAGCATGCAAGAAAGCAAAAGGAAATCTGGTGAAAAGATTTGGAGACACAGGAAGAAATCAAGAGGAAACAAGGGCATTCAGCAAAGAGATGAAATGATTGCATGAGAGGAGACCTGTGACATTCAGGCATGACCATCAGAGAAGGCAGGTGAGTATCACTGTATCAGGTGAGATGACTACAGTTGGAATGACATCCTGACAGCATGTAGAAAAATAGGAAACAAGGGTTTAATGGTTATGATGATGCTGTGGAAATGTATTGTGAGTATGTGAAGGTGAGGTGTGTGCTGTTATAAAAAATAAGATAACTCAACTATGTTATTATGTTATGTGCTACCACCGAGGCAGACCCAATTTCTATGTAGGTGATCTTTAAACTCAAGATGAAGGGTTTCTTCTCTGCAGTGCATCTTATACTATGTTACAACTGTAGGAAATCTGGAATCATCAAATCTGTTTTCCAATTTTAATATCACCCTACAAATTTCCAGAGTCCTTGGGAAAAATGTTTCTGTGAAATGTTGTCAGTGGAAACTGGGCAATGAGCTCATTATAAGAGCTTGTGGGTAAAGGACAGCTGAACTAAAGGTAGACAGTGCTGAAGTTCTACATGGTGATGACTCTTTGGTGACAAGCAATGATGGCTTTTACCACTGTGACCAGGAGAAAAATTCCGGATTCTATTGTAAGCTTGCAGAGGAAATATATTTTGGAAACGTTATTAAAGAGAAAGAGTGGTAGAGGCATTGAAGTAATTGACAAAGGTAGTAACAGAATATAGAGATGGTCAAGAATACATCAGACTGAGAAGAAAATGGTGTTCAAGGATGGGGGTGTGACAGCTACATAGGAACAAATGACAATAGCAAAACTTAGGTTGACTCAGTACATACAACTCACAATGCACATTCATGTGTGTTTTATGTAGTGTTTGTTTTAAAGGTTAGAAAATATAATGACAACAGTCCAGTTCTCAACACTCCATTTACCTGAGCAGAATACAAAAAGATTAGCATAAGTGGTAAATACCAGTATTTGATTCACTGAATAATGCCCCTTTGCTCATCCTATTTCTATTAGGAAAAGCACTTAGCTTGATTTTGTTAATTTGAGTGCAAGCCAAGCATTCTGTCCATAATGCCGTGAACATGTTGGATAAGAAAATCATATTCTATTGGTAGAAGTGACTGCAGGGCTATTAGTACTGGAAAGCTGACTGCTACACTAAGACAAGGACTTCACAGACCAGGTGTATTGTGGTTGGAGGGAGATAAAAGCTAAGCCAGACAATGCATATTTCTTTGTGCAACTAACAATAATTAAACATATTTGGTAAGTCACAAGGAATACAGCATTAAAAAGTGATAATGTTTTTACTTCATAAGTCCTATACCTTACATGAAGGCTGGTTAGGAACCTTTATCCTGGTAGTATTAAATTAATAAATATTTTATAACATGTAAATGACTGTGAAAACTTTACACAATAAGGTAAGCAGTTCCACAACCAAATAAATGTTTGCTGGAAAAATAGATTTCAGTTTTGATTTGGCTACAGATTTAGCAGAAAGCCTTCCATTGTTTCTACTATACATGAAATTAGGTTGTTTTAAAATGGCAAATAGGCCTTGGATGTCCTATTATATACATACAACAAATTTCCTCCAAGCAATCTATACTTTAATGAATAGAAGTCTAAATACATTAATCCATCAAATGAGAATGTATAATACTGATGAAATCCATTTTGCAATGATTTGTACAACATAGTATGTGCTAATGCACATGGTAAGGGATGGTACTACAACAGAAACACAGGTACTTTCTCAGAATACTGTAGGTGTGCTCACATGTCAGAATCTATCATAGTACATGTGCTCACATGTCAGAATCCATCATAGTAGTCTACTTTCTAAGTAACACTCCATTATCTCTCTTTCTGTTTCTAACCCAGAACTGAATGAAAGAGTTTCAAAACAAAATTATTCATTTCAGGTTTTATACTGGGGCTGCACAGGAATCCTACTGTTGCCAAACATGATAACAGTTGTGATCTGTTCCTTATTTATATGGGACATACAGTTTTTGCAAAAATTTGGGTAAACAAACAAAATGATCACTTAATTTTTAAAACATGGCCAAAGATTCATATTCTATTTGCCCACCATTTTGGATATCTATAACAAGAAATTTTACCTAGAAAAGGATGGCAGGTTGCAAATTGCCATTTCAAACACTTATTACAACAAACGCAACTTCCATGCCTCAAACTTGGCATAAAGAACTATAAGGCAAATTAACTTCTTGCACGTTTTTGGAAATATTACAATATATTCAGTTTAAAATAATATGAACATATCAGCAATCCTTTTGTGCCTATAGGCAGTAAATAAGAAGTCTCTCTGCTGTTTTGGTGCAGCTAGGACTGAAACGCTAAACAAAGCTGTTCAAATGTATTGCTATGTCTTTAGACTTGTTATATAGGTATACAAATGACTTATGATACTAATTCATTTCTAATTATTTTCCCTGAAAAAGCCCTTTGTCTTGCACTGAGCAGCCCAAGTAATCTGTTTCTTATTCTTGCAGTACTATATCGTTGTCCATTGCAATACTATCTTTTCTCAGATGTAGTTCAAAGAACAGGTTTACAGAATAACATCGGTATCTGTCAGCATCAGCATCTCAAAATAAATAAAAAGTGTTTATGAAAACTATTAGATATAAAATTTAATTCCAGACACTACTGGTGTATTATTTTCCCTAAAGCAAAAAGATAATAAAGGTGTAATTCAAACTGAACTATCAAAGGGTAACGGGGGGAGGGGAGAGAAAACACAACAGAGAGAGTGATGCACAGGTTACCAGCAATAAAAAATACAGGGGAAAAAAAGCTTTTTTTTCAAATTAGGGTGATACATTCCATAAACAATTATGGAACACTATGCATCCCAGCTTTTTAACCTGCCATAAAAAAAAAAAAATCCAAGACAAATGAAATATGCATTGAGCGGGCAGATAAACAAATCTTTTTCTCTGTCTCTTTGTTTAATCCAGAAGTCATTTAAAGCAAATGTACTATTTGTGTGCAGATTTTTGCATTAAAACATGGTACTTCATAATGTGAGGGGAAGTCAGGCATTAAAGGGCCTAATGCAGATCATTCAGTCTTCTTCTTCTTTCGGCTTTTTCCCGGTTAGGGGTTGCCATAGCAGATCACCTGTCCGCTCATGATTGGCAGTGGAGTTTTATGGTGTCGAGTTGCTAGCCCGGCGCCCAACCTTCCACAGAAGGCACGCACATGCACACACTCACACCTAGGGCCAATTTAGAGTGGCCAATCCACCTACAGCATGTTTTTGGGATGTGGGAGGAAACCCACGCAACCACAGGAAGGACATGCAGACTCCGCACAGAAGGCACCCCAGCCGAGGATCGAACCAGAGAACCTCTTGCTGTGAGGCAGCAACACTAACCTCTGCACCACCATGGCTGCCCCAATGCAGATCATTCAGACTGCTCTATGAATTCATATAGTCACCAAACCTTTGAACCAGATCGTCTCAGATATTTTCATATCTTTTGCGTAGGGAGATTTTTCAAACAACAGCTGTCCATGTGAAACTAAGGAAACGAAAACCGTCACAACTTTTCATTTTTGTACTCCCATAGTTTTGCAAAAAATATTTGTCTTTTACGCAAATACAAATGGATGATATCACGTCTTACATTTATTTGTTTCTCTTCAGGTAAAATATAAGGAAGTTCTTTTGTCATGGCTTTTCCCTGTCAAATCCATTGCTCTTGGTTATGGGTTCAACTTCCTAGCAGTTTAAACTTTAACTTAGATGGTTGCAATGCATTAAAACAACATCAACCATCACAGAAGCTAAATATATTCAAATCAATAAATATAATTGCTGTAATAAAAGCACTCTCCAGGATAGGAAAAATAAGACTAAAAGGCAAAAATCAAATGGCAGCCCAAAAGCTGTCTCTCCCCAGAATTAAATACAATTAAAAAAAGATTTTCAGCACCCTCCAACAGGTGGAGATTGATCTCAAAATCCCATGGCCAAGAAGGTGGTGAGTCTCAAAAAAGCTGAAGTTTGAAAGACAGAAAAAAAAAATGGCCAAATGTTACTAAGCTGGACTCTGGAATTATAAACAACCTTTCTCTAGTTGGTAGGTGCTGGTGAATCAAAATGTAGAGGACCAGTTGCTTCTTTAGGCGTAGTCAAACCTGATCATATGTAGCCTGACCTAACATCTTAAACACTGACTGTGCCATCATTCATTAAAACCCAGGTAAATCTTAAAGAATGCTTCAGTCATATGATCATAATCAGAAGTACCCATCTACCTTATGGCTGCAAAATGTTGCACTAGGCAAAATCAACATCAGACAACCTTAAGTAAAAAGCAACAAAGTATTCAAGTATGAACATCCCACAACCCAAGTAAATGTCTCTATGATCCCCACAACCCAAGTAAATGTCTCTATGATCCCCACAACCCAAGTAAATGTCTCTATGATCCCCACAACCCAAGTAAATGTCTCTATGATCCCACAACCCAAGTAAATGTCTCTATGATCCCCACAACCCAAGTAAATGTCTATATGATCCCACAACCCAAGTAAATGTCTCTATGATCCCACAACCCAAGTAAATGTCTCTATGATCCCACAACCCAAGTAAATGTCTCTATGATCCCCACAACCCAAGTAAATGTCTCTATGATCCCCACAACCCAAGTAAATGTCCCTATGATCCCCACAACCCAAGTAAATGTCTCTATGATGGGCATGCTATCAGCTGTTTCCATGTTATACTAAAGTGTGGAAACCAAAAAACGAGAATGGCTGAGAACTGACCAATATCCTCCATAAGAATCTTTATCCCTCAATGTCATGGTGCTGACCTGCAGTTTTAATCAATACGAGAGGCAAGCTATAAGAATCAATCAGAGGGGGTTAGAAAAGATTGGGAAGAGAGATTGGATAAGCAATTCACAAGGAAACAATGGGGGGATATATGTATGTCTCCCAAATATGCAAAAATATCTAGAAGATTTTGTATTCTTGCCTGGAAATGTTTACATATATATTTTTATACCACAAGTAGACTCCAGAGAATTTTTCCTCAGGCAGACAATACATGTTTGTGGTGTGAAGGGGAAGGAGGAGGTAATTGGGAGCATATTTTCTGGGAGTGCTGGGAGATGGCGGACTTTAAGGATTCCCTGCGGGATGAACTGTCGGAGATGCTGGGTGGGCAGATTGGACTGATGAGGGAGATGATTTTTCTGAGTTATGATACAGAATTGGAATTGCCTATGCATGGTAAGGCCTTGATATGTCTAATAATGGTGGCTGCCAAAAAAGCAATTACTAGAAAATGGAAATCAAAATCTAAACCAACTATACTGAAGTACTGAATATAGTAACAGAGATAAAACAACTAGAAATGAGGGGTAGGTGCAAACTACACAGGAAAAAATGGGAATTGTGGGAACAATATATACAAGGGAGGAATAAGATCTAAAAGACAGAGGACTTAAATGAGCTATGTAATGTCTAAATAAGAAAGATTGGGTAGATTATAAGTGATGTATAATGGTTGCAACTGGGAGTGTGTCACTATGGTTTGTGATGTAAAATGCTTTTGACTAGGATTTTGTCGGTGTGGTTTGTTTTCATTTATATAAATGTATGATTGACTATGTGGTAAGTGATGGTTTAATAAAGATGGTTCTTGTTTAAAAAAAGGCAAAAATTGAATAATTTATGTAATATTGCTTAAGTTATATGATATGTAGCAGCACGTGTTTGTTATGTTAATATAGTTTGATTATTTTTATATGAATGTAAATTTGCCTGTGTCACAATTAATAATTCAATAAATGTGTCTGGAAAATAAATACAAGAATCAAATAGCACCCATTGACAAAAGCTCAATATGCAGGAATTATAGGTGTAAACTGCATCATAAAGCAGAAAAACACAGCAAAAACAGATCCTCTGTTGCAAAGAAACTAAATCAGTATGGCAAATAGTGCAGGCCAAAAAACAAAAATGAAATACAGCATATACAATAAATTAACCTAAACAACTTGCTGCATGAAACAAATACAATATACATAAAGTACTACAAACAAATCAACAGATAATAGTTTACCCATGCAAGTATGTAACAATGAAGTATGTAATGTTAGGCACCAAAAAGGCAACGCAACCATAAATTACAATCCCCGTATTTGCATTCAGTGGAAGAGTGTGGTGCTGCTGTTAATACTTGACGGATACTATATCTGCAGAATATGACTCCTAACATATTGTGCACAGTATACAAGCCAGGATGTATCGATATAACAGTAAAACAAAAAATCACTGAATGACATCTTTACAATGATACCACCCAACACATAAAGATCCAGAGAAGTGTTTTATAACATGATAGAAACAGGAAAAGTCTTGCATACACTAGGACATGGAAATTAGTATAGATGTCAATATTCAGCTTGCCACTGAGGAGAACACCACAGAAACCAAGCTACCAGAAAATAATACAAAATAATGCATTTTTTCATGTGACTGAAAAGTTGGAATATTTCCAAGTAAAATAAAATGTAGGTAAGATAATCCAGCTAGTGCATCAATTACACAGAAGAATTCCATTTCACACCTCTGCCCAGTGTGGAACAGGAATGCAAACCACAGAAAATGTAAGTATTACTGGGAGAATAATAGGGCCTTCTTCATTTGTGTCACCAAAACTTACACCTCCAAACCAACAGCCCCAGTGAAGTGAGAACAGTTTACCATCAGAATGTTGAATGACAAATGGATGAAACTGAATTAGTTGAATACACTATACTGAATGATCAAAATGTTGGAAATTAAATTAGTCTAAACTCACAATATCGAAATTATTGAATTTGCCCATTTCTGCACTGTAGTGCGATCTCGGAGTTGATATATTTAAGTAGAGGGATTGTAGGGGCACAGCCCCCCACATGGGTACAAAATAGTAGAGTTGATCTTATTACTTTTTCAATGTAATGATTGTAGACATTTTGAGAATTCAATGTTTTGGGTTGGGATCTAATTTTTTGACCAAATGATAGTTAGACATTTTGCTATCCAATATTATAATGGTAAACCAGTGAGAACATATGCTGATACACAGCAAGCAAAGACAGTAATTATAAGTGAGTGACACACTACGTTTATGGTTTTTGACAAAATTTAGAAAAGTATAGTAAGAGCTGACCTGGTTGTTCAGGATTTTGGAACTTATATAGACAGTGACATAACTTTTAACCAACCTGTGTCTACTGTTGTAAGAAAGTCCTTCGGTACTGCACAGTTTATAAACAAAGGGATTATATCTAGATCTAGGGATGTCATCATTCTCCTTTAAAATGCCCTACTGCCCTACTTATGTTAATCATTCAATATAATGCCCCCTTTGGCATGTATCTGTCCAGACTTGGGCAGCAACTGGAATGCTCATAGAGATACCTTACTAAAAGTATACAAGGCCTAAACAACATGTCCTGTATGGAGCGACTCAAAGCCCTGTCACCATACCCAGTATGCTACAGACTGCTAAGAGGTGACCTGTGTCTGGCATACAAGTTATCCTCTGACCCATTACTGATGGATTTACTGCATATCAGCAAGTCAAATGGCATCAGAAATACTCAGTCTAGGGGATCTAAACCTCTTCTGCGTTATCAACAGAATGTTTTATAGGGACAGGTATATCTCTCAGAGGATATCACTGCTCTGGAACAGACTCTCCCACCACATAAAATAAATTTCATTCCTGTCCATATTCAAGTAGAACTTAGATCTACAGATGGTAAACAGAATATTTACCCCAGGACTGTCCCATGTACTACTAATGGACAGACGCAGCTCTTAAATGTTTTATCCCTTCAGGGATCTCCTCCAATTATCTATGATATGATCACAATTACTCTCATTAGGGACAATAAAAAAATATTGACAAGAAGGGTAAGGCCAATCTATAACCAAATGGAATAGATTGTTTTGAGCACAAAAAGGAAAACTGGTTAAGCTTAAAATGGCCTTCAAGGACAGCTAGCGTAGTACTTACCTATGAACATATAAAAGAATGTTTAGCAAACTGGATGTAAGGACAAAATATACCAATACTGAGTTATAACCTTGCAATAGATACTGGCCATATTCTTAACCATAGCTGTAGTTAGTCACCCACTGAACCTGTGGCTGCGGGGAGCCCCCAATTATCTCTCAAAGTAGATGGGCCCCCCCTTGAAGCAGCCATGGCATTCTCAGTCTCTTCCACTCCTTGCTTGGCACCTCCTGGATGTTACATCACCGTCCAATTCTGTTTTTTTTTTTTTTTTTTTTTTTTTATTTTAAACTTGCTTGTAACCTGCACTCAGTCAGGCCTGCTTCAGTGAAGTAAGGGAGGTAAGTTTTAGTTTTCTGTTGGCTGCAGCAGATCACCAGGGAATAAGTTGTTTGTTTTTTGCGTTTTTTTTTTCTTCTTTAATATGGATGTCTATATAGATTCCTGAAGAAGTGCACACACATAGGCCTTACAAGTATCTATGCATCCTGGCCTTCTGTGTCATAACGTTTGCTGTGATCTGATGAGGGTAAAACCAGCCGGTGGCAGTGATATCATTGGATCTTAGGCTACAGCATTATTTACTAGGAGATAAAATCTGATGTGCAAAGAAGAGCAGGAAGATGAGGTGAACAAAATAAGGGGAGGTAAAATAAAATGTTTATTAACACTATCTGGAATTGCTTGGGTGCACTATGCCATATATGGCATGATTGCAAATAAATTTGCATTTTATCTTCCCAATAACACTGTTGATGAAACCAGCTAAGCACACAATTCTTTTTCTAATAAGCATCATGTTTTACTTTTCATTGTTGCATGCAGAAATTCTGCAACTTTTTTGTTTTTCCTTACTGCATATTAAATGTTAAAATAAAGAAAACAAAGCAAATTACTGGAAATAAATGAAAAACAAATTACTTAAAAATGAATTGGGAAATTTTGTAGCAGGGCACATAACATTATTTTTGTTTCAGGGGGAAGAAGTAACCCCATGGTGCAAATAGAGACCTTTCTTCTGCAGTAGCAGTGAGGGAATGTTTGATCTGTTGCATGTCTCTCTAAATGCAGCTATGAAAAGGAGAGGATTAGAGTAGTTGCTGTTCAGACCTCCTCTTCTGGTGCTTTGAATACTGTTACTAATCTGTATGATACACCCCAGCTGATCCCACTGGACTTGCATCCAGCATTCATCAGACCCTGAGAAGGTTTCAGACACGCATATACATAGTGGGCCACCCACGTCAGGACACATATGTGCTATTTGCATTTGTATCATTACTTCACATTAATGTGAAAACATACGTGTGCAATCTGCTTTAAATCACGTGACACATGTAAAAACATGCTTGTGCTGTCTGCACTTGCATCACATACCACGTGTGTGAAAACATATGTGAGCTGTATACAATTACATTACAAGCTACAAGGGTATAAAGGAAAAAGTCACAGTAAAGCATACATATACCTTGATGTTGTGTGTTATTGCAAATAAAACAAATGACCAATGGACAACTAGATACACCCTCAAGTTTATAGGCCAACAGTGGATGGCATGAGGCGTGCTTGTTGAAGTCACCTTGTTGGATTAATCCATTTTTAGAACAGGTAAAGCAGGTACATATTTAAATAAACCTGGTTCGTTTGAACTAATTTGGAGTATGACAATAATTAAGGTCATCATTTTGGTATGGAACAGAGAATGGATTATGTGTTGGAAATAGAATACTGTGAAGGTGAAGCTTGTCAACAGGCAGAATGCAGTAGTTAGGGTGTGTTACATTCTGCTAGCAATGAAACAAGAGAAGTTCTGCAACTGAATGTTCAAGTAGGAAATAGTTTGCAGGCTGTAAAAACTAAGCTGGTAGAGCTGACTCACTTGTTTGAAATATACATGAAGTGGTTAAGGCTGGGCATGGATGATGAAGAAGGGTGCCTGTATGACCAGTTTGGATGCACTGATGAAGCAGGGTGTCTGTATGACCAGTTTGGATGCACTGATGAAGCAGGGTGTCTGTATGACCAGTTTGGATGCACTGATGATGCAGGGTGTTTGTATGACCAGTTTGGATGCACTGGTGATGCAGAGTGTCTGTATGACCAGTTTGGATGCAAAGATGAAGCAGGGTGTCTGTATGACCAGTTTGGATGCAAAGATGAAGCAGGGTGTCTGTATGACCAGTTTGGATGCACTGATGATGCAGAGTGTCTTTATGGCCAGTTTGGATGCACTGATGATGCAGGGTGTCTGTATGACCAGTTTGAATGCACTGATGATGCAGGGTGTCTGTATGACCAGTTTGGATGCACTGATGATGCAGGGTGTCTGTATGACCAGTTTGGATGCACTGATGAAGCAGGGTGTCTGTATGACCAGTTTGGATGCACTGATGATGCAGGGTGTCTGTATGACCAGTTTGGATGCACTGATGAAGCAGGGTGTCTGTATGACCAGTTTGGATGTACTGATGATGCAGGGTGTCTGTATGGCCAGTTTGGATGCACTGATGATGCAGGGTGTCTGTATGACCAGTTTGGATGCACTGAACCAGACAGAAAATGACTGTGAAAGATTCATTGTGTGTGTCTGTCCTGTGTGAGGGAGTCTGTGTGTCTGTTCAGTCCTGCTATACTGCTATCTTCATCTTGTATCGGTGTCTGTCCTGTATGTGGGTGTCTGTGTGGGTGTTAATGTTCAGTCCTGCTATAGTGCTGTCTTCGTGAGTGGGTATCTATGTCCAGTGTGTGGGAGTCTGCATAGCTGTCTGTCTTGTGTGTCTCTGTCCTGTGTGAGGGAATCTGTGCAGCTGTCTGTGTTCAGTCTTGCTGTTGTGATGTCTTTGTCTTGTGTGCCTATGTCGAGTGTGTGGGTGTCTTTGTGTACCTCTGTGGGACTGGCTACCTTGATGCAGTACAGAGGCTTGTCATAATGCAGCAACATTGCTACTAACCGCCAGTCAGTGTGTGCATGTACCTCTGTGAGTGGCTACCTTGCTGTGGTACAGGGGCTTGTCATAATGTACCATTGGTACTAAATGCCAGTGAGTGTGTACCTTGGCACTTCGTCTTTTTAATGGTCAGAATGTAGTAACTCTAGACAGTGATCATTAAATTGTGCTGAATGAGCTTTACAGAGAAGGGGTGAGACAGGCAACATGGTCACACTTTATATTCTCCTGGGTAGGGCCCCCAACTTGAAACATGCTGGCGGCCCTTAAAAGGCTATCACCTGCACTTTTCTTCACATACCAACTTCTTACAGGGAAGAAAACGAAGACCTTTGAAGTGAATTTATCAGCTGAGATACTGCAGATTGCAAGGAAGTAGTTCTGTAAGGCCATACCAGGCGTATTTAATGTCAGTAATGATGTAGCATCTGGAAAGACTCAACGATCATGGCCCTAGTGCTTATTAGAAAAATAAACAATGGGAAGGTAACATTTTCATTTAATTTCTTATTTTAATTGCTGGTTGCAAAATAGTTTATGGAAATACTTAGAAAGATCATGAGGTAGCCACTCACAGAGGTACATTTAAAACCTGATTAGCTTTTCACTATGACTAACTAAATAGAACTATCTCTCTTACTCCTTGATACACTTCTCACTATTTGTCTTCTCTTCTCCCCCACTACTTCTCTACCTGTTATCTGTATTGTTTGCTTTTTTCAACATTTAATCCCTAACTTTTCCCATACTCTCTTTTCACTCTACTTTTTTTTACATACTTTCCTTTATTTACAATCTATTGAGCTTTTTTCTTTTTTCTTCCTTCTCTTTCTCAATTTGTACAATGTCATGTAGATAGTATTGTGTGTCATAGGAATTAACTCCTGTAGTAGTACTTTACATTGAAGGGTTTACTAGTTTTTGCTTTTCATTACAAACCCTATTACTAACTCTAATATTATTATTACTGTTATTATTATCATTAGTCTATTTTGGTTTGATAGTTTTGCTGTATGTATCTCACTCTGTGGAGCTTTTCTCCCCGGGCCGCTATTGAAAATGGAAATTTCTCCAGCTAGACTAGCCCGGTCAACAAATGTAAAATAAAAAATAAATAAAATAAATGATCCCATAACTGCCCAAGCCCCATCTGAAGATGTCAGTTTATATGCCATGGCTAAATAAAAAATAAAATAATTTACCGACAGATGTTATTGTAATACATCTCAATACACTGACTGCCTGCTCAATCTTTCTTTCAACAGACATTCAGTTTGACTTTAAATACAACAAATGGTGCACCTTAAATATTAAACAAAGAAATGTCTGCATTGTAGACATGCAGCTATATGGATATGTATTTTCAATGGAGGGTATCACATGATGCAAAGAAAATCAAAGCGACACATTAAGCACCACCTTCATGAGATATTAAAGGTGTAAAATAAATATGATAGGAATGGCAAATGACTGTTCCAGATTTATTCTAGATTTTTCTACAAAACCAGAAATATTTAAAACTTGAATATGGACTTGTATACATAATTACGCACTACAAAGATTAAATAACTATCTCATTTCAAAACAAATAATATATATATATATATATATATATATATATATATATATAGTCTGACATCAATAAATTTAATTCTATTAATGCTGCGATTCCTGGATGTGTACCCAAACTTCAGTTTCCACTTCTCTGGCGATTAACAATAGGCAGGAAAATGACTACAAAGAATTTGAAAAATAGATTTTTCTTCCATTTACAGAATTTATAAATACTGTCACTGCAGTGAGTGTCAAAAAAAATGCCTATTATAAAGATGAAAACAAACAAACAAAAACAGAATATAATTAGTGGATAACTGAACCTATTAATAGAGAAATATTAATATATGTTATATGGTCAGTTTATACTACTGAATCTTACTGATATGTATAGCAAGATCTGATGTAGACACTTATGCAAATAGTTATTTGTTTTATTTAGTTAGTCTTTGGTCCAGTAGATAAAAATTTCAATAAAAATATTAAATAAATACATTCAATTCTTGCTGGCTTCTAGTCCTGTTTGGTTGTAGAGAAATGCTCAAAAGAAATAAAATAAACTCTATAATAATAATAATACTGAGTGATACAGAAGAAGGCATTTCCCATTTGGAAATAAGATATTAATATGTTCTCAGCTCTGTATTATATTAAGTCGCACCTGTGTAGAAACAGGAATTTGTATTGGTAACAGGACATAAGCCTTTAGAAGAAATACCATATATCCAACAATGATAAACAGCAAGAACTGCCAAGAACTTATCATAATTTACCATTGGTAGTAAATGCCAGTGAGTGTGTACCTTGGCACTTCAAGTCTTTTTAATGGTCAGAATGTTGTAACGCCATACAGTGATCATTAAATGAGGGGAAACTTTGGAAGTTGGCATACATTTCTCAGAAGATCCCCAACATAACCCCCACCCAGTGCTGCAGCTCTAGTAAATAAATCAGAACAAAACCTCTGGAAATTACTGCCTTGTAATTCCCAACTTCTTTGTTGAAGAATCTAGGACAAAGCTAAGCATAATGGGGGACAGTGGAGCATTTTTTAAACGTTAGATTGATTCACTTATAAAGTCAATAAAACTAAATCATCAATTTCTGACATTGCCTATAAGTATTAGTGATGTAGCAGAAGACTAAATACTTTTGCAAGGGACAGAACAAAAGGATAGTTTAGAGGCAAACCTATGCATTTCTAAACAGTGCCCCCCCCCTTCTCATACTACATTCCCAATAATATCATGGAACAACTTCTGCAAATAGTAGCTTGCAGTTTCTCTGAATCAGGGACATAGCCTAATGTTATGAGGGACAGTCAGCCTAACAAATCAGGGAAAATTTATTGCATATTATAATTCACTCAAAGTTATATTATAGTGCTCTCAAAAAGTTACTAGAATAACACATTTTGCATTAACATATATTCTCTGAAGAAAAATGTCAGCCATTAACTGTTCATCAGGGATTTATAAGAAAAATAAAAACTTTTTGGAGGGATGGGGCAAACTAGGAGGCAAAATCTAGAACAGCAGAGAACAGCTATGCTTTTTCTACATTTCAGAAGACACCCCCTCCCAAATTGCTACAGCCATACTAACTTAATAATTAAATTAGTAGGTTTAGTTCTAGTCCCCTGCAGAGAATCCAACCATTTCCATCAGCTCAAGCACAAGATGAAAAAATAAACAGTCCACAGTAAGCAGTGTTACAGAGATGAAATGACCTAGCTCCAAATACAAGCTGTAGCTTTCAGGCAGCCATTGCTTTATACACAAATTGCAGCAGAGAAGGAAACAAATGAGGTAGAGCTATAAATTAAAGCCGGCCATATTACCTCCAAATGTAAAATCCATGGTCAGTATTATTGTGCGCCTCCTTTCCCGTTTCAAAAACAAAAGAATAAAATGGCCTGTTAAAGTATCACAGTGGCATAAAAACTAGCAGAATCACATTGGTCATGTTTCCTGTGGACAATACCAATTGGCTATAAGTATGACTTCTGAGCCACTTAGAAAATGTAAACTAGAGCCACCATCTTGTGATGTGGACGTGCGGAGTGCTGTTTGCGTCCCAGTCTACATGAGAAGCGTTCCACATAAAGTGATGCATTGTGACAGTACGGCCATACCAGAGTTCTGCAAGTAAATGACTCCTACATAGATTTTAATCTCAGGACATGGTACTCCTGGCTGGGTAAAAAAGTTACTAAGACTCCCCACTGCTCAAGGCTACACTAGTTTACCATCAAATTAAGTTGGTTGACCTGTAACTGATATAGCAGAGCATGAACCAATTAAAGGGGGTGGCACATGTTTTATGAATGAACTGCTGACATGCTGTTTTAACTAATGCAGCTCTAGAAAGAAGTGTAAAGCTTGACTTGAGAAGATTTGTCATGCTAAACCTCAGCTGAGCTGTAGATGACTGGTGGACTGGTTCAACTTACAAACTGAAGGTTTTCCTGCATCTGTCAAGTACTGGCTGAGGTAGAACATGGTCGGGAGGACAGAGAGATGAAACAGGTAATGCTTGAGGTGAGACAGATGTTGACCTAGCCTCTTTCCACATGATTATGGCAAAGTAAGCAGTGCTTGCTCTAGGCACAACTGGATTGAAGGACCAACCACATGAGTGAAGCTTGAGGTAGGTGGTTAAGCAGGTAGATGGGATAGATAGACAGGTAGATAGATACAGATTAAATACAGCTTATGTATTTCTTCTTGTTTTAGTCTAGTTAAATTTTATGATGGGTGCTTAGCATGCTGGTAAACATTTATTCAATATGTGTTTCGATTATGGCTAGAATCCTATTTTAGATACCTTTATATGATGGCAAACTTTAGTTAATTCAATGTTTCAATTTATACTGGCTAAGATGTGTGCAGCTGCTTGTTGTGGATCAATAAAAGTGGCTAATATGCTTAAGCTACTTGACAGAGGTACACGCAGTTAAAAAAGGAAGAAAGAAAGGCAATTTTAGCTACACTTGGCATGCATAAACCCTTGTTACTG
>NC_056742.1:361536941-361596941 GCF_019279795.1 Protopterus annectens
TTTGGGTTAAGGTTAGTGCATAGATAGTTGTGTATGTAAGGTTTAGTGTGGGTTTGTAAGGTTTTTGGTGTGCTTGGGTTGAGTGTATGTTTTTCGGAAAAGGAATTTATTTTGTTTTGTTGACTGTTGGGATTGTGGTTTGTCGGGCATGTAAACTTTCGTGTTTTTGAACTTTCGGTTTTGTGGTGTCAGTGATCTCGTTGTTGGTGTTTTCGATTGTCGATGTTATCAGGTAGATCCATATATGGGTCCAGTTCTAAATCTCGAGATCCCATAATCTCGACTGTCAAAATCCTGAATCCAGAATGTCGAGATTGTGGAATCTTGAAATCGTAAAAAAAAAAAAAAAGGATGACAGCATTTAAAAACATGTTTTTGCAGGGGGGCAAGCCCTCCTGCACCAACCACACCCACTGCAACCTAATTCCGAGATCGCTGTACAGTAAAGAGAATGGTAATGTAGATCACTATACAGTGCGGGACGGGAACATTACCATTCTCATCACTGTTGTGGATCTCAGAGTTACATATTTAATTTGCGGGGAGTGGGGGGGGAGGGGTTCCGGGGGGGGGGCCTTGCTGTCATCCTTTTTTTTTTTTTTTAAATCTCGACATTCTGGATACGGGATTTTGACAGTTGAGATTGTGGGATCTCGATATTATACACACACACACACACGTATATACATACATATATATATATAGATATATATATATATATATATATATGTGTGTGTGTGGTGTGTATATGAATATCTAAATATCTATACATCTGTAAGACAATACTTTTAATTTATTTTATTTGAATTTGTTTATCAAGTTAAAGCACTGATCTAAATAAACCAATTTCATTTTCAGCACAGAAGTACACTGTAGCAAACAAAAGAGTTTTGCCATGTAACTTTTTCTGCTATATATAACTTTTACTACTACGAAAGGTAAAGTAACCCTGTCACAATCATTTAAAAATATTCTATATATAATAGGTTATGAGATATAACCTAATTCTTTTGTCATCATTTATAGGTCAATATGTGTATACTAGGCTAATGACCACTAGGGCCTTTATAAGCCTAGCCATGCAGCCCAAATGGGTCCCTCAAGTTATATGCTTTAGATATTTTTAAAGGTTTAGGATTGTTAGTTATGGCATAGTTTACTGACTGCCTCTGTCCATCAGAGACATCATCTCCAGACCAGGGGCTATAAGAAATAAGTATAGTTTGTTTGTGTCTTTCGGCTTTTCCCGGTCAGGGGTCGCCACAGCGGAACTCCAGTCCGCTAATGATTGGCAGTTGATTTTTACGTACCGGCTTGCCAGGCCTGATGCACAACCTTCAACGAAGGTACGCCCATTCATGCATGTCTCTATGCAGAAGACGCTCTAGCTGAGAATCGAACCGGACACCATCTTTCTGTGAGGCGACAATGCTACCGCAGCACCACCACCGCTGGTATAAGAAATAAGTATAGTGATCGCTGAAATCTCTTCAAGCTGTGCAAGTTGTAATATTTGCAGGGGTATTATCTCAAATACTCAAAGCTCATTTCTTAACTTGCTAAGCCTATTTTTCTAGGATGACCAAGAAATACTGTCCGGCAAAGTGACTTTCTCAGAGTTATGGAAATTGCTCAAATCCTGATGAACACACTTTTCTTTATATGTATAAAGGATGTGGCAGTGAAGATAAAAAGTCTTCCTCCTATATCCAACAGATTAAAATAGAAGACAGTGATTCTCATAATGAGATGGAAGATTCCAGTATAATACTTAAGTTTTACAAAATTGTTACTCTGTTACTCCCTTTATTTAGAAGGTTACCATCTCAGCAAAGTTCATCAAGACTCTGTGTTCCAGCAACGACTTATATGACTTCATGGGCCACTATGGTCTGCTGCTTCAAGAGGTCCAGAAAAGCCGATTTGCTTAACTTAGCATATTATATACTTGTTTCCACGTTTGCACTTTATCTTGCTTGCTTTACTTAACTTATTTATAATATCAGTTTGCTGGTTTAGTTCTTTAACTTGTTACTTTTTCCTTTCTGCCTATGATTCTATTGGACATGTTATGATTTCATATTTACCTGTTTATTACTACTGCCTAGATTTCAGGGGTATTAACAAACCTTAATATCAATTTAATTACTCCTTATAAAATAGCTCTTTTACATTTTCACTTACGGTTACAGTTGCCACCTGCCCATTATTTTTCTAAAAAATAAGTCTCTCATCTGGTTCTCTGGTGTGCTGGCAAATGTGCTTGTTCTTGAGATCTCTAAATGATCATTTAGGTGTTTCCATGTTTTCCCATGCTTGGTATAGTTCACTTATGATGTTAGCATGTTTACTATGCTGCCAAGGAGCATTGAAAATAAATTAATGCCTGTCCAGTTTGCAACCACCTTTCCTTGTTGATGATTGGTTGAAAGGCTCATTTATCCAAGCAAGGAAACAAATTGGAAAGAAAAAAATGCTAAGAAGGCTGCAGAATTTGAAGAACTTTGTAATACTCAAATTCACTCAAAATGTTTATAACAGGTTTTGAATGCATTTTATCACTTCAGTGGCCTTGCTTGACGGGGCACTGGGAACTAACTGTGGACGGCATGATGCTGGGGAATCTTCTTGGGCTAGGCTTATATAGGCTCCAGGGCCATTAGTCTACTACACACCTTCTTCTTCTTTCAGCTTTTCCCGGTTAGGGGTCGCCACAGCGAATCACCTGTCCGCTTATGATTGGCAGTGGAGTTTTACAGTGTCAAGTTGCCAGCCCGGTGCCCAACCTTCCACAGAAGGCACACACATGCACGCACTCACACCTAGGGCCAATTTAGAGTGTCCAATCCACCTACAGCATGTCTTTAGGATGTGGGAGGAAACCGGAGCACCTGGAGGCAACCCACGCAACCACAGGGAGGACATGCAGACTCTGCACAGAAGGCACCCCAGCCAAGGATCGAACTGGAGAAGGCGAGGTGGCAATGCTAACCACTGCACCACCATGGCCGCCCTTTGTCTACTACACACCTATGAATCACATATCACAGCTCTCAACTTCTTTGCTCAAGAATCAGTGAAAAAGCTCACAAACAGGAATAATATTTAAATATTACTCTAATTCACTTAAAACCCGCGGTAGTGGTGCTGCGGTAGCATTGTCGCCTCACAGCAAGATGTTGCCATGTTCGATTCTCAGCTAGAGCGTTTTCTGTGTGAAGGCATGCGTGAATGGGTGTGCCTTTGTTGAAAGTTGTGCATCAGGGCTGGTAACTCGGCATGTAAAAATCCACTACCAAACATTAACGGACCGGAGTTCCGCTGTGGCGACCCCTAACCGGGATAAGCCGAAAGACACAACAACAACAACTCTAATTCACTTAAAAAGTTAGTAGAACAACACCTTTTGCTTCAACATGTATTTCCCAAACAATAATAAGCGTGAAGCACTAACTACTAATGGCGTTACTGACTGTGTGTAGTCCTGAATGATTTCCTACAAAATCAAGCATTTTACAAGATACTAGGCAAAAATGTAAGGCAAAGCAGAGATGTTATGCAAAAATCAAGCACAGCTGATGGCTTTTTTTTTGCCAGTTTTGAAGTAACTATCATGCTTCTCAACTTCTGTGCTTACTAGTTCGAACAAAAGCCCCAAATAGGGACAATTTTGAAATATTACTCAAATTCACTCATAGTGTTTGTACCAGGTTTTGAATCAACATCCAAATTCTGAATGCCTGGCATTATTGATGGACTATAATACTAAGACATTTATCAGAATATCATACATTTTACAAAGCCTAGGACAAAAATATCAGTCAAAATCATGGTTATTATGCAAATATTGGGGACATTTGATAGATATAGATACCCTGCTGTGCCATAGCAGCTGTTCAAAGAGCTATGATTTCTTCTTCAGTGGAGTAAATGTGCTATCTCTGTATCTGCCTGTGTGTCTAGAAAATGGTGCCAATTCCCCTGCAAAAGAGTAAAGAGAAAGAGGTGCAGCAACTGTGAGATGAAGCATGAACAGCTAATTTCTGAGAAGGACCTCTGCTACTGTTTGAAATTCAAGTAAAAAATATAGGAAGTTTATTTTTTACATAACTGGTCAATGCAGAGAATTTTGTGCATAACTGGTCAGTGCAGAGAAGACTAAGAATGCTATCATTTAACCCTTGCTTCTGTTTTATTACTGTGAAGCAATCACTGATGTGGTATAGCAGGAGTAGAATCTTTCAATATAGCAATCACTGATGTGATATAGCAGCACAGTGTTGCACTGTCTAGCAATCACTGATGCGGTATAGCAGAAGCAGTGTCACACAATGTAGCAATCAGTGATGTAGAATAGCAGGAGCAGTGTCATGCAGTGTAGCAATCACTGATGTGGTATAGCAGGAGCAGTGTGGTGCAATGTAGCAGTCACTGATGTGGTATAGCAAGATTAGTGTCACACAGCATAGTAATCACTGATGTGGTACAGAAGGAGCAGTGTCACAAAATGTAGCAATTATTGATGTGGTATAACAAGAGCAGGGTCACACAATGTAGCAATCATTGAGGTGATACAGCATGAGCAGTGTTGTACAATGTAGCAATCACTGAAGTGGTATAACAGGAACAGTGTCACACAATCTAGCAATCTTTCATGTGGTACATCAGTATTAGTGTAACACAACATAGCAATCACTGTTTTGGTAGAGCAGGAGCAGTGTCACGCAACATTCAATCATTGATGTGATACAACAGGAGTATTGTCACACAATGTAGTTAGCAATCATTGATGTGATACAACAGGAGTAGTGTCACTCAATGTAGCAATCATTTATGTGGTACAGCATGAGTAGTGCTACACAATATATTCTGTTTGCTTAAATCAGTGTAAAAATTATCATTGTAATGGTTTATGTTTGAATGTGTGTGTGTGTGTGTGGGAGGGGGTTGAAGTGTATTTTAAAGCAACAGTTTGGACATACTTTTTTCACTATCCATCACAGTAAAACACTAGCATTGCACACAATATGTACCTATCATCGGTGGTCTGGACAGGATGTAATGGAAAGTAACACATCGTTGCTACAGTTGGACACTCCGTAGTGTTGCCATCTCACAGTATTTGTTGTTGTGGTTCAGTTATTGGCTGTGGCTCCTTCTGTGAAGAGACTGCATGTCCTCCCTATCTGTTTGTGGGTTTTATTCAGGTGATGTGGATTTCTCCAATCCCTGAAAGACACTCTGTAAGTGAAATGACATTCCTCCAGTTTTTCTGTTGGTAAGCATGCATTGGTGTGTGTGTGTGTGTGTGTGTGTGTGTGTGTGTGTGTGTGTGTGTGTGTGTGTGTGTGTGTGTGCATGTGGTGGGGGTGTTTAGGTGTGTATGTGTGTGGGTGTGTGTGTACCAGTGAGCATCTGTGTGTGTTTGTTTGTGTAGTCTGTGATAGACCTTGCTTTTTGAGGCAGTGCCAAAAAGTATATATGTCAAAAATTAATACTGGCAGGTACATACATAAATCACCTGAGTAGTGAAATAATAAGGCATAAAATGCATCCCAGAATATCTAGGCCATCAGAGCTTTGTGAGGCCATCAAACCTCACTGTGGTGTGCACAGAAGGTCATTATAGTTTGTCTAGGGCCAGGGCTCTGTCTAGGAGAACACACTTGAATGCATTACTGTCAATGTTATTTTTTGAACTTTCTTCACAATTGAAATTAAATGTATATACAGGTGGCTATTTTCTAAGAGTACAGGGGAAGGCATGCTGCATATGTACATCTGAGAACAATTACGGTATTGTCCTCTATTTGTTCATTTACTTGGATCCCTGCAGATGTCAACATGTGACAGTAAAAATACTAACATATGTGGACATTTAGAACTATGATATAGATACAAATATATACTGTAAATAAATGAACATTTTTCTAGCACACAATGCTTATTAAACAAAAGAAAGAAATGCATAGCACAGTGCATTGTAGTTACTTGTTTTTTCTTTCAGGTTTTTAAGAGTTTTGGATTTATCATACTGCAGAACACTGAGGGTTCCCTCCAGTTAGAAAAGCACCTGTGTGCATGGAATAAACAGTGAAACAAGAATAAAATCATGTTCTGCTGATGATCAGTTCTCAAAGCCCTCAATGTCTCTGTACAGGAGTCAGAGACAAAGTCACAAGAACAAAATGAGGGGTAAGTTTTAAATATTACTCTAATCCCCTTGCAAAGTGAATAGAATAAAAGTTATGCATCAACAAGCATTTTCTGAACCACAAGAAGTGCCAAACTCTTAATGTCTGGCATTATTAACTAACTGTAATCTTTATACTCCTCTTCTCACTGCATGCCTCTCTCACCTTTTCTGTCTTCTCCCCAAAGTATCCTTTCCTGCAAATATTCTCGTTTGCCTTTTCTAATTTCCTCATACCTCTCTGTATAATTATATGCTGCTATCCTTGCACCATAAGCCATCTCAGTCATCATGGCTACATCTACATGTTATCCATAAGTTCTGCTAAGCATAATTTCATTTTTCTATCCATAGTTTGACATCATAAACTGTTTCTTGAAATACCTTTTGCAGCATATTATTGCATCTGTAAATATATATATGTATGTATGTATGTATGTTTTTAGCACGTCCTTGCATCTTTAAATATGTTTTGTTCATTTACTTTGTGATCCCGTTCACCCAGGCTGCAAATGGTCCATTAAGATCAGTGCACTACCCTGGGAAACAAATATAAATAAATAATTATTAGTAATTTACCAGAAAATCAATTATTTTACCAGGGACAGAGAAAAATATGAAACAAAATCACGGATATTAGAGAGGTATTATAGTATAAATGTATATAGGTATGTATAAAGGTTATAATGCATCAGAAAAAGCATGCAAAAAGGAAGCAACTTCATTCTCTATGAACAGTGTTACATTAGCTTAAGTTCTAAGATATGTGCTCTACTGAATAAAATATATATATAACAATCCTGCCACTCACGAGTGAGAATGCATGTACCACTGGGAAGCTTTAGGTAATTATCATGCATTTTAATTGTCCACTTGTGTTCAACCTAGCAATCATTCATGTAATAATTTACTGTCACACTTTTCAGCCTATCTAGCCTGTGTTTTTGCAATGCATGTATCAGCTATGAGATAAAAAGATTTCTTCTTTGAATGCATTCTTCTGTGTAACAAGAGGAGCTCAAAGCAGAGAAATATTCGCATTTTGTAAATTATGTTCACGGATTAATTCAGTAAGCTCTTTAAGCCTATCGCTAGCAGCACCTGCTTTGTTCATTACTTTTTTTTATCAAATTTAACCAGAATAGCTGTTAAGACTTTAACAAAACTCTTAAAATCCATTACTCATATGATATACTTCCTGGCAAGGTAACCGAACTGTTCTTTAAGACTGATTAATTGTACTGTAGAATAGACTGATAAAAAATAAAAGCTTCCTGGAGTACATAACCCATGTAAGAGTATGTAACTGTTAAGTTCACAAGTTACACTGAGTCACAACGGGATTAGAAAATAACACTGTACAAAGCTTTAAGGCCGCTAAAGGACAGGAAATAAATAATGGGCTTTTCTAAATGCTAATTGCTATCTTATTGGCTACAAATCTGGCATGAAAGAACAAGACAAACAGTAAGCATTTGTTGCCAGTGAAAAAAAGATTAAAGCAGAATGGTGCTACATTCAGAACATGAGTTTGATACTCATTCAGGGCAATAACGGACACATTGTCAACCTTAGCTCGTGGGATTTTTCTTCACAAGTGACAGTGTGAGCAGATTGCTTTTAGAGCAACCATGCTAAATAGACATTTAGAAGTGGGCATTAGAAACCGAAATGTGATTGTCTGAAACAAACAAAGCCACTGGTATTAATACTAGTGTACTTAATGGAAAAAGCTTCCATTTGTTAATTAACTGGGAGATCAGTACAACTTTAACAGACACTATCCAGTATCAAGGTTCTGTACAGCAAAGCATTTATTTTTTCTTAATTACATGATCCGTTTCACAGCTGTTTATCAATTCCTTGAAAATGGAATGCTAATTAATTTTATTTTAATTCCTGTTGCCTCTGTGATGATCAAGAAAAGTCACCCTCTCAGATCATCTTTCTATGTATTCAAATTTGGACATTTTGTAGTGTTCCCAGGGGCAGCACATACTTTGCCTAGTATTAGAATTATAGCATTATATGAATAATAAAAGTTAATTTTCTTTAATATAATTAACTAGTGTTGTTTTAAATACGTCTTTTAGATACTTCATGTGTTAATATAACATCTCAGCAAATTTTTTGAACCTTGGGATAAAAATTCTCTGAAGTTTTACTTCAGTTACATTGGAAAAGCACATCTCTCAGTTGTTCAAAATTTTGTAGAATGTACAGATTTTTGCCCCATATTTTTCCTCTGTTCATCAACAAATGTGCGATTTTCTGGTAAATCATTGAGGATCACAGTCACTAAAAAATGACAGACATTCAAGTGTCAGACTTCATAGCCTTCAGAAAATGCAGGCTAATGCAACATTTGTTATTCTATCAACTTTTTGAGTCTATAATCGAAAAATGTAATTCTATTCCTGACTTTGGCCCTCTGGCCCACTATAGTTTTTGGCAGAATTCTTGCGCCTAGAAGTTAAAAGATACATGGCAGAATCATGAGCTCATGTAAGTGAGGGAAAAAATTACATTTATTAATTTTCAGTATCAAGTGTATGCAATTCAGATTTATTGAACCATTTCTCAACTGCTACCACTTAATTTCTCATGTTGGCCTTACCAAATCAGATCAACAAGTGCTTAGACCATAAACATGTGCATAGCTCTCAGTGTGAACTTTACCTCATTTATAGTCCCAATCCACCATTTAGCAGTCTGACAGAGAGCACACATTCAACATGCATTTCACATGTGGGCCTTTGTGTAATAGTTACATGGATACATTTGCTACAGCTCTCAAATGTCCAGACTTTTGTAGAATGTCCAGAATTTTACTTCATATTGCTGGTGGTGCTGCGGTAGCATTGTCGCCTCACAGTAAGTCATTGTCCTGTTTGATTCTCAGCTAGAGTGTCTTCTGTGTAGAGACATGCATAAATGGGTGTACCTTCGTGGAAGGCTGTGCATCAGGGCTGGCAACTCGGCATGTAAAAATCCGCTGCCAATCATTAGCGGACCGGAGTTCCACTGTGGCGACCCCTAACCGGGAAAAGCCGAAAGACGCAACAACATTGCTGATCTGTTCCTCAACAAAATGTCTGGTTTTCTTACAAATCACTGGGATGATCTGAGGACTGAAGTCAATAAATAAAGACATACATTTGAATTTCAGACTTCATATCCTTCATAAAATGCATGTTAACACAAATCCTCTTTTTCTAATGACTTTCTAAGTTTAATAGAGCAATATTTAAAATATGTTCTTATTTTTGGGCCTTTGTCCACCCATTATGTCAGGCTTTGGCCAGAGGTATGTGTGGTACTAAAAGTGTAACAAATAGTATTATAAATGCTACAATGAGGAAACTACATTTTGAAAAGAGAGAGTCAACTCCTTCCTTGCAAATTGCAGTTTATTTCTGTTGAGAACATTTAACATGCTTTATATACCAAGGAGTTTTTATGTTGCTTTATGCTGCTCTTTTAACCAGCCTATAAAGAAATAACAGTTAATAATTTGGATAAACTGTTAAGTACTGTCACATTTGCTTTAAAATAGATGACTATATATTTATTTATTTATTTGCATTGTTAAGCAATGTGCAGCATGGATTCACATGGACTTTTGTCATCCTCAGATCTGGAACACTGGTCAACTTGCTTGCTCAGAGGGACACAGCAGGTGCATGGAGGCTAAGGGAATCAAACTAAATATGAAAGGATAAAGCTTGATACCTGTTAGCCTAATCTTATTTTACTAATTGCCAGAGATATTTTATTTTGTTACATATTTCAACATTTTATATAATTTCTGCTAGACAGTTCCACTTTATAAAGATAATATGATGCAGTCTCAACAGCAAACTGATTGCCAACCTGTCCACTGGTACACTAGCAAGGTGTCTGCCTGCAATGCTGATAACACAGTTTTTTTTTTGCTCCCACTGTAGGACCCAATCCAGTTGCTACTCTAATCTACCTCTAGCCAATCAGTCCAATTCTAGGAGGACAGGAGTTGGACATTCTTGTGGTAGTTATGAGCCCTATGGGCCTTTTGTTCCTTCTCGGGAACAATATGAAATGATCAGCTGGGCTAATACACCTCTTGCTGAAAGCAATTTACTGAAAAAGGAAAGGAAAAGTGGTTTTAGGCATGGTGCCACAACAAAGCTGGTGAAGGTTAATGCTCTGCATCAATCAGGAAATAACTAATACAAGTACATATTTACAGATTAAATCAAATATTCCGCTGTGCATAGGTTGAACACCAAGGAAAAGAGAACCATAACTATATAAAAAATAGATCTGTTTCACGATCTAGAATGTGACTGCCACAGTATCGGTCACCTGCATAGGCCATGAATAAAGTCCTGGGATTCTTGGTCATTTTTCGATTCATCACTGAAGGTAATATTCAGCGTTGTGAATGTAATACTGTCGATTCATCACCAAAGGTAATATTCAGCGTTGTGAATGTAATACTGTTTTGTTGAAAATGTCTGTCCAATTTGTTTTCTTTTCTTGTTTCTTTTTTTTGGTCCTCATTTTTACTGGCCTGGCTCCTAGTACCCAATGTCCATAAATGGTCTACCAGCTACTCTCCAACCTCCCCTCCAAATTACTCTGTTTTTTTCTGGGGTTGGTCATGGATTCTGAGGATGTTCTGGGGTTTTGCTTGCCTGTGCTTCTGTCTGTTTTTTTTGGTTTGTTTTGTTTTATGACTTACCCACTTCTTTTCCCTGCCCTCCACATGCTCAGTGATTATGTCTGAGAGCAACCACTTCTTTTGACCATACCTCCCCTTTAGGAGCATAGCAACCAGCGCCCTACCACCTTGGATGGGCACACAGATCCCTTGCCTGACACTCTGTCAGTCACCCAAGCTGCTAATCGAATCCAGGTCAGCTGGGCCGTAGTCAGGGATTTAACCATCTATGTCACCGGAGCTGTTTTCTTTGTTTCCTTATTCATTTGGTCAAGTAACCCTTTTTAGCTGACTTGAGACAAAGTGGCAGAAACAGTCTTAGACAATTACAAACACATAACTAAATACATTAAGAATTACATATGCAAATACAAATAAATACAGTCAAGCAAATGCATTAACTAGAGGAAGACCAAAACAAAGAAATGAAGAGCTTGCATTCAGTTACCTTTTTAAAAATATAGAAGTATAACAGAAATAGTCATGTAAAACCTGATTAATATGTGGCCAGAAATAAATACAGAAAGGAACACTTTGCATACTTTGTCTGTGTTACACCTAGGAAATATAGAACTGAAACAAATCATTATGCATATGGATTTGGTTATAATGATCCAGCAAGTAAATTCATTTAAAATTTTGTTTTGTAACTTCAAATAAATCAAATTGCATCGGTAAAGACATGGGTAAGATTAATTTCCATTTCTTCTTATAAAAAGGTTGACAATAATTAATTATTTGGTGAGCTTTCCATTTTAAAATGTCATACTCACATAAATACATGCCACTGAACATAACAGGACTTTTCTTTGTAGATTTTTAAACATTTTATTACAGTTTTTTTCTGAGTTGCTGTTATATTGAGCTCCAAGAAGCAGGACATACCATGAAGAAAACCTTTTCACCTTGAGACATCAAAATTGGAGTTCAAAATATAGTCATGATATCATCAGTAGTGGAGGGAAATGAATAATTTATATATCTATACAGCTGTTTGTGAGCTACAAGAGGGTAAAATTATCAGCAGTACAAGAGCCTGAAGATCAGAAATTTAGGCAAGTTACTCTTTGCTTAGTACCACTTGCAGATGTGTATGTTTTGCACAGAGATTAGAGCTACTTTCACTAAGCAGTTATCAGTTTTGGGTAGGAACATCTAGATAGTAATTGTTTTTTCCCATTTCTTCCTCCCAAGGTTAGAATGTGTATAAGCTACTAACAAATTAATGAGAACATTCTGTTTTATATTTTTCTGCATGTAAATGTTTGTTACTGGTCAAATAATGTCAATGTTCATTCACAGTCAGTAGTGGACACCTTGTGGGTCCTGAATAATTAAAGTGGCGGTGTTTCTAAACTCATGGTGTTAAAATAAGGACACTAGCAATGGAGCGAACCAGGCAATGCCGAAGTCAGAGGCAATAGAACACCAAACCAGTAATATGGTGTAAAAAGTCAAACACTGTTGTAAAAATCCAGTAACAAAGCAGCAAAGCAACAAAATGATATGAGTCTTGAGGTAAAATGATCCACAGATTTATTAAAAACGTAAGCGCTTTTGCATTAGAGCTTCATCAGACCAGATACAAATAAAAAGGACCAGCATAATATATACACATCACATGAAAACTCTGTCCAATCAACAACCCTGCTGGTAATTGATAAATTAACAGAGATTGCAATCAACCAAATAATTAATTGATGAATTAAACAATTAAATAACTAGTAAAAAATAGCTGCTATATTTGGTGTCTCCGAAAATGGTAATAAAAAGTTTGATAACAGGAAAAAAGTCGGAGAACACTCTGGCAGGGCAACAAACTCTATAACACGTTCAGTTCTTTACTTACAGTTAGTAGAAAGCAAGTTTAGGATGACGCCTCAGAAAACTGGAGGTAACAGTACCCAAATAATTACCAAAAGCAAGATATTGCTGGCTGGACAGTAACGGCCCATTTAAAATAGCAGCAGTTAAGGTATCTCGCCTTCTGGAGACAGTTTACTATAAGCTGGTTGATGAACGCGCTGACTGTTGGAAATGCGGCAAGTTTTTCAGATTTCCAGGTCGGTTTTCACCTCACCATTGAAGAAACATATTCCACAATTAGAAACCACAGCCTGTTGTATATGCAAAAGTTCATTGGATTTAAGAATCGGTCTTCACCTCGTCACAAATAAAGTCCGCTGTCCAAAATCCACTAATGAAAGAACCACAGCAATATAATTCAATAAATTAAGACACTTTAATGACAAAGAACTGGCAAGCGCTTTCACCTTATAGGCTTCCTCAGGCCAAACATAATACAACGCTTTTGACATATATATATATATATATATATATATATATATATATATATATACTTTATGTCTATCTGACATCACTTCCCTTTGTTTTTAATTAGCATTCAAACCTTTAAAGCAACACTGACATTGTTAAAAAATGTATAATATACAATGTATAAAATTGGTCGACAATAGTCGGCTCAACAAATACTACTTAAAATCATTTATATAGAAATAAAAACATGTATATCTTACTTTTATTTATATATATTAAATTCTAAATTTAATCACACTCTTCAATGCTAAATTAAATATTTTGACCTGATATCAAATAAAGATTTTTAGAATAAAACCTTATAAAATAAATTGTAGCCAATAATTATGCTCATAACAAATAATAGTATCTGTACTGAACGAACCATCTCGCAGACATCAAATCACTTTGTGTTTATAAATAAAGATCTGAGACGGTTCGCTGAAAGTAACATACCAATATGAAACCTAACCTCAAGGTTACATTTTTACAAGTACAATAACCCAGCTGTTATTAAGGCTAACTTAATAGCATCAATTGGTCATGAATTAAATACACAGAATCAAATAAGAACATTTGATTATGCTTACAAATGATAAGACATTAAGCAAGAAACTCAAAAACGGACATAAACAACATTTCACAATTTAGCGCATATTATATAATAAAGAGTGTGAAATCATTCAGTCAGTATGGAATAAACATACTAAACTTAGCGTCAAAATAATTAAAAATCATGCAGGATATATAAAATATAGTGTATCTTGGGTTATTAGTAACAAGATAAAGCAAATAATATAATCATTGTATAGTGATTGACAACTAAAGCATCCTGGTTACCATTTCCTACTTCCTAAGATCTTTTACTTTCAAAATAGGTTTGATAGGAATCCTGTCATTTAAGCCAGGTTCCCTATCAGCTCTTAGTCTGATAATCCACTTGGTTTCATTTTGTTCAGTTTTGTTACGAATGTCTCCCCTTCTAATTGTGGGTTGAGTTACCTGAATGACTAAAAATTTAAATTTGTGATCTGATGATGTATCAATAACGTGTCTAGATAATGCATTTTTATCAGACTTTATCCTAATATTGTACATATGTTCTCTTATTCTGTCTCTTAGCCGCCTGTCAGTCTTGCCCACATAAAAGGCTGGGCAAGAACCGCAGGTGGCAAGGTAAACAACATGCTGGGTGTTACAATTAGCTGCTGGGTAAAATCTGAAACACTGTAATGTAAGTGGATGTGTAAACATTGCATTACTATCTATTAGATCACAATAATTACATTTCATACAAGGTTTAGTACTGCCTTCTGTGATGTTTGATTTAGTATTATGTCCGATTCTGGAGGAATTGCACAACATCTTATGTAAATTGAGTTTATTCTTGTATATGAAACTAGGGGCTTCACCTACAAGTTCGCTGATACTAGGATCTACTTTTAATATTTCCCAGTACTTTGAATAAGCTCTTTTTATTTCATGTACATCTTGTGTGTAATGAATACAGATTCTCATCCTTTCATCATATAAGGTTTTCCTATTAGATGCATCATGCATTTCATGTGGACTACATGCAAAATAAGGTGAAGCACTCTCTTTTCTTAGAATATCTACTTCTAAAAATCTTTGATCAATTTCTGATGGTCCATATAACCTATTAAGTAGTTGTTGTTTGAGATTATATAACTCAGAATTATATCCTGTTTCTGTTGAGTTCAATCGGGAAACTCTCATTGCTTGTCCCTTAATGATATTCTTAAAGACAAAACTGGGGTGCATACTTGACCTATGCAATAGAGAGTTTCTATACCAAGCTTTTCTAAATACACCCATGTTCAAAAGACCACTAGGCATCCTCTCAACATACACATCTAGATATGAGACGAGTTGTTCAGAAGCTGTCATAGTAAATTTAAGGTAACTAATGGTTAAGTTAATTTGTTCTAAAAATTCAGATAATTCACATTTACCAGACTTCCAAATTAAGAAGAGATCATCAACAAAACGTACATAAAAACTAACATTTTGTTTCTAACTATCAAGCTTGAACAAGTGCATACATTCCCAGTCAGCTATCACTAGATTAGCGTAGCTATTGGCACATGAAGTGCCCATAGCTACGCCATCATTCTGAATATAGACCTGACTGTTAAAAGTGAAGATGTTATTAGTTAAAACAACCCTCATTAACTCACATAAGGTGTCTACATGGTGTTCAGTTATAGTCTGGTCTGCTATCAAGTGTCTCTGAACACTATCTATGCCTTCTTGGTTTGGGACAGTTGTGAAAAGTGACTGGACATCTAAAGAGACCAGCCAAAATCTATCATCTACTGTTACTTCTTTCGTTGCATCATATAACATCACACAAAATTGCTTGGTATCTTTAAGTATATATGAATACTTATTCACAATAGGTCTAAATTTAGATTCCAGATATATGGATAACGGTTCAGTTATCCAGCCTCTCCCAACAACTATTAGTCTCATAGGAGGTCTTTCTGCGTGCTTATGTATTTTTGGAATGCCTTGTATGCAAGGAATAGTGGGTTCGTTAACATGACAATATTTATATAAGTCATTATTAATTCTACCTGTACTAAGATTGTTTGACAAAAATGTAGAGACTCTATTAATAATGTGATCAACATATTTGATACCAATCGGTCTATAAAAATTTACATCACTGAGCATGTCAGTCATACTGGAGATATATCTCTCTGTATCCATTATAACTCTGTGTCCATTATAACAGTGGATTATCAGACTAAGAGCTGACAGGGAACCTGTCTTAAATGACAGGATTCCTATCAAACCTATTTTGAAAGGAAAAGATCTTAGGAAGTAGGAAATGGTAACCAGGATGCTTTAGTTGTCAATCACTATACAATAATTATATCATTTGTTTTACCTGGTTACTAATAACCCAAGATACACTATATTTTATATAACTTGTACCATCTTTAATTATAATGACGCTAGGTTTAGTACGCTTACTCCACACTGACTGAATGGTTTCATACTCTATTATATAATATGTGCTAAAGAGCGAAATGTTGTTTATGTCTGTTTTTGAGTTTCTTGCTTAATGTCTTATCGTTTGTAAGCATAATCAATTTTTTTAATTTGATTCTGTGTGCTTAATTCATGACCGATTGATGCTATTAAGTTAGCTTTAATAACAGCTGGGTTATTGTACTTGTAAAAATGTAACCCTGAGGTTAGGCTTCGTATTGATATGTTACTTTCAGCGAACCATCTCAGATCTTTATTTATAAACACCAAGTGATTTGATGTCTGCGAGATGGTTCGTTCACTACGGATACTATTATTTGTTATGAGCATAATTATTGGCTACAATTTGTTTTATAAGGTTTTATTCTAAAAATCTTTATTTGATATCAGGTCAAAATATTTAATTTAGCATTGAAGAGTGTGATTAAATTTAGAATTTAATATATATAAATAAAAGTAAGATATCTATGTTTTTATTTCTATATAAGTGATTTTAAGTAGTATTTGTTGAGCCGACTATTGTCGACCAATTTTATACATTGTATTTTATATATTTTTTAACAATGTCAGTGTTGCTTTAAAGGTTTGAATGTTAATTAAAAACAAAGGGAAGTGATGTCAGATAGACATAAAGTATATATATATATATATATATATATATATATATATATATATATATATATATATAGATATATATATATATGTCAAAAGCATTATATTATGTTTGGCCTGAGGAAGCCTATAAGGTGAAAGCGCTTGCCAGTTCTTTGCCATTAAAGTGTCTTAATTTATTGAATTATATCGCTGTGGTTCTTTCATTAGTGGATTTTGGACAGCGGATTTTATTTGTGACGAGGTGAAGACCGATTCTTAAATCCAATGAACATTTGCATATACAACAGGCTGTGGTTTCTAATTGTGGAATATGTTTCTCCAATGGTGAGGTGAAAACCGACCTGGAAATTTGAAAAGCTTGCCGCGTTTTCAACAGTCAGCGCGTTCATCAACCAACTTATAGTAAACTGTCTCCAGAAGGCGAGATACCTTAACTGCTGCTATTTTAAATGGGCCGTTACTGTCCAGCCAGCAATATCTTGCTTTTGGTAATTATTTGAGTACTGTTACCACCAGTTTTCTGAGGCGTCATCCTAAACTTGCTTTCTACTAACTGTAAGTAAAGAACTGAATGTGTTATAGAATTTGTTGCCCTGCCAGGGTGTTCTTCGACTTTTTTCCTGTAATTAAATGACTAGGCAATGCAATACCAATAAAATTCAGCTGACTACTAAACCAGGCATACAAAACAAGAACAGGTATACCCAAGACAGGGAAAATACATATATATAAAGATAGATATATGACTATTATAGGAAATATGCTCACTGTAAATATACATACATTGTAACCACACACTATAAACACCAAATATGCTGGATGGAACCACACCCGCTGCTATAGAGGAGCATAAAAGGTGTATAACAAATATATATAATAAATAAATAATAAAATATATATGCACATAAACATATACAAAAATATATATAGAATATATATAGAAAAATCTCCCATCCAAACATCATTTATACAATCTCCTTTTCTTTAAAAAAGGTTTAATAGAGGTCCTTTCATTTAGGCCTTTTCCTCTATCAGCACAGAGTATGATAATCCAGCAAGTCACTCTGTGTTCAGTATGTGTCAGGATGTCACCTTTCCTAACACTAGGAAAAATTACCTCAATAACTCTAAAACTAAAATTATGAGTCTCACCCTGTTCCAGACCATGTTTTGAGAGTGCATTATGCAAGGAGCCTTTTCTAATATGATGCATATGCTCCCTCATCCTATCACGGAGCACCATGTTGGCTTTCCCAACATAAAATGACCCACAAGCTGTACATTCAGCTAAATAAACAACATGGAAAGTCATACAATTCGCATATGCCTTAAAAAAAGAACTCCTTGCAAAGATCTGGATGATAAAATGTGTCAGATACATTAATATATACGCAAAAGTTACACGAACCACATGGCATAGTATGCCCAGTGGCAGAGACCATATTCACATGATCTCTATCAGAACATAAGAGCCTCTTCAAATTTCTGTGATTCTTAAATCTAAACATAGGTCTATCTCCTACAATCCTACCAATTTCCTCATCAACTAATAGGATGGACCACTGCTGAAAAAACAGATCAGTGACCTGTTTATGATCACTTGTACAGAACAGAGGGATCCTCATACCGCTCACTGTGTTGTTATAACTATTAACACAACCAGCCTCCATGGCAGGTCCAAAATATGGTTATGCTGTAGTTGACCTCAAGTCTATGAGGTCAGACCATTGTCTGTTAATTTCACTAAAAGTATACCCTCTGTCCAACAGTGTTTTCTGTAAGCCTGCAATTTCTTGCTGAAAGCCATCTAATGACGGATTTAACCTAGAGGCCCTCATGCCCTGTCCTCTGATTAAATTCCTAAAAATATAGCCAGGATGCATGCTAGACCTAAAAAGAAAAGCATTTCTATGACATGGTTTACGATGAATGCCTGTATTAATCATATGCTCATCTAACTTTTCAATATATAGGTCCAAAAACTCAATATATCTATAAGACCAACTATAAGTAAATTTAAGACAATCAATCAGATTATTCATAACTCCAAAAAACTGTAGTAATTCATCAGATGACCCCCTCCATAACAAAAACAAATCATCGACGAAACATCGATAGAATACCACATGTTCCTTAAAACCTAAAGGGGGAATAATGCAACAACGTGTTCATCTTTAATAGTCACAATAAAACAAAAAAATACATAGTCTAAATAACTTAAGATGGATTTAACTTTATTATCTTTAAATACCAATGGCTTAAAGAATCCTAGCAAGAGATAAAATCTACTGAAATATTTAAAACTGAACAAATGACAATTTCAAATGGGATCCTAAGGAATATATGATATTGGAGCAATCCACTTATAAGACAAAGACAAAAGAGGTAACAATTTATGGAAAACAAATGTGATTAACCCAGAAATCATTTATAAGTATGAAGATAAAGAAGGCCTTATGGCATTAGTAATAGTTAAATATAATAACAGAATATGGACTCTAGCCAATATATACTGGTTCCCAGGCATTGGAATAGAAACTGTTAAAAAACACTTGGATTTCATTTACAATAATTATAAAGGCAACTTAATATCAGGAGGAGATTTTAACTGTATATTTGATATTTCTGCAACTACAAATAAAAGAGAGCTGCGTACATCTGCTGTATCAAAAGATTTAAACAAGTGGGTTGAATCATTTCATCTTGTAGATACTTTCAAATTTAAAGAAGATAAATATTTGTTGTTTTCACATCAAGATCACAGATTTGGTACCCAAATTAGAATAGATAAAATATTTGCTGCCCATGACTTACACTCTAAAATCATTACTTTCTCAATCACTCCCTGCCCCTTTTCAGACCACAGTTCATTGATACTAAAACATCAAAATGGGTACAAACCATTCATCTTTAACTCCAGAATTCTAGCATATATAACTAAAATTAAAGAGTTTGAACCCTGATTATTATCTGAATTACAGTTCTTCTTAGATATTAATTACACCACAGAGATAAATAAAATAATGATATGGGACTCATTAAAACTTACGTATATGGTAAAACCCTAACTTGCTTTAAAAAAAAAATCAGAGAATGTGATTCTGAATTATTAGATCTACAATCCAAACATTTGTCAGTAAAAGCTGAAAAAAAATCAAAATCATTTGGTGATGAAAAAGAAAGTAGAAGTATTAAACAACAAATACAATGAAATTCTAACACATAAAACTAGTTTAGCTTTAGAAAAACTAAAAATTAATACCTTGGCCACTTCTCCCAAGTATCTACATAATTTATCCACAAGAATTAAAATACAATCAAAAGCTAATAACATTATAAGTATCTTCCATGAAAAGAAAGGGAAAAATGTCTTGGATACAGGTGACATTTTTGATGCCTACAGAAATTACTACATGGAACATTTCCAAAGAGAAAATATACATATCTAATATTAAAAAAAACAGAAAAAATAAAACTATATATGCAAGCACTCATATCCTACAAAGAAATTACAGATACAATAAAAGAGGGTAAAAATAATAAAGCTCCAGGTATAGATAGCATAATAATGAAATATATAAATTTTTCCTTCAAAGATACTATCCCTCTTACATAAAACTCTATTAGAAATTCAGTCACAAGCTTTAATACCACCCTCTTGGAGATATTTCTTAATCACACCAATCCTAAAGGAAAACAAATCCCCAAACCTGTACCTCATAAAGACCTATATCATTATTAAATAATGACTATAAGATATGCATGACAATATTAACTAACAGAATGAAAATACCACTATCCAAAACAATAAATAATGCTCAAACTGGATTTATATATCATATACACAACATGACAATATTAAAAGGATAATTTATCTTATAGATTATGTTAATAAAGAAAATAAAGAAACAATCATAATTGGCTTAGATATAGAGAAAGTCTTTGATTCCTTAAATTGGAACTATTTATTCAAAATCCTAATGCTATTTGAATTTCCTCCATCCTTTGTTCATCTCCTAAAGAATATATATACAAATAATTTAGCATATGTCAAGTTAGGTCCTTTAATCTCTGAATCTATACATATAACAAAAGGCACTAAACAAGGATGTCCCATGTCATCGATTCTATTTGCTTTGGCTATTGAAATATTGGCAGATCCAATTTGTAACAATAAAAAATCAAAGGAATAGATGTTTATGCACAATACAGTTCTAAAGTAATGCTATTTACTGATGACATATTACTAACATTATCTAATACAAAAGAGACATTAGAAGAATTAGATATATTAATTGACAAATTTCACATAAATTCAGGACTCCATTTCAATAAATGAAAATCAACATTTTTATTTTTAAATAAAAAAGAACTGCAGACTAAGGGGGATCACATCATAGGGAAACAAGAATCTACCTTAAGATATCTAGGAATTGAGTTATGGAAGGATAATACTGAATTAGTCTCAAAAAACGACAATAATATTATCAATACAATTAAAATTTCTGTGGAAATATGAAACAAAAAAATATTAACATTTGAAAATAGACTGCAGTTAATAAAAATGGTTTTACTGCCCAAGATCCTATATATATATATATATATATATATATATATATAGAGAGAGAGAGCGCGTGCGCGCCTTGGCAATACAACTGTTACAAGAAAGGAATTTACTTAAAGAAATAAATTCATGCCTAATAAATTTTTTTTATGGTTTCCCAAAAGAAACAGAATAGCTTTAATACATCATATCAGACCATGGAAACAGGGAGGATTAAACTTTCCTGATATAGAAACATATATAAAGCCATCAATATCTAAAACAATCTCAAGTTGGATAAGTCCAAATTACTCTGCAAATTGGAAAGAATTACTAACTGCAATATTTGTGTCTTTTGGCTTTTTCCCGGTTAGGGGTCGCCACAGTGGAACTCCAGTCCACTAATGATTGGCAGAAGAGTTTTACATATTGAGTTGCCAGCTCTGATGCACAACCTTCAACGAAGGAACGTCCATTCACGCATGTCTCCACACAGAAGACGCTCTAGCTGAGAAGCGAACTGAACAGCGTCTTACTGTGAGGCGACAAAGCTACCGCAGCACCACCACCGCAGTCTCAATAAATTAATTTGATTTGCAAAAAAAAAATTCAAATAACAGATAAAACAATTTGCCATGGCACATATTATGTAGTAATATGCAATATAACATAACTAAACCCACTAAAACTTGTATGATTAATTATTACATTGACTCATTTAGGAAAATTATTAATGCAAATATAGATTTAAAAATTTGGTTTGATATTTTAACACCATTTATAGTCACAAAGAACTTTCGACATAAAATATATAGAGAAATTATAATTTCATGGGAACAGAAAGGATTTGTTTGTTGGCTCCAATGTAGCAAAGAACTAAAAGTTTTAGATATGCAAGTAATAAAAACAGCATACAAAATTCCACAACAGGACTGGCTAACTTCACAGAATATTCTGGTATATTTGCAAGAGTTAAGTAGAATAATTAGCAATTCTTTATTTAAAGAAATACCTAAATTTACGAAATACATATATGAAATCTTATGTAATGACTTTGACATGGGGAACGGTATTTCAAAATTTTACAAAATATTGATAAACTATAAAACAACGCCCAAAACCTCATATTGTAAATATATAACAAAAGGACACTCAATGCAGTTAACTGAAGATATTAAAACAAATATCTTATTATCGATAAAATATACATCCTTTACACAATACTGGAAAATTTTTAATTGGAAATGCTTGCACAGAGCATTCTTAACCCCAGACAGAATCAGTAAAATTAGTTCTTCCATAAAAGGAATATGTTGGAGATGTGAGCAAGTACACAATGCAGATTGGAACCACATATTCTTTGATTGTGTTAGCATTAAGACATTTTGGAATGGTATTAATAACTTTCTGCAAGCTTTATTTAATGAATCATTTTATTTAACTAAAGCTCTTGTATTATTAAATGTGAACGAAGGTCCTCATTTGAATAGGTCAAACATGTATCTAGTATGGACTATACTTGCAATTTCAAGGAAGTGTATAACAAGACGATGGCATGCAAACACAATACCAACTTTGGAAGACTTCTACAGCCTACTAAAGACCACAGCATTATTGGAAATTAAAATTAAAGAACTAAGAATTTATTCAAAGCCATTTATAAACAACCCTTAGGGAAAAGTCTTATCACTGATTGACACTATACAATAATTGATCAGACACTCTGATAATGGATTAGACATACTTATAAAGTAACTGTATACCATTAAGATTAGTTATAGTGGCAGGCTAATGTAAATTGTGTACATAGTTATTTAAGATGTTATGTATAAATACTATGGGATTCATTCAAAAGTACCTTTTTTTAAGCAAGGCTTAAAAGTTAAACCCACCTCCATAGACAGCACAAGGAACAAGAAACTAAGGGTAATGCTGCTAAACGCCAGAAGTCTTAACCTCAAGATGCTTGCACTCGAAGCTCTCCTCAGTATGGAGAACATTGATATCTGTGCAGTGACAGAAACCTGGTTCAAGGCTCCAGAGAGCACCCAGCACTACCAGGTTAAACCTCATATCAAGCTTTTCAGCCCCAAAACCCGGACCGAACCACAAAAGGAGGGGGAGTTTCCATATTTATCAAGGATATCCACACTTCCAGGTTAGTGGCATTGCACAAAGTATCGGAGACCATCCATGTGCAACTGACAGTGGGCAAAACTGCTTTTCAGTTTATAGCATCCTACAGACCACCCTCTCAAAGTCAGGAATCCCACTTGGCTTTCCTGAAAACATTGGAGAACATGAAGATCTCTCCAAACACCATTATATTGGGCGACTTCAACTACCCAAACATAGACTGGGAGCATTACTCAAGCCCCAGCACCTTAACCCAAAGGTTCCTGGAATTTATAAACTCAAATGCTATGGAACAACTAGTCACCACTCCCACAAGAGGGGAAAACATACTAGACCTGATCATTACCAACATGGGGACTCTATGCTCCATACCAGAAGTATATCCCTCATTGGTAAGATCAAACCATAAATTAATTTCACTGGATATCCACATCCCGACCCCAACCCCAGCCCGGAAAACCACAGTGAAAAACTTCTCAAAAGCAAACTTCACACTTCTTAAAACCAAAGTGGAATCCTTCAAGGCCCCAGAGCCAATGGAAACTACGGCCCAAACTGCAGAATCCTATATAAACGCATTCTACATACATCTCCAGGAATGCATGGATCATGCTATCCCAAACAAAATCAAGACCCAATCATCCAAAGGCAGGCGTCCAGTCTGGTGGACCCCAGCCATAAATAAACTGTACAACAGAAGGAGGAAGCTACTACATGATAGAGCAAAATCCCTAAAAGGGAAGGCATCTCTGATCAGTACTAGCAAAAAATTACAATCCCTCATAAAATCCTCCAAGGCCAGCTTCGAGAGAAAAATTGCACAGGACACTAAAGACAATCATAAGGCTTTTTTCAGTTATGTTAGGAACCTGGGATGCAACTCCCAGACTTGTTCTGAGTTGATTCTAAACGACAAAAAATACACTGAACCCACAGACATCACCAATATCCTGGCAGACAGGTTCAGTGCAAACTTCTCCACCCCCCCCCCCAAAAGACCAAGTATCTATCCCGGCAGAGTGCAGCCTCCCAAACATCTCTGATGCTCAGGTGAAGGCCGTCCTCTCCAAAGCAAAAAACACTACTTCCATGGGACCAGATGGTGTCCTGGGTTGCGTCCTACATGAACTCCAAGAAGAACTAATCCTTCAAGTAAAACTGCTGTACAATCTTAGCCTCACTACAGGATATCTGCCCAAAGAATGGCGTACAGCAACAGTGGTCCCACTCCACAAAGGTGGCACCTCTGCGGACCCTGGAAACTATCGCCCCATAAGCCTGACTAGCCTAGTCTGTAAGGCTATGGAGAGGATCATCATGGAACTCATAACCAAAGACATTGGGGACCTACAGACACTAGATCCTACCCAATTTGGTTTCTTCAAGGGCAGATCCTGCCTTTTGAACCTGGTCGACTTCTTCGAAACAGTCACCAAGGCCATAGATGAAGGGAAAGTAGTCCACACAGCCTATCTGGACCTCGCAAAGGCATTTGACACAATACCCCACTTGGGCATCATAGATAAGCTATCCAGCCTAAATATAAACCCCTATGTCACAAGATGGGTCGCAAACTGGCTCAAAGACCGAACCCACAGAGTCAGAGTTGCTGGGGCCATGTCAGACTCGAAACCAGTCACAAGTGGCATCCCACAAGGTTCTGTCCTGGGACCTCTCTTGTTCGGTATTTACTTTTCTGAGGTACAGGCCAATGTGGGAGGACTATGGCTCACCAAGTTCACAGATGACTGCAAACTGGGCACCATAATCGACTCTCCAGCTGACACAAACATCCTCCAAAAAGGTCTCGCAGAGACGGATAACTGGTGCCAGAGCCATGGTCTAAAGCTAAATGCCAAAAAGTGTATAGTCATACCCTTTGGCAAAAACAATGTGCCCACAAATTACCACATAGGTGGTAACCCGTTAAGTACAGAGGAAGTAATTAGGGATCTGGGGACCCAAGTTGATAGCAATCTCTCCTTTGACAACCACATTGCCAAAGTGGTTAGAAAGACCTTCTACATAGCCCACCTCATCATGAAAGGATTCACATCTAGATCAAGAGAGGTAATCGTGCCCCTTTATTCATCCCTCATCAGGCCCATCATAGAATACAATGCCCCCTTTGGGATGTACCTTACCCGACACCTGCAGCAATTAGAAAGACCCCAAAAGTACCTCACCAGAGGATCAAGGGACTCAAACAGATGCCATATGCTGCTTGGTTAAAAAAACTCCAACTCTACTCAGTTGCATACCGCCTACTTCGAGGCGATCTATGCCTGACATATAAAGCTATGTCCAACCCAGAATTAATAGACATGCTCCACCTCAGTAAATCTAAATCCCTTAGAGCCACGCGCTCTTGGGACTTGAACCTCAGCACAGAAATAAATAGAACATACTGGAGGGACAGATTCATAACCCAGAGTCTCCCTTCACTCTGGAATAGAATTCCAATTCATGTTAGGCAGAGCACCTCACTGACTCTCTTCAAGAAGAATCTTGATGAGTGGATGGGGGATCGTAGGTTTGTCCCGGGGATTACTTCCGTGTCACTATTAGACAGAGGCACAGTAAACTAAACTTTAAAAAGGGCACAGTATACTCAAATCAAGGGGTGGCGTAAGCCAAACACAATCGGGCTAGGCTTATAAATGCCCCAGGGCAGACAGCCTAGTATGAACCTATGAACCTATGAACCTATTTGAAAAATAAAGTTTTGAGAAAAAAAAAAGTTAGGTCACTGTCCACCTAAGCTCCCAAATCCCAAATAACTAGGTCAGCTCTTAGGGGCATATTGTCAATGCGGTAATTTCCTGTGTACATGATTTCCCAAAGATGAAATAATGCATTGTTTGACATTTAGTTTCAGTCCATGATTTTGGTACCAGTTGCTTATTTGGGACAAACCTTCCTGCAGGATGCCTAACTCATTTGGGGATTCAATCACTGCTCCTAGCTTGGAGTCATCTGCAAACATAATCAGCCATAGTATTTTGGTACTAGCTTTTACTTCAGAAAAGTACATGCCAGCCAGTGGAGTCCTACTGGTGACTGGTCTCTTTGTGGAGGTAATGTCTCCTATTTTGATTTCCTGTGTCCTGTGAGCCTTTTGGCAATCAAGTTTATTAAGCTTTTCTATGTCTGAGTGGGGAATTGTGCCAAAAGCTTAGCTTTTCAAATGCATGGAACTGAAGGTGCACTATGCAGTTTGTACTAAGGTCATACAATTACGGTTTACAGATGTCGGAGTCAAGCTATTTCATAAAAAGGATACACTATAGAGTTGGGTCTATAATTAAGATCCTGAGCGCTGATTTATTTAAGCATGGTACTAACTATATGTAGTGTTCATGATAGCAAGAATGTCTGATGACAAACTCATGAAAATAGCTGTCAGTGATATAGAAATAGAAAAAAGGTTTACTATGAATAATCTTGTCTCATTTAATTGATATGCAATTATTAAAACCCAAAACATGTAAAACCTTGTCAGATCACTACTCAAAAGAGCAAAAGTTGATGTTTTTGCTAAGTTAATATCTCCCTACACCCCAAATATATGGACAAGCCTCCACACCCACAAATTTCTAGAGATATAGATATACCAACTGCAAGATCACAAAAACTGAGAGAAGAAGGAGAATGTGAGAAGAACACAGCAGTCACTTTCTTTCTGGAGGCTAATTGCCATTACAAGACACCAGTAATATTTTGTGGATGATGTTCTGAGTGTTGGTCAACTGGTGACTGACAAAGAGCAGGGGTTCACTTCAATATTTCAGGTTCTGTTATCTGTACAGCTGGCCTTCAGAAACTCCTGGACTTCACTCTGTAAGACATTGACCAGCACTGTGATATAAAACCCTGCTTGCACCACAGTTCCTGAAATGTGATTCCTCATGGTACTATTCGCTGTGCTGTTGCTCTCTCTCTCCATATGCCAGCAATTTGTTTCTGCCTATGCTATGGAACACAACACCACTCAGTATAGAAACAATCTTAAATGTACAGCATATGACAACACTTCATTCAGAAAGAATGGAACCAGCATGATTGTATATTTCTTAAAAATCTATTGCAAACTCGGAGATTAAAGACCTTGGTGCAAAAGTTTGAATTTTGTCTTGTGCTAAGGAAGATGGGGAGGTACTGACAGTATGTATACCTTGTAAGGTTTATTTTTTAATCTGCGGGGGGGGGGGTTAGAGGCCATGGTAAGCAAGATTAACACTGTGAACTCACACACATTTACAATTTAACTTCAGTTTCTGGTAGAGATATAAGAAACTGTACAAGGCATAAATGTTTGATAAAAAAAGAATCAACTAATTTAAGATCACTTGTTTAAAACTGCAAGCATCTCTACATGTATCTGTCCATCTATATTAAGTATGTATCGGTGTGTATAATACATATATTAGCTGCATTAGAGATTGTCAGGTGTTCACTTATTTGAAAGGTGTTATGAGTGTCACAGTCTTAAATATCTGTATAGTCAACCTCTCCAGTTGTGTGATAGGGCCGGGTCTTCTATACTGCTGGAGGATTTTTTTTCCATATAGACACAGCTGTGTGACTGTGGAGTTAGTTTATAAAGGTAAGTGGGTACGAGGTCAAATCCCCCATTATGGGAGTTGCATGGGCAATTCCCACGGTTAAGAAAATGTTTAACTGCAATGTGCAAGCTTAGATGCATTTAGGGCTAAAAAGAAATTAATACGTTTATTCTGCTTATTCTGTGTGAAATATGTGCAGTTGCAGGAAACCTTGATAAGAGAACAATTGACACTTGAAAGTCTACCATAGTCAGCACTCAGCAGAATGTGTATTGAGGCCAGGGTTGTATCTTGACCCTGGGCAAATGTATCATATCAAGAACTGGACAGCTGAAGAAATGTAAGAAACAAAGGAGGGCTGAAATTAGCCCAAGACCAGGTTGTTTTTCTCAAACATGTTTTGCAAGACAGCAATTTTCTGACCATGTCAGCAGTAAATCTAACAATGTCTTCTTTTCTGACCGTGTCAGCAGTAAAACTAATATTTTCTTGTGTACATGCAGAGAACTGTATAAGAATAGCATACTGAACCATGGAAAATCAGACAAACCTTGTACTTACATGTTTTGTCTCCTTGCTGCAAGTAATAAAGGGTGTCTTACTTGAACTTTACGTGCATTGATCTTTGTGTTTTCCTTTACAGATTGGTCCTTTTGACCGGAATCCCTCACTTCACCTCAGATCAAATGACCAGGTGGCTGAAACCATACGGGGAAAAAACCAAATCGGTTCTTCTTATGTAAAAGTCCTCCAACTGAATTGTCGTCAAAAGAGGCCAGCCACTTTCTGATCTGTGACTGAAGGACAGGTTTTCCGTGAATCAGCAATCAATCATGTGGGCTCAGGAAAGGTGAATCTACTTTTTCTGTTTCAAGATCAGGGACTGGATGTGTATTGTTTCTGTCAGATTGTGTTTTCTTACAGTCAGGGATAGAAAAGGTACAATCTTGTCATAGATCAGGTGAAACAGATCAGTAGGCTTTAGACAGTCATTCTGAAGAGACTTTAACAAAATCTGTGGTACATGTAAAAATCTGAAGGCATCAGGTAATATTTTTCTAAAAACAGTCTACGTAGCAAATAAAATAGGGAAAAATGGGTAATAATTGTACAAAGACACCTGGAAATTCACCATTAGCGGAAGATGCAAAATATATGCAGACACAGCGCGCAGACAATATTACATACTTTTCAAAATGGGTTATTAAGTATGAATTTGATGGAAAATTTGAAAAATCCTCACTTATCAAACTTATCAAACAACTCAAAACTGATTCTAAGGGTCAAGTTAAAAAACAACGACAGTTAGGAATTCCCCAGGCACACAGGTGGCTGGAGGAAGCAAACCGCAGAGACCAAAAGAACAAAAACTCAAAAACAATGTTTTTAGATAAGGAAGACAATAACTTGGTAGTGGCATCGGCACCTCCACCTCCCCCTTCTCTACCAGAGTACGAAGCAGGTGGACAGATTGACCCACCCCCATTATATCCTATGCTTACTAGAGATAGGGACTTTATAAAATTGAAACTAGCTAAAGTTAGAGATCCCATCGAAACTAGGTCCCGAACGAAGGGAAATAATCAAGAAGAAGGCTCTGAATTATGGCAGGTAGTTAAGGATACACAACTTGTAGAAGAAGAAATATACCCACTTATAGAAGTTCCAAACCCTCAGGCAGGACAGGAAGATCAGACTCCAACTATCTTAGTGTATAGATCCTGGACTCCGGAAGACATCCGGAAAGCTACAGAAGGGATTACCCATCCGAAACCTAATTTCAGAAAATTTTCGGAAGATTTACATGGAATGAGACTAAGTTATAACTTAAATGGGGAAGAGATAGAAAAAGTAGTTTGACAGATTGTAGGACCAGATTGGTACATGATTTGTGGCAAGTGGAATCCTCGTGACGCTGCACAAAAACCTCTTCCACACAGCAGCGCAGAATTAGATACTAGAGTGAAGGGACTTACAGACCACATATCTGAGAAATGGAAACCTAGGGCGGACTGGACTTGCATTAATCAATGTGTCCAGCAGAAGGGTGAATCAGTTGACCAATATTTTGCTAGACTGTTAGAATGTTTTAACAACCACTGTGGAATGTAGGTTCCTGAAGATCAAAAACAAGATTCCCCATATGAACAGCAGTTAAAGAATGCATTTCTAAAAGGTAGTAGTACACCTATAAGCAGTTTAATTACAAAACACATGGTTGACCATCAAACTAGTAGATTACATTCACTACCCGAATATGCTAGACATGCTAAAAGGCATTTTAATAGCAAAAAGAAGAAGAAGGCTCAGGTATTTTCCGTAGAAGACGGAGCAGAAGTCTATGCAGTGCACCCCGGGAAAAAGGTCAGGAAAAATACACAGGGAGGTAAGCAGTCTGATCAGCGATCAGAAGACTTTGAAGGATGCAAGAAAAGGGGAGAATGTTTTAAATGTGGTAAAAAGGGACATTTAGCAAGGGATTGCAGGAAGAATATGAAAGCAACAATGGATAAAGAAGGTGAGGACTGACTACATGATGGTCAGGTATCACAAGAAGAGACCAGTAGAGAAAGGACAAATGAGGATGTGAAAAGGGAAGTAGAGGAAGTACAGGAAATCAATGACAGTTCAGGAGAAGAAGAAGTACTAGATTTAGCTTTATTAAGCCTGGAGCTCTATTTAGCAGATACAAAACCGGAAGTTACACTTTTAGTGGAAGGCAGTGAGGTTAAATTTTTGTGTGATTCAGGGGCATCACACACCCTGATACACCCCCCCCAAATTACCAGACAATTCAGAGTCATCTGATTACATATTGGTCAAAGCAGCGAATGGGCAGCTATACTGGGAGCCCCTCTCCCGCAATATCACCATAACAGATCCTGTTTCAGGATTAACACAAATAAGTAAGATTGTAGTTTCTGCGAAATGCCCAGTAAATCTCTTGGGCAGAGATCTTATGCAGTTGTTTGGCATAGCGGTGGTTCAAGCTATGCAGGGCATGGAAGCGTAGCGATGAACAAACACCTTTATGGTTCAATCGGGGAGTGAAATGTTTTATTGGTACAGTCAGGACCTGGTTATGACTGGTCCAGGGACTGTGACCAAAGAACTGATGAACGTACCCATCAGTAAGTTTGCCTCCCTCGACATTGATAAACAGCACCTGCTGCATTGCACCCTGTATTTTTGTAACACACCAGGGCCTGATAATGAGTATGAAAAAGAATTATTTAAGCATCATACAAACAGATTGGTACTGGGAAACTTATACTGGGACGCAGAAGGAAATAGTGTAGCCAGCTGTTCACTGGCCCAGGAGTTCCTGACACTTTATAAATCCAATTGACTCCCACATGTAAACTTAACCAAGAATAAAAACATATGGTGGGCAGACCTAGGGGAGAGAGTTACAAGATGGGAAAAACAAACAGAACTGGAGTTGTCAGGACAGCGAATACAAGTGCAGAAATTGAACTGGGTGACTCAAGCTAACCCAGCTGTACATCTGCAGTCACGTGGAGACAGCTGATGGGTACTCCTATTGATGGAAGAAGAAAATGCCCTACGAGATATACCAGAGACCCTCTGGTCAGCAGGAAAATCAGATGTAGGACTTATCTGTACTGCAGGTCCAGTTAGTATTACACCAAAATCAGCATTTAGACCACAAAAAAGACAGTATCCCTTAAGAAAGGATGCAGAGGCAGGAGTAAAACCTATTATAGCAGCATTATTTAAGGGAGGGGTGCTAGTAGAATCCCCTGATTCTCCGTGTAATACACCTTTATTTCCAGTCAAAAAAGCCAATGGAGAATGGCATATGGTTCAGGATTTACAAGCTGTAAATGACGCAGTAATACCAAGGGCACCTATAGTGCCGGATCCACACACCTTGTTGAATGACTTAAAACCTCAACAAGAATATTTCTCTGTGGTAGACATTAGTAATGCATTCTTTTCAATACCAATACACCCAGACAGCCAGTATTAGTTTGCATTTACGTTTCAGGGGAAAAGATACACATATACGCGATTACCACAGGGATATTGTGAGAGCCCCACTATATTTTCACAAGAAATGTCAAGTAACCTGGCAGGATTTAACCCACCGAAGGGTAGTCAGGTCTTACTTTATGTTGATGACATTCTATTAGCAGCCCCCACCCTGCAGGATTGCAGGGAAGATACAGTAGCACTTCTACGATTTCTAGCTGCTGAGGGACACAAAGTAAATAAGAACAAACTGCAACTTTGGAAAAAACAGGTAAAGTACTTGGGAGATGTAATATCCAAGGGAGACAGAACTTTAGATGAGGACACAAAGGTGGCAATTTTTGCAGGCACCGAAGCCCACCACCAAGAAAGAAATGATGTCCTTCTTGGGAACGACTAATTTTTGTTGGAGCTGGATTCCAAACTATGCTTTGGAATCTGCACCTTTAACTGACCTTATTTACAAGACACCTATGGCAGCGCAGGACTTGTTACAATGGACAACGGAGGTAGAATCTGCTTTCTGTAAACTGAAACAGTTAATAGCCTCCTCTCTAGTTTTGGGATTGTCCAATTACCATAAGCGTTTTTTTCCAGACTGTAGATTGCAAGCAGGGTTATATGACATCAGTACTAACACAACAACATGGGGATAAGCAACGTCCCATTGCTTACTATTCATCACAATTAGACTCAGTGGCACGATCTCTGCCACACTGTGTGCAGGCAGTAGTCACGGCAGCAATGGCAGTGCAAGCTTCGACTTCAGTAGTCTTGTTTCACCCACTCACTCTAAGGGTACCTCATGCAGTCGCGATTATTTTATTACAAGAAAAAGTAGCATATCTCTCTCCTGTTAGGCATCTCTCCTGCATGACCATATTGTTGAGCCAACCTCATATGACAATTGAATGATGTACAACCTTAAACCCTTCTACCCTGCTCCCAACTCCTACAGACGGCACACCACATTGCTGCCTGCAAATAATCGAGCAGAAAACATTACCTAGGAAAGACCTCATGGATGTCCCCTTGGATAATGCCGAGGTGACATACTACATGGATGGCTCATGCAAAAGGGGCCCTGCAGGACAGAACCTAGTAGGATATGCAGTAGTCTCTGATACTGAAGTTGTAGAAGCAAAATCTTTACCGCATCATTTATCTGCGCAGGCAGCAGAATTGATTGCTCTGACACGAGCATGTACCTTAGCAAAGGATAAATGTGTAAACATCTTCACTGATAGCCAATATGCTTTTTCCACTGTACATGTGTTTGCACAACAGTGGAAAAACCGAGGAATGATAACATCTACTGGCAAACCTATAAATCATGCACAGCTTATTTTGGATCTTTTAGAATCTATTCAATTGCCTCGAAAGGTAGCTATTTGCAAATGTACAGCTCATACTAAACAACAGGACATAATTTCAAAAGGTAATGCGAGAGCTGATACAGCTGCAAAACAGGCAGCTATAGAGGTATTCCTTCTAGATAAGGAATTACAACCCTCTGAAACCTTGAATTTGGATATGTTAAAAACAATGCAGACACTCACTACGCAAGCAGAAAAACAGCGATGGATAAAACGAGGAGCAATCCTCGAGAAGGGGCTGTACATCTCTAAGGAGGGAAAACCAATACTACCCTCTAACTTGTTCCGCTATGCGGCATTGTTGAGCCATGGGCAGTGACATGTCTCAACAGGGGGGATGGTACAGCTGGTGAACCAGGTGTTCACAACACACGGATTTACAAACTATTCTAAAAAATTTTGTTTAATGTGTCAGATCTATAACAAACACCATGCACAGGGGACGATAAAGCCTAAGCAAGGGAGTTTTCCCACACCACCATATCCGTTTCACACTATCTGTATGGATTTTATAGAACTAAACAAATGTGAAAACAAGAAGTACTGCCTTGTCATTATAGATATGTTCTCCAGGTGGGTGGAAGCTTTTCCAACTAAAAATCCGGATGCAGCTACAGTAGCAAAGGTACTTGTTAAGGACATTATTCCTAGGTTCGGTATTCCAGAAAGAATCTATAGTGACAAGGGTATGCACTTTGTAAATCAAACCATACAGCAGCTGAGTAAGTTTTTTGGTATTTCTCTTAAAAATCATTGTGCATATCATCCGCAGTCTGCAGGGCTGGTTGAAAGGCATAATGGCATATTGAAAAGCAAACTAAGGAAATTGATAGCTGAAACAGGAAAAACCTGGCTGTACTGTTTACCTTTGGCATTGTTGAGCAAGAGAACTGTCCCTACAGCAAAAGGACTGACTCCTTTTGAAAAGCTGTATGGAAGGGCTTATTACACACCCCAGTGGAAACCTCTCATGTCATCAGACCAGGAAGCTGATTTTACACTAGCTGAATATATGAAAAAGTTTTTGAGTTCTAAACATCTGTTGCAGTTTAATTCGGTTTCAGGTCAGAAGCAAGCCGAAACATCGGAAGTGACCGTGACGCCAGGAGACTGGGTGTGGATTAAAATTGTGAAGCGAAAGAACTGGACATAGCCAAAGTGGGAAGGTCCCTACCAGGTGTTATTTCAACACCTACTGCAGTCAAGATAGCAGAACGGGCTTCCTGGATACACATGACGCACTGCAAGTTAATGAGAAACTTCAAATTGGACAAGACCTTACCTCTCCATCAGGACCCTAAGCACAAAAGTCTGGCTACAAAGGGGGGTCAGATCAATAGGAACTGATCTGTCTCAAACCCAGTGAAGCAATCATCGGTGCTAAGGTCCTGTAGGGCAGAGAGTAAGATCACGTGTCCAAATAAAATGACTGAATCAAGAAAATATCTTTTTGGAAGAACCGGAGAAGACAGAGACAATACGGAACAATCATTTCCACAGAAATATTGCATGACCATCCTACTGATCATCATGGTAACAATAATATTTTTGTTATGGCCATTTCTCTTCTCTGTTATGCAAGTAGAATTTAGTAAGTGTGAGTGGCACCCGAACTTCAATACTTACCAGGCAATCAAATATGTGTATGCTGAAAGCTTCAATGTTTCAAATTGCTGGATCTGCATAGCTCTACCAACAGCATATGGGGGATTACTGCTAACTTCAGTTCCTCTAGGGGCTAATAAGACCTGGGAAAACCTAATTCATGATGCATTGAATGTTACATCAGAAGATAAAGTAGCATTACAATTGTCTATTCGTCAAAAGGGAACTGTGTTTTTTCATAAGAATGATACAGTCAGGGTAGGATGGAGCCATTGCAATGTAACAGTTCCTTATAGATGCTACACTAAACCTGATAACACCGGATCTTATTGCAATACAAAATATGATTCATTTTTTGAATTGATGCATAAAACAATTGAGGAAGTAAAACGTGATTCTGTTCTCTACAAACAACTGTCCAAAATTGACAGAAAAATGTTTCACACAGGACAAGTGTATGTTTATAGTAAAGCTACCACTAAAGTAGAAGATTGTTACTTTATATGCGGAAGAAAAGCATATAAATGGCTACCTGAAAACTGGTCCGGTAGCTGTTTTTTGGGATACCTGGTTCTGGCCATACGACACACGACAGTCTTACCTCAAGGAAAAATTCAGAATGTCCGAGAAATTAAGAAGCCTGCTAATCCAGTGGGACAAATCAATGCACCTTGGAAATAACATCATGACTTAGGCCCTGGGAATAACAAAGGACTATCACACATGGATCTGGGTGATGATGTCATATCGTGGGCAGGCATATTACCAGTATATGGAGCAACGAAATCGATCTGGGAGCTGAGAAAACTATCTAAACATCTTGAAATAATGAGTAATGCAACCTTTTCTGCCCTAGAATTGGTAATCGATGAACTGACTGCCATGAGAACAGTGGTACTTCAAAATCGCATGGCTCTTGACTTCACCCTAGTGGTGAAAGGAGGTACGTGCACTTTAATCCAGGAGGAGTGCTGTTCATATATTCCTGACAACAAACATGAGATAGACAACCATCTTGAAGTAATTCAGCAGGTGTCGGCCATGACCAAACCAGGACCAAACCCATTGACGGACTTTTTCCAGAAATGGTTCGAGGGTTGGGGCAGCATCCTGATGAACATTCTGATTGCCATCTGTGTAGGAATAGCCTTACTGATGGTGTGTGGATGCTGCTGCATCCCCTGAATGAAAGGACTAGTTAAGAATATCATAGGCACTTCAGTTTCAGAAACTTTATACCAGGATGCTGAATTCGAGGAATTACTTAAAACTGAAAAAATGCTTTCACAGGCTTAAACTGAATGACTCTCTAACTGCAAATCCTAAGTAGGAAATGGTTATGAGAAGAAAAATTGTTTATGCTTGTTTTGAAGGTAGAACAAAGTATTAAAAGGGGGGAAATGTTAAGAAAATGTATAACTGCAATGTGGAAGCTTAGATGCATTTAGGGTTAAAAAGAAATTAATACATTTATTCTGCTTATTCTGTGTGAAATATGTGCAGCTGCAGGAAACCTTGATAAGAGAACAATCGAAACTTGAAAGTCTACCATAGTCAACAGAATGTGTATTGAGGCCAGGGTTGTATCTTGACCCTGGGCAAATGTATCATATCAAGAACTGGACAGCTGAAGAAATATAAGAAACAAAGGAGGGCTGAAATTAGCCCAAGGCCAGGTTGTTTTTCTCAAACATGTTTTGCAAGACAGCAATTTTCTGACCATGTCAGCAGTAAATCTAACAATGTCTTCTTATCTGACCATGTCAGCAGTAAAACTAAAAATATTTTCTTGTGTACATGCAGAGCACTGTATAAGAATAGCATACTGAACCATGGAAAATCAGACAAACCTTGTATTTACATGTTTTGTCTCCTTGCTACAAGTAATAAAGGGTGCCTTACTTGAACCATACGTGCATTGATCTTTGTGTTTTCCTTTATACCCACAATATAAGGCTATGTTTTGATAAGTTGCTCTTGCTTTGTAGTTATTTTGCAGAAGGTTTATCCTGTTTAGATGTAGGCAGTAATGTTTAATTTTACTTTTGCTTCTTTTATTTATCTTCATGTTTTAATTCTAAATATATATCTACCTGTCTTAAATTTACTATTGACTATAGCCATAGTAATTGATTTTGCTGTAGTCATTTGTTTGTGATTAAATATGCAATGGATATAATGATTTGTTGACATTTGATATATTAAATATTGCTGAATATTGACTGATCTTGTAAAGATAGGTAAAGGCTGCCAGCCTAGTCAGATAGAATTTTGTAGATAATTCTGTCATTTGTAAATATAAATGTAAGTCACAGGCTTGTTCTCTTAAATGTGAAAAGACTGCATTGGATATTGAACTGCAAAAATGTAACAGTAAAATTTACATGTATAAATGTCCTCTATTGCTCTGGTTTCTGACCTGGTGCAAAGAATGTAAATCTAGTTTCTGTTAGCCTGGGAACACAAGAGAAGTGTGAAGAATGATGTCATGTGAAGCAGCTCTGTATTATCAATTTAAAGAGAGAGAATCAGAGAGCTCAGAGCATTTTGTCTTGAGAACATTCAACTCACCAGCACTGCCTGTTTCTATGTGTAAGTTATTGAGAACTGTGTTTTTCTTAGCTATAGCTAGGAAATAAGAATATTAGACTATTTTGTTTCTCTGTGATGTCAGAACATTTCTACAGTATTATTTTAAATAGATCTCTGAACTCTTGACTAGCACTGTGTAGTAAGAAGTATTGTCTTATGTTTTTATTATTTATTATTAAATATGTTTAAACCTTTCAACTGTGGCTGTTTTGTGTAGACATAATTTAAGCTCTAAGAGTACACTGCATGTTTATAGTGATGCTGTACCAAGTCACTCCAAATAAGTCTTGACTGTTAGGTCACACTTACCATTTGGATAATAATATTGCACAGTAATAATTGGAAACCCTTTTAAGGGCCTTTGAGTAGCTGATAAATATTAGCTGGGTGGTGGCAGTGATTTCTACCATATAGTGTAGGTAAAAAGGGCACAGCTGGTGAACCTGTGCCAACCTTCCCCAGGAGTGTCTATGTGGTTGTATAAACTCTTATCTCAAAGTGTGTGTGTGTCAGCTACTTGGGCAGGGACACGAAGCACTGGTTGGATAGAGAGGGTGCTGGAGGTTTTAGCTTAGCCAGCTGGCTAAGATCTGGACCCTATAGCTGTGCAAGTGGGGAGTATTATTGGGGACCTGGAGAGAAAGGGAGAAACCAACCCCTGACTGACTGTGATCTCTGTGTGCTCTTAAGAGAAATTGTATTTTACTGTGTGTGCATTTATTATCCTTTCCCTATATGGACACCCCTTCTTGGTGTTGTGAGGATTGAGGCTCCTTGATTACTGGGCCAGTGTACAGGCAACATATATTAATTGGTGGCAGTGGTGGGATATTCACATCAAATATTAAATGGTTGGCAAATACTAATTAGCTTGTAGTCGTGTGGGTAGTGTGAATTCCTGTAGCTTGTGTACAGTGATCGCTGAAAGTGTTTTGTACTCTAAATCAGCCATGTAGTGAATATTCAGAGTTCAGATCACAATTGTTTTAATTCTTTTGTTAGCTTAGTTAGTCAGGGAGAGCAGGCAGCATGTCAGCAGAGGAGTACAGAAAGCTGACAAGGAGCCAGTTGGCTGAGATGTGCCAGGCAAGGGAACTGGTGCATGGAAAACTAACTAAGGCAGACATGATTACAGCTTTGGTCACAGCTGCATCAGAAAAAAGCAACCAGGAGGACGATCAGACTGGCAGTGGAGATGTACCACTTTCAGGAAATGGACAGCTCAACCTTTATGCAGAGGACTTAAAAATCCATCTGGAGCTAAAGAGATTTGAGTTGGAGGCCAAGCATTTGGAAATAGAAGCAGCTGAGAGACTGAGATATCTGCAGGCTGAGGCGAATGAGAAACTGCTACGCCTGGAAGCTGAGGAAAAGGAGAGGCAGAGGCAGCATGAGATGGAGATGTTGACTCTTTGCCAGAGTCATGGAGGTAATGGGGAAGGGAGTAACTGGACCCCAGAAGCACAAAAGGTCAGTAAATTTCTTCCACAGTTTAAAGAGGGGGATCATTTTGATAGTTTCATTCATATGTTTGAGAGGGTATGTAAACAGTATGATGTTGACCAAAGGCTCTGGGTACGGTTCCTGACCCCCTTACTCCATGGTAAAGCTGTAACTGTGTTGTCTATAATATCTGACATTGGTAAGCACTGCTTGTTAGAATGTTTTAATCTAACACCTGAAACTTATAGGAAAAAGTTCTGTGAGTATAGATGCAAGGCAGATGAAAGTGTGTGTGTGAATATGTTGCTGAACTGAGTACTTAGTTTCATAGCTGGGTGAGTGGGTGTCAGGTCACCACTTTAGAAGTGCTGGCAGACCTTTGGGTGAGGAAACAAGCCCTTAGCACTTTGCCTGAGGACATGAGGATCTGGTTAGCTGATAGACAATGTGCTAATTCAGATGAGTTGGGAAAGAAGGGAGATCTATACCTAGCAAGCAGGACATCCCTGCACAGGAAAAGGACCCCAAGTACTGCTCATGAGTCTAAAGGAACCCATGGTGGGCAGCACAGACTACCCCAACGGAATCTGCCAGTAGTCCAGGTACATGACCAGGACCCAGGGTTAAATGTTTTGAATGCAACCAGTGGGGCCATGGGGCATACAGATGTCCATGGAAGCAAGGTGGGGAATACAAGGTGAAAGAGACAGTAAGTGGGGAAGACAAAATGCCAATAGTAGGTAGTCTTGAGACAACAGGGGTACAGAACTACCATCCTGCAGATGTCCTGATAGGGAAGGATTTGGATGGGGCAGTACCATGTGCTTATGCAGTTACATGCAGTCAGGCTAGGAGACAAGCATGTGGGTCTTGTAGCCTGGGGGAGACGCAGACAGACTGCATACTTGCAGCCAGGACTGGTGAGGTGCTTATTTCAGGGAGGGAGCTACTCTGTAGCAGTGAAAAGGAATGTGAGCCACAGCTGATTGTGGGTACTGATGTTCCCGTGGAAAGAGTGACTGAAAAGGTAAAGATGAATAGTAGTACCCTGGCTGACAGTGAGGCACCACTGTCAGAGGATGCCAGATTTCCTGTGGAAGGGGAGCTGGGAAGGGTTACAAAGAGAGAGTTGAGACAGGCTCAGCTCATAGACCTTACACTGCAAGGCCTGAGGCAGGTAGCTAGGAAGGCACCTGATTCTCAAGGGAAGGGGGAATCAGTATACTGGGACAAAGGGTTACTGTATAGAGAGCGGATCCCTGAGGGACTGCTAGAAGGTGAGAGAGTACAGCAGTTGGTAGTGCCTAGAGCCTACCATCTGGCACTTCTAGCCATAGCCCATGATATTCCCTTTGCAGGTCATATGGTCATAAAACGTACAAAGAGATGTATTATGCAAAACTTTTATTGGCCTGGAATTTCCAGAGATGTAACAGGGTACTGCAGGACCTGTGAGCAGTGCCAAAAGGTAGGCAAGGCAGGAGACAAGGTGAAAGCTCCTTTGATGCCTTTGCCTGTGATGAGGAGCCATTTCAAAGGGTACCTATGGATATTGTGGGGCCTCTGAGTACCCCAAGTTCCACAGGGAAAAAGTATATCCTAGTGGTAGTGGATTATGATGCATGATACCCTGAAACAATGGCTCTGTCCTTCACTGAGGCAGAAAAGGTGGCAAATGCTTTGTTAGAGATTTTCAGCAGGGTAGGTTTCCCAAAAGAAATACTGACTGACAGAGGTGCCAATTTCATGTCAGACCTGCTTACTTGTCTGTGGAAGTACTGTGGGGTGAAGCACCTGAAGACCACCCCCCTACCATCCCCAGACTTGGGCTTGTTGAGAGGTTAAAATCTACAATCAAGTCAATGCTACAGGCATTTGCAGACCAGTTTAAGAGCGAGTGTAACAAATATTTGCCCCATCTGTTGCTTGCTTACAGAGAGGTTCCCCAGGAATCCACATGTTTTTCACCCTTTGAGTTGCTGTATGGACACAGGGTGAGGGGACCTTTAGATTTAATTCATAATGAGTGGGAAGGTGAGTGTGAACCTCACAAGGAGTCTGTTGTGGCATATTTCCTAAACCTCAGGACACAGCTCAGGGAACTCATGGGCATGGCCCAGGAGAACCTGGCAGAAGCCCAACAACAGAAAAAGGTTTGGTATGAGAGGAATGCTCGAGCTAGAGAGTATGCTGTAGGGCAGCAAGTAATGGTTCTCATTCCTGTCAGACACACCAAGCTGCAAGCAGCTTGGGAGGGACCCTACAAGGTGGTAAGGAAGGTAAGTGATGTCAACTACATGGTGGAACTGCTAGGCAGGAGGCAGAGGCACAAATTGTACCATGTTAACATGATAAAACCTTACCATGATAGGGAGGGCCTTGTGTTGAGCATTTGCAGTGGATTGCAGGAGGAGTCTGAGGGAGATCTGGTGACTGATCTAGTCAGTGAGGCTCGGACTGACACCTCAGTGGAAGGGGCAGCAATGTCCAAGCAGCTATCTCCTACCCAGGTTTGAGAAATCTGAACAGTGTTACAGGAGTTTGTGGACATGTTCACTGGGAAACTAGGGTGCACACACACCTGGTACAGCACCAGGTGGATACAGGACCCCAAAGGCCTATTAGGCAGGCCTTTATAGGGTGCCTGAGAGAGTCAAACAGACTCTGAGGGATGAGCTAGATGGAATGTTGGAACTAGGGGTAATTCAAGAGCCCAACAGTCCCTGGGTCTCCCCAGTGGTGCTGGTGCCAAAGAAAGATGGCAGCACCAGGTTCTATGTGGACTACAGGAAATTAAATAGTCACACAGAGTCAGATGCTTACCATATGCCTAGGACAGATGAGGCACTAGAGCAGCTGGGTGAGGCTAAGTATCTTACAACCATTGATCTTACCAAGGGTTACTGGTACGTGCCCTTCCCAGTGCTAGAGAGCGGTCAGCCTTTGTGACTCCTTTTGGCTTGTATGAGTTCACAAAGATGCCCCAGCAACTTTCCAGAGGCTGGTAGATCATATCCTAGAAGGAGGTTTTACCCTTGCTTATCTAGATGATATTGCCATCTACAACCATTTCTGGCAGGAGCACCTTCAAAATGTCAGGGAGGTGCTGGGCAGACTACAGAGGGCAGGGTTGACCATTAAGCCAAGCAAATGTCAGGTGGGTATGGCAGAGGTCTCCTACCTGGGACATAGAGTGGAGAGTGGTAAGATCAGGACAGAACCTGCCAAAGTAGAAGCCATTCAGGCATGGCCTACACCTGTTACCAAAAAGCAGGTGAGGGTATTCTAAGGGACAGCAGGGTGCTACAGAAAGTTTGTCCCCAGTTATAGTACCATAGCTGCTCCCCTCACAGACCTGACAAGGAAGAAAAGAGACAGACAGCAAACTGCCAAGTTGCTAAGATGGAGCCTAGGGTTGCAAGCATATGGTATGTCAGTGCAGCAGTGCAGTGGGACTTGAAATGCAAATGCAGATGGGCTCTCAAAACAGGGAATGGGGTAATGTATACTCAGATAGACATAACCCTCTCAAGCAAAGTTTCTCAAGGGTTACTTGAAAAACTAGATTGAGTTCTCCGGCTGGGGGGGGGGGTGAAGATAGAAAAAGGGTGCCAGCCTAGCCAAGTAGAATTCTGTCATTTGTAAATATTAATGTAAGCCACAGGTTTGCTCTCTTAAATCTGAAAAGACTGCATTGGATATTGAACTGCAAAAATGTAACAACAGTGCACTGTGCTGTAAGAAAGCTAAGTCAAGCATTTCATGACTGTCTCTGATGTTAAAATTCGGAGCCGATATGTCTAGAGGGAGGCATCCTGCCTACTGTTTTAAGACCAGAGTTAATGGTTGGAATTTGCATGTATAAATGTCCTTTATTGCTCTGGTTTCTGACCCAGTGTAAAGAATGTAAATGTAGTTTATGTTAGCCTGGGAACACCAGAGAAGTGTGAAGAATGATGTCATGTGAAGCAGCTCTGTATTATCAATTTAAAGAAAGAGAATCAGAGCATTTTGTCTTGAGAACATTCAACTCACCAGCACTGCCTGTTCTATATGCAAGTTATTTAGAACTGTGTTTTCTCTTAAATATAGCTAGGAAATAGGACGATTAGACGAGTTTGTTTTTCTGTGATGTCAGAACTTTTCTATGGTATTATTTTAAGTATTTCTCTGTGATCTCTGAACTCTTGACTAGCACTGTGTAGTAAGAAGTATCATCTTGTGTTTTTATTATTAAATATTTTTAGACCTTTCAACTGTCACTTTTTTCTGTAGAGATAATTTAAGCTCTAAGAGTACATTGCATATATATAGTGATGCTGTACTAAGTCACTCCAAATAAGTCTTGACTGTTAGGTCACACTTAACATTTGGACAATAGTATTGCACAGTAATAATTGGATACCTTTTTAAGGGCCTTTGAGTAGCTGATAAATAATAGCTGGGGGGTGGCAGTGATTTCTGCCATATAGTCTGGGTAAAAGGGACACAGCTGGTGAACCTGTGTCAGCCTTCCCCAGGAGTGCCTGTGTGGTTGTATAAACTCTTATCTCAAAGTGTGTGTGTGTGTGTGTGTGTGTGTGTGTGTGTGTGTGTGTGTGTGTGTGTGTGTGTGTGTGTGTGTGTGTGTGTGTGTGTGTGTGTCAGCTACAGGGACACGAAGCACTGGTTGAACAGAGAGGGTGCTGGAGGTTTTAGCTTGGGGACCTGGAGAGGAAGGGAGAGACCAGGCCCAGACTGACTGTAATCTCTGTGTGCTCATAAGGGAAACTGTATTTTTCTGTGTGTGCATTTATTATCCTTTCCCTATATGGACGCCCCTCACTGGTGTTAGTGGTGAGGATTGAGGCTCCTTGATTGCTGGGCCAGTGCATGGGCATCACAGATCTCAGCCCTCATAATCTAAACAAATCATTAAAAATGTAATCTAATACACGTTTCATCTATACCTACCCAAAATATATAAATATACAGAAGCCCACAGATTTACTTAAAATCTAACCATTGTGGACACCCACCCCCTTGCTTCCTTAAAATTCTATAAAAGATCACAAAAAGACAAGCTTGCCTTATTATCTGTGTTGTACATAAGTATATGTAATTTAGGCAAGGATTATATTAAATCTGTATTAGAGCACTTATTTTGTTCAGTTATGTTTAGATAAAATGACTGATAGATAAATTAAATGGCACTCATATATTTATCTCCTATCTTCCATACATCATGCAAATACAGACACAATATTACATGGTAATTTCTTTTGAAACCATCCACAGATTTCCTTGGTGTTTATTGTTATTTTGTGCAGTTATATTTATTATAAAATCAGGGCAGATGTAATTAATAAATTCTGAAAGTATCTGAAAAAATACATATACTGCTTCAGTTAGTGCTAATGACTAGATGGACTTTGCTATTATCATGTGGTGCTGTTCTATTGAAAAACTCTAATTAATGACATGGGCACAGTACACTCAGCAATACTCGTCCAACCACATGATTGCTATCCTTGAAAAGCATAATGATTCCATGAAAACAGAACACAAAAATAAATCTGATCATCCATTTATCAAGGGAGCATGTGACCTCATAAAGTAATATACTAAGTCAATTTTTGTGGATTATATGGATACATGACATTAATAAATCTTCTCTTTGTAAGCCTGTATGAAAAAGTAGCTAAGGGTAATACTAGCTTCTGCTACTGTTGTGTGATTATCCAGATTATAAATTGTTTCTGTGTGATATATTATCTAGATTAAAAGACAAGCAGTATTGCCCAGTAGGAAAAGAAACATAATGGATATTTGTCAGGAAGTAGGGTAAGTAACACAGAGCTGATACAATCAATATGGTTTCTGTTTAACAAGGGAGAGAAGACATGTTGCAATCTGCTAGAATACTGTAAACATCATAATCATATTGGAGAATGAAGACACTAAAATAAATCTAATTTAGAATGTGGTACAAGCTGAATTCTAATTTTGCCATAAAAGGCTAACCTCTACAGTTTACTGAATCATCAGGGTGTTCTAGATGAATAACTCAGCTAGCCCTGAAAAAATTAAACTGGCACCCTGCCAGGGAAAATCTCTCTTCCAGCAGTGTATGGTAAACGAAGCAGGCTTCTAGAGCCTTCTCTTATTTATTAAAATACAACTACCAAACATCACACAGGGCTAGAGCTTAGACTGCTGTCTGATCTGCAGATGCCCATGTAAAGTTTGGTGATAAAATGGGAGCGTGCTTTGTTGGTGCAGTCAATTAATAGCCATCTTTTTAAATGTCAAAGTACAATGGTCTTTGAATTGCTAAGTAAAAATGTTTCACAAAACGTATGCCATCCATTATAAATAGAGCACCTCTACCCGAGACACTGCTCTAGTCATATATATGAAAGTGTATCATCTATAACACTGCATGACCACGGGTCTGCAGTTAAATTACTTCACAGTTCAAGATTATATATATATATATATATATATATAGAGAGAGAGATCCATAAATCTGTGTGTGTGTGTGTGTGTGTGTGTATATATATATATATATATATATATATATATATATATATATATATATGTATATATATATGGGTCTACTTTGTTTTGTTGAATCTCATTTCACTGAATGTCATTTCACCCCGACCACATCGCTGAAAACATAAATTATGAAAACTCATTTCACCGAATCTCTTTTCACTGAACTGAACTTAGTATATATGGCACTACAGGATCACACTACAGTGAGGAAAGGGCATATAACGTTTACTTGCCTTATAGTACTTAACACAGTGCCATATATACTAACTGCAGGTCAGCAAAATGAGATTCAGTGAAATGAAGTTTCAGCAATCTGAGTTTTCAGTGAAATGGTTGGGATGAAATGAAATTTAGTGAAATGAGATTCAACGAAACAAAGTAGACCCATATATATATATATATATATATATATATATATATATATATATATATATAAACTATATATATATATATATATATATATATATGGATCTACAATAAATGGTCAGATGACCACAATGGCATTACTAATATATTGACATACTAACACTGAAACACATAACACTGTGACTTTCTGTGCATGCTTAATAGCAAGAGGTTTTGCAGGGAGACAAATGGCCCACCCTTATATATACTAACTCCAACATAGCACAATTCCCAGGGAAAAGGAATATTCCTCTACCTTGGGATTCTCAGTCTTTATATCTGTCGACTATCTGTTTCTATTGACCAAATGGTGCCGACCAGACAGATGTTGGCTGTGTGATCATTCGAACTCATACTATATAGATGTGTATGTGTGTGTGTGTGTGTGTGTGTGTGTGTGTGTGTGTGTGTGTGTGTGTGTGTGTGTGTGTGTGTGTGTATATATATATATATATATATATATATATATATATCTATGAGTCTACCTGAGAAGACCAACAAGCGAAATCAACGACAACGAGATGACCGATACTGGAAGACCGACAATGGAAATACCTGACAAGTCAAAATCCCGATGCCAAAAACACTGACATGCGAAACAAGCATGACTATGTAAGTGTGTGATACTGACGGACTTTAGGATTAGGGTGCAGGTAGGGTAAGTGTGCAATAGTGACAGGCCTTAGGGTTAGGGTGTGGGTAAGGTAAGTGTGCAACCGTGACGGACTTTAGGGTTAGGGTGCAGGTAAGGTAAGTGAGGGATTGTGACCGACCTTAGGGTTAGGGTGCAGATAAGGTAAGTGTGCGACAGTGACGGACTTTAGGGTTAGGGTTTAGGTTAAGGTTAGTGCATAGATAGTTGTGTATGTAAGGTTTAGTGTAGGTTTATCAGATTTTTGGTGTGTTTGTTTTGTGTGTGTTTTTTTTGGAATGGGGTATTTGTTTTGTTAACTGTCGGGATTGTGCTTTGTCAGGCATGTGAAGATTCGTGTTTTTGCACTTTCATTTTTGTGGTGTCAGTGATCTTGTTGTCGGCCTTTTGAGCTTTCAGTGTTGTCAGGTAGAACCATATATTTGTTTTGTGTCTTTCGGCTTTTCCCGGTTAGGGGTCGCCACAGCGGAACTCCGGTCCACTAATGATTGGCAATAGATTTTTTTTTACGTGCCGAGTTTGCCAGCCCTGACGCACAACCTTCAACGAAGGTATGTCCATTCACGCATGTCTCCACACAGAAGATGCTCTAGCTGAGAATCGAACGGCACAACGTCTTGCTGTGAGACGACAACGCTACCGCAGCACCACCACTGCAGTAGGTAGACCCATATATACATATATATATATATATATATATATATATATATATATATATATATATATATTTACATGCTGTACATCATTTTGTCTCACTATAGTGCGATCCTGGAGTTGGCATATTTAAGTAGGAGGGGGTGTGTGGGGGTGTAATAAACACGTTTTTTATTGTGCAAGTCACAGTAATACTGTCCCCGGAAGTGTGGTGAATGTTCGAATTATGTTGAATTCGAACATTCACCAGTAAGAGTTCGACTTTATATGTGTTCAACATTATAAATTTCGTGTTTTTGTTTTGAATTAATAGCAATTCACCATTGTTTAATTCCGTGAAATAATAGTAAACCTCTATTTATATATATATATATATATATATATATATATATATATATATATATATTGTGTGTGTATACATATATATATATATATATATATATATATATATATATATATATATATAGATAGATAGATAGGCAGTGCAGTAGTGTAGCAGTTAGCATTGTCACCTCACAACAACAGGTTCGCCAGTATGATTCTCAGCTGTGGTGCCTTCTGTGTCTGATGGCCACCCTGCATTCGTGTTGGTGTCCTACAGGTGCTCAAGTTTCCTCCCTCATTCCAAAGAGGGAGGTGAATTGGATACTCAAAATTGGCCCTACGTATGAATGTGTGCTTGCTACTGTGGGATGCACCCTTTAAGGAGGTTTGGGCCTCAGGCTAGCAATCCGATCCTGTAAAACCTGTACCTGCTACGGAAATAACAGGTGCTGAAGGATGCTCGTTGCCTGATGTGCTCTATGCAAAGGAGCAAATCTAAGATCCACAAAAGATATATATATATATATATATATATATATATATATATATATATATATATATGGATTCCATACACTTGGCCAAATTTCACTTGGTCAAAAATGATTCCAGGCATTGCACTTCGATGAAAGCTCACTTGACTGAAAGCTCACTTGGTCGAAGTTCATTTGGTCAAAAATGGAATATAGCCCCTGCCCCACTGCAGTGCAACCCTGGAGTGAGAATATTAAATAAGGTGGGGTGTAGGGGGCATAGTCCCCCACATAATTTTAATGTATTTACTGTTATAAGAAGGTATATCCATTAGAAATGCATTGATATATATATATATATATATATATATATATATATATATATATATATATTTAGTAAAAACTATTAGCATAATATGGGGGGCTATGCCCCCCACCCCCCCTTATTTAATATTCTCATATATGTGTGTGTGTGTGTGTGTGTGTGTGTGTGTGTGTGTGTGTGTGTGTGTGTGTGTATACATATATATATATATATATATATATATATATATATATATATATATATATGAATCCCTGTCATAACACTGAATCTCCATTTCACTTAAACTCAAATGGTTAAACTCATTTCATAGAAAAGTGTAGAAGTGCATAGAAAGTATGTGATGGTATAATTTCTTATCATAGGAGTTATTAGTGATGTAAGTCTAGCAGAGTATGTGTGACTTGCAACAGTAATGTTGTACCCCCAGATCTGTAGATGTCTGTGGTGGCTGTTGAACACTGATTTACTGCATGCTAGTTTTATCTTTCCTCCGTGGTTGTGCAATCATTGAGTTAGTATATATAAGTATGGGGGTGAGTGTGTGCAGTAGAGCTCGCCCCCCTACAAAAACATATTTTTAGAATATATTTCACATGGAGATGGTTCTTTTATAAAATGAGTTTTCAATAAAATGGGTTCAGCCATTTCAGTTTAAGTGAAATGAAGATTCGGTGTTATGGCATAGACCCATATATATATATATATATATATATATATATATATATATATATATATACAATATTATATGGAATATAACGCAAAGTGGGTGCTACACTGATGAGGTTAGCATCCTTTAGGTGAGCAATAAAAACAGGTTCCCATCTACTTATCATGACTATAAGTAGGTCTGTAAAATAATCAAATGCATCATATACAATGAGAAAAAGGATTCCTCTGAAATGCTGATAAAAGAATATATTCAGTTTCAAGGCCATGTGTAAGCAAGGCTGGCAGGAGTCATTAGCATTTTGTGAATAAAATATTCCTGAGAATCAGCTTTGAATAACCGGAACAAACAAAACTTGCTGACAGCATTCATTACACCCCCAATGCTGCTCGATAATACTCAAAACTGCCTTTTAATCTTGATAATATATCACCCAGAGATGTCTGATAATATGGGTAATATACCATACAAAAATAAATTTTACCCTTAGCAACTTTTACAATTAAACTTGCAAGCACAGAAAAATGAATTGTTTTATAAGTGCACTACACAGAAAAATAAGCTAGCATAAAAGTCATACATCTATTAGTATGCATAGTACAACTCAATGTATCTATATCCGAGTGTGAGTATTCCTATATTAAGTGTGTGTATATATATATATATATATATATATATATATATATACACACACACACACACACACACACACACACACATATATATATATCTACTGAAGTTAATCTACATTTCAATATTTTCAATAGATTGGCACAGAAAACGTCAACAAAAAAAAAATTTAAACAATAAAAAAAAAATTTGACACCAAAATGTGCATGCTGAGAGAGGAAGAATGTGATCTCCACATCCTCTTAAATTATATATACCAACTCCAAGACTGCACAACTGGGGAGAAAAAAGAAAATATCCTTGCCCTCTATTAGTAGTCCTTCATGGAAAACGTACAGTGCTGCTAACTACACACAGTATGAGTAATACAGATCACTCCCCTACATCGCTAAAAGTAAACAGGATGTAGAGCATCGTTAAGTCTATAAGCAATGATGGAATGCAGACAACACTTGAAATAGACAAACTCTCAACCTTCCATCTCGAGAATTTGTAACGTTAACTGTCTCTCACACAATGTGGAACAAATAGGCAAAATGCGGAATACTTATTAAAAACTTCAACTAAGAAGCTCACAGGATGGTTAGAATGTGTTACTTTATTTTTATATACAGTTGTTTTGATGAAATAGTATGGATAGCAGTTAACAGTTCTTAACACAAAATATGTAATAGACCTTTTCAATGTTGAGCAATGAGGAACATGAACTTTCTAAGACTCAAAATAAGGAACGTTCCTCATAATGAGGTGTACTTGAGAAATATCTGACAGAGCATGCAAACGAAAACTACTGTTTTTTGCAGTAGGCAAGCCCCCTTGCATTTCCCAGAACCTCTACTACTTAAATATTCTAGATTGCAGACTTCTGGAGAAAGAGCATAATCCCAGTCCTGGTACTATTGTGACCTCACCCAACTGTTGACTGTTCGCTTTAACTTTAATCACGGCGGAATAATATTTGGGAACTTACTTATCTATATCTATATGTATAGATAAATAGATATAAATATACCACATACACATATATGCATGTATATAAAATGTAAAATGTGTATAAAAAAGCACCCCACATCACACATGCACACACACACACACACACACACACACACACACACACACACACACACACACACACACACACACACACACACACACACACACACGCAAGCGTGCACACACACACACACACACACACACACACACACACACACACACACACACACACACACACACACACACCAACTCATGAACAAAGCACATACAAATGCATTCAAAGCTCAAAAATAACAGCACAGGAATCCAAGCAAACCAAACTCCAAGTTTAATGAAAGGGCACCACCACAAAAAAGTAAGTGTATAGATGGTGGTATTTGCCTGTTTATACATTTTTCAACAATAAAATGAATCTGTATAATTTGTGTGGCTATACCATTATTAATTATTATTGGCTGAGGACTGACTTTTATTTTATTTTGTATATTAGTAAGACCTATATATTTTAATTTAAGTAAGGTGAAATGGAAAACTATTAACTCATTTTATAAGTTATGATATCTGATTAGACATTATCCTGTCCTTAGTCACTGAACAACTTTTTCGTAACATGAACAACCTTTAAATATTTATTATTTATGCCAGTAGATCCAAACACAAACACTAATATGACCTTTTCTGTCACAGCGTGCTGTGTTTTCAAAACAAGGTCATACATTTTTGCTGTCTTGCCATGTGACAAAGCAGACTTGTCTTTCATTTCTTAGTGCTACACTAAATCTTTCTCCTCAGAATTGTCCAAACCTTTGGGTGTAACATAAAACTCTACACTACTAGTATTACTCTTTCTGTTTCCTCAGTATCTGAACAGTCCTGCCATTCATACAGATTGCCCAGTTTCTCATTTTGGATGCTAACTCCTTCAGCAAATAGTTGTTTTACTGAACTTCTATCACCTTACTTAAAAATATCTATTTTTTCCAGCTGACTATTGAAGTATACATATAGAATCCAGTCCTGATTGCCCTGGTCAACGTTACAAAGCACTTTCCACCATTGCATGTCTCCTCCCAGCTTTTCTTGTAATGGGAATGGGATGGCATACAAAAAGAGCATCGGAATTTGCCAGGTATTCTTACCAAAATTTCACTACATAGTGCTAATATAACCTTATATGTCCCCCTGAAATGAGGCTATAGGCCTAGTGGAACTAACCCCTCAACAAGACGTAATTAAATTTATAGATACAATATAATTCCTTGTAACAGCATGATTGGATTCTTCATCTTTAATGGAAAAAGACCCTAATCTACTTCAGAATATCCATGACAGGAAGAATTGCCTCTGCTGTAGGTATTAATATAATGAATATGAAGACAGTTTTAGGAGTGGGTTAAAAATCATAAATAATATGCACAAGCACTATGCCAGCATACTAGTAGCAAATTACAGCAAGGGAAGGCTTATGTTTACACAAAGGATATACAATTCAGAATGCATTTGCAGGCACAGTGTGCACCTACCTACTTTACATACATTACTGAAATGTAACAGAAATGTAAAAAGTAATTCAGCACTGTAAGCTTACAAAAATCAGGCAAGTAAAATGCATGTACAGGCACCTCACAAGAGACAACTATGACACAAAATTAATAAAGCTATGTCAGAAAGCTTGTAGGTACGAACAAGTTTATGTTTAGCTGCAAAATAACAGCTCATTATATTTAAATAACAAAAGCAGGCAGTCTTACTATCAGAACTCTGAACACAAGTAATTGTCGTCACCAAGTGGCCTTAGCTGCATTCACAGCAGACAGAATGTCACCTCATGTCAACAGATGATATTCTTTTAATATAATGCATGCACTAAGCACCATGCTATGATTTGCATCTGGCCAACTAAATGCACAAATAATCAGCAGCACTTTCAAAACTTTAATTTAAAATTAAGAAGAAATTATTACTGTACAGAAGTTGCAAATGTAACTTTTTTTGATTTATATTTAAGAAAAAATTGCTCATCTAGGAAGCTAATTATGTACTTACATTGCTTAAATTTCGTTTAGATTCAGTTTTGCCTGTTACTCCATTAAAAGTAATTTGCATCCGATTTGGGCTGGAAGTAGCCTTGCTGAGCTCAGCTACAATGGGTAGACAGAAAGTTGCTTGTTGTAGTGAATAACTTGGGACCTTCTCTATATATGTGCAGTGTTTGAAACTTTCCTATCTGCATGAATGAAATCTGACTATGTTTTGTTTCTTCTCAAACAACTTGCTTTCAGTCTTGTATGTGATTAAGCAACCTTACCTGTCACCACTTCTGCAGTAAGACAATATTGAATCTGTGCTCGCTTATCCCCAGTTATAAAATAAGTTATTGCAGTACCAACGTTGTGAGCTTGTAAGATTCTGTTCTCTGCCCTTGAAATTGTGTAGAGAACTCGCATGTAATCTATAAACAAGACTGTTTACTGTAGCCCAGATTCTTTATCATCTGTGAATGCTTTTAGCCCTCACTGCCTTTTTCAATGGATTTCTGTTTACCTCTTAATCACAGGTTTCTTGGCCATTCTGTTCTTTGCTGTTAGAATAAATTATATGGGTCAGTACTGTCCTCTGAGTTATCATAGCTTCTTAATCATCACACTTGCGAATGTTTATGTTTAGAGTTAGGAAGTGTAAATGGCACTTTTATAACATAAACATAATGGATTAATACAGCTACAGGAAGATGAGCAATAGAGCTGACTATCTGCTAGTGAATTTGAATAAAAGCTAGCCATCTGTTAACTTTTTTCAGTTGTGTGACAAGTGGGGAGAACAGAAACCCCAATTATAGGTTCATAAGTAAGTACTAGGCTAGATGCCCTCGTGAGCCATTTTAAGCCTATCCCATTTCCCTTTTTACACTCAAAATAACCTATCCCATTTGGTTATACATTGGCCTTACCCATCACATGGTCAAAAATGATATATTACCACTAATGAGAATAATTGGGATTATACCAAAGAAAATTTGCGGGACCCATGCATGTAAAAATGAATTACATAACCCAGTCAGAATTCTTAATTTTGCAGCCATCAAACAAAACACTTGAAACAGCTTAAAAATATATAATTCCTTACTAGAAAAATTATATGAATGAAATACTTAAGCTGTTCTGAAAGGCTTCAGGAGCAGTCATTATGTTCTATAATTCTTATAAGTCACTTAGATGTAATATTTATGACAGGGGCTATTTGTTACGTCTGCAACTAGCCTGCAAGTTTATATTTAACTTGTTCCTATCTGTTCTACTGATGTTTTTGTCTTGAAGCAACAGTATCCATGTTCAGCACTGAGTCAGAGCACAACAGATAATTTTTATTTTTATTTATTTACTTATTTTACATTTGTTGACCGTGATAGTCCGACTGGATACATGTCCATTTTCAGTGGAGGCCCGGGGAGAAAAGCTCCAAGATAATAATACACATTGAATATTTAGTAAATGTTAGTTTCAAGCAGATTGCAGTCATAATTAACTAAATGCTTACAAAGACCAGTGGATTTTCTTTCTAACTGGCCTGTAAATAAGCCTTACACCTTGGCACTGGATACTTATCACCGTGAGAATGGAGATTTTTAAATCCTCTTCCTTTCTTGCACTGGAGTCTATGGGAGGGATGGCTGTATCTGTACCTGCTCAGGAATTTCATATTTAACTAGTACCTGTCTACCCACAGACTAACGTTTTCTTGCAAAAATGCTCTTCAAGCATTGTGCTGAGTCGAAGCATGGCAGGTAACTGTGGGAATGCAAAGATCAGTTGGATTATTATTTTTGTCCCAATAAACATCTTTATTAAATTATCACATATGACATAGGCAATCTTGCATTTATATAAATGAAAAACAAACGGTAAGGAATTCTTTAACTTTGGTGTTGGCTGGTTATTACTCTGGATGGGGTGATAGGTGTTTTAAAACGCATTGCATTGAATGAAAAGAAATAATCAGATGTTTAGGTTAGTCAGAACCTTTCAGTTATATTTTTGATGATGTTTTTAGTATCAGAAATGTTTAAGGTTTATGGAATGTTTGGGGTTTTCCTTTCTGTCTCAATATTTGTTACTTTTGTGTCTATTTAAAATCATTCAAAAAGTGTTACTTGCTAGGAATAATACACTCTCACATATAAAGTAGACATAATCGGAACCTCAGAGACTAGGTGGTAACCCAGCACCTAAGGCTTTTCATTACAATTTCCAGATACTATAATTATTAGAAATAGTCAAAACCATAGAGAAGCTGGGGGTGTTGCCATACCTATCAACTGTCCAGAATTTTGGCTCATATTTTTGGTCTGTTCCTCATAAAATTTGTGGTTTTCTGGCACATCACTGGGATGATCTAAAGAATAAAGTAACTAAATAATGACATACATTTGAGTTTCAGACTTCAGATCCTTCAGAAAATATATGTTAAGACAAACCCTTTTACTCTAGCTACTTTCTAAGTTTATAAGAGCAGTATTTAAAATGCGTCCCTATTTTTGAGACTTCACCCCCCCCCCCCAGATTTCATTAGGATTTGTCTAGATTTCTTGGACTAAGAGGTTGAGAGGTATGTGTGTTAAAATGCTTATTAAAGATACAATCGATTTTAAGACTTACTTTAGCATATCAATATTCGTGAGGACATTCAACAAGTGTCCATTACAACTGATATCTTACAATATCCTCTGATCATTAGTGCTTTGTATCTGCATCACAGCATATCTAGTCATTGTTACGAAGTGCTTAAATTTCATTAGAAGGGTTGCCTATCCTCAGGCAAACTGAGTACATTTGGATTATGTTCACATGAGCTGGGAGGATGTTATACCCAAAGTACTTGAGATTCTGTCCAAATATGATGCATCACAGCTTACCAATCAAATTTGTTTGAGACAGTATACTGGTCTTTGTTCTGACCATTGATAGGAATCTAAAATGTAACTGTAGTGCCCTTGGTTACTGTATATGAGATATAAAATTTATAAGGTGCTGCATACAGGATATGACCACTGAGTGTGATTACAGAAAGTCATATAGATCGTTATTCACTGACTAGTTAAGAGATTTTTACCCAGATTAACTGGGCACATCTGCACTGTTTATCTAGATGCTGACCAAAACAGCAAATATTTTAATTCTGTTTTAATTTACATATTCACAGGAACACTGCTTATATTGCTTCTTTTCAAAAATGCAACTTTAAGTTTTGCTGCTTTAATATTTATCTTCTTTAGTATTTTATTTTTAAAATTTCTCTCATTTAAGCATTTTAATACCTGAATAACCCAGTATAATGATGTGTATTAAATCAAGTACAAAGCATTCATACAGTAGGCCTTCACTAACATTTGAGTTTTTATTTATTTATTTGATTTGATATTTGTTGACTGGTTTGGTCCAACTGATCCAGCATCCCATTTTCAATGGAAACCCGAGGAGAAAAGCTCCAGAGCTGTGCAAACCAAAAAAAAAAAAAAAAATATATATATATATATATATATATATATATATATGTGTGTGTGTGTATGTATATATATATATGTATATATATATATATATATATATATATGTATGTATATATATATATATATATATATATATATATATGTATATATATATGTATGTACACAAAAAAAATATTTGTGAGGACAAAAAAAGCACAAAAACATGTGATTAATAAAATTACAAAAATATATTTTTGTTTAAACATAAAAGAATGGTGCTATTAGATAAGAGAGGAAAAGAAAAGCAGTGTTAGTATATGACATGTCTTAAGATATTAAAGTAGAGCTAAATTATAAAAAAGAAAAGATAGTTATGGTAGAGCTTAATACAAACATACTTATGTGATGAAGTGGTATAGCTCATGTAGTTACAATGACATAAACAGTGTGTTTAGAGAAAAATGGAGGAGTGTAATATTTGTGCATAGGATACTGGAGACAAAGGGGTGTGGTGGATTAGGTAGGGTCATGACAGAGCCAGGACTTTGTGTTAAGTAGGAGTTGTTTTAGCTTCTTTTTGAAGAGCTTTGGGTGGCATATGGTTCTTATGTACAAGGGGAGTTTATTCCAGGCTTGGGCTACAGTGTATTTGTAGAGTAATTTTCCCATATTTTTGTTAGGTTTATAGATATCAAGGAGCTATTGATTGGAGGTACGGGGTGGACAATTGGGGGAGTGGTAGATACAAGGGAGGAGAGAGAAGGATAGGAAGTAGGCTTGTATAGAATGTAATGTGTGATTTGAAATTGTGACCGATGGAATTCTTGGGGGGATTCCAGCCATTGAAATGAGTTGAGAGCAAGGCACTCGTGACAGTTGTGAGGTGGGTTAATAGTTAATCTAGTTATTTTTGTGTTAGGATAGTTCTAGTTTAGATAAAAGTGTAGACCGTATGTTAGTAAAGATTGAGGCTGCAGAGAGAAGAGAGGGAGGAAGAAGTGCCTAAGCCAGACAGAGTTTAACGTCGGAGGTAAGATGTTTCTTGTTTTGTATATAGCAGACTAACCTTTTAATGTTTTTTTTTTTTAATACTTTGCTGGATATGCAGTTTAAATTTTAGTTCACCATCGATAATGGCACCTAAAAGCTTAGTGTGGGTTTTTGCATTAATGGTGGTCTTGTCAAGGGATGTGATTATAAAGGTTGATTTATGGTGAGATACAGCTCGAGGAAGAAATAGCAACAGTTTAGGTTTTTTTGGATTTAAAATGAGCTGATCATCAGAGCGCCACTTTTTTATGGACAGCAAAGAGTCTTGGGTGTATGCGTGGAGATTTACACAAATGTAGTCTAATATGATGAGGCAGTGTGTGTTCTACCATTTATTTGAAACTTCAGGCATGTATTAGAGATATGCAGAAACAAAAATCAAGTTTAGTTTGGCTTAGTCAGTTACAATTTTTTGTTCTGCTAGAAGGCTGATTCCTTGTTGAGCCACAGGACTAAATCATCAGTAGAGAGCATTAAGCTGGATAGTCAGGTATTAGTGTGCATATGAGTTGATTACCACACATTGAAACATGTCTGTCCTCCTCCTTTAAATTATTTTTGACATTAGTATATGTGATGTACTATGTTTTTTGTATACTTGAGAGCTTTACAAATTGTTTATGATGAGGGGGATTCAGAGAATTTAGTGATGGGGTAACTCAATCCTGAAAATAGGGGCATACCTCCAAAAATAGGTACATCATGTGCAGGGATATATCAGGGCTTGAAAATAGCAATGATTGTCCAAACTAGGGAGGGCTGAGAGGTCTTTCCTTGATGTACATGGAACAGTTTTGCAAAGATTGTGCCAACAGACTACTACAATTACATGCAGTTTGTAAATCTTCTAAATGTCTCTGCTGCAGTGGAATTGTATGAATTCATCTTCCCTTGGGTACTATGCAAGACCATGCAATGTCTATTTAGTTTTATACACTATATTGTGTTTAGAAAAAACACTTAATAGGATCTTATCCTGTGTAGATGAGCTTTGCTCCCCACACTCAATTACTTTATTTTTCTTACATCAAGGTTGTTGCTCCTGGAGAACTAACACGGGATTGAAAACCTTAATTTATCATTTTCTGGGGAAGCTGCTATGTTAGAGAAATGAGAAAAGTAATACACTTGAAGCACCCTCATATTTTTTATTTACATATAGAGTAATAGAACAGCAGGAAATAGTAACTGATATAAGCAGTCTTTTATTGAAAACAGACTTAAGCATTAACATAAGAGAGAGACATCAAAAATAGTGAAGTTATTCTCAAGGGCAACAACTGCTTAGATATCTGGCATACGGTCATAATTATGTAAATGCTTCTGTTTTTGCATTTCTGACGCTCAAGTGTGCAAACAGAAATGTTTATATGGCTGTTCTTGAAACAGTCTGCAAGTATTTTGTTTTATTACATATTTTAATTTATAATAATTGCTCTAGTAGAATTGCAGGGCTTGTGAAAGCTTCTTAGTATGTTGTATATGAGTTTTAATAATGTGTCTTGTATGTGGTACTCTGTCTGTCTGTTAACCAGGTACAATCATATGATCATAGGAGGTTACTAGACTATTGGCCCTGAGGCCCTTATAAACCAATAGGGACACGGGTGGAATCCCAGCAGTATATTTTCTATTTCCCACCAGTTATCCAGATTGCTCTTAAAAAGGGGATGTGGAGAGGGAGTCTATTCCATAGATGGGGGAGTCTCTGGGACACAAATTTGTCCTGCCAACAAGTCTTGTTGATGTCATAGACTAGGTTGAGGCCACGCGTGTGGATTACGTGAGTGGAGCTTGATTTGCGGATATGCAGCAGTCCCATCAAGGTGGGGTCCGTGATCGCCTTGTATGTCAAACAGAGGTAGATGCCCTAGTTTAGGGATTCTATTCAGCCATTGCCCAGGCCAGTGGTACAATGACAATACATATAGCAAGATACAAAGTGGAAGTATATTCTAATATATGGGACAGAAACTCTATAAAAACTAAGTATGCAGCCTCAAGTGTACAGCACAGTGAAATATTATTTATGAAGTAAATACACCAATGGATTTTTAAGATGTTCAAAGTAATTCATCAACACCTTTTGTCTATATTATATAGACAAGTATAATCTGAGTATACTAGGACATCCAGTCAAACAAGTTTATTCATATACAGATTTGACGTTTCATCTTAACATTTAGAATAAAGTAGTGATATGACTGTTAATTGTAATAGTTAATATGTGTATTAATTTACCTTGTAAGTGAGGTCTATGTGCTGCTTTTGTGTGTTTCAATCAGAGCTCACAGTAATTATTTGCAATGCATCTGAATTTATATTTGTGTTACATACATCTCGGGTCTAGTTACTCCATTTGGGGTGGTGCTTAATTTTGTAAAGACAGGCAATGAAATTGGCAAATATCCCTTTTCCTGATGTGCAGCAACCTTGGAGTAGATAATACGGGGTATGTATGCAGACATACCTCCTAGGGATAGGAATATGAGAGGACTCTCCCTTCAGAGAATACATTCCTGGTTGTATTGCTTTCTTCAGTTTCAGTTATGTTACTTTTCAATCAATAATTAGCTTTTTCATTGCTTCTCAATGTGTTGTAATTCAGCTAAGTGGTTTTCAACAAACTGACTACAATCAACTAGACAATTAATGCTAGCTAAGACAGCAACTGAAATTTAGTATTCCATTTTCTTTAAAAACATTGA
>NC_056742.1:361604441-361876941 GCF_019279795.1 Protopterus annectens
GATCTTTGGCCCTTCACCCCTAAGTGGTCACCACATATTGATTTCATATCTGCATTAGCTGCAAGTTTGGTTTAGCTTTCTTACTTTTTCCTGTCAAAGTAGAATTTATCAAGACAAAGAATATAGGCTTTATGTAGAATTTCCTTCAAGAAGCTTACAGAAGATGGTTACATTGTATCCATTCTCTTTTTGAAAGCCTACACTTTGAACAGCAGTGGAAGTACATACAGCATGTCAAGAAATCTGCTGTTAGAGAAATATGAATAAGAAAAAAACAGGACAGATAAATCAGAACACTGCTACTACTGTGTGATAAGCATCAGCTCCATGGCAAACAGGGATGAATAGTTGACAGTGATCCGTATGACCCCGGATTAACTATCAACCTGGGCATTGGCATAACAATTGGGAAGAGGACAAGGCAGTTTGTTTCACTGCAGTACTGGCTGAGAGTCACCAAGTGGAGGCTGAGTGCCACAGTCAACATGCAAGCAGCAAACGGGCAATAAAAGTTATACACACGCCAAACAGTATATGTGCAGCTGGTACTGGTACAGGATATGCTTGAGAGCATGCTCTTCCTGCTGTAGGAGATCATAGGCCTTACCAAAAATCCCTCATGGCTGTCAGGATGACAGTTTCCAATATCTATCTATGTGCGTGTGCGTGTGTGTGTGTGTGTGTGTGTGTTTGTGTATGTATATAGATCAAGAGATAGCTACAGATACAGATATAATCATTTCAGACATGAGCCAGAGCAGCAGGCCAAATATAATTAAGAGAAAAAAACTTTCCAGCAAGTTCTAAGACTAGCTCAGCAAAATGGACATGGTCAGTGCAGTATAAGGGTGAGTCAGCAAAACCCCAGTCAAGTTTTATTATTAATTGTCATAACTGTGGTGCCAATCATGAGTTTAAAGGAGAGAAGTGCTTAGCATTTGGTCAACAGTATCACAAGTGTAAAAACATGGAACCACTTCCAAAAGTTTTGTATATAAAGCAAGCCTCATTCAGTTATTAAGAAAGGTCACTCAAAAAAGCAAGCTGCTGATGTAGAAAACTGCAACCCTACATTCTATGTAGATGGTGTATCAGTGGCCAGTAAAACGGTTAATGCAGTAGATTTGTTGGCAAAGAACAATGTATTTTTTACTGTCCTGATCAATGGTAAACCCACAGAGCTAGACAGAGTAGACACTGGTTCAAAGTGTAATGTTATGTCAACAGAAATGTTTTTCTAGAATAAGAGCTGGTAAACATCTTAATTTGGTCAATTGTGCAAAGCTTTTTGCTTATGCAGGTGAAGAGATTCAAACCGAAGGCTCAGTAGTGCTTTCATGCTATTCAGCTGGGAACATTTACAGCTTGTAGTCAGAAGACCTGTGCAGTCATTATTGGGTCTCAGAGACAGTTTAAGAATGAAAGTATTTTCTATGACCAAAGAAGTCCATCATGTAAGCACATGTCCTTGTTCCATCTTCACTGATGCTATTTTCTCAGAGTATGCTGATGTTTTTGATGACAAGGTAGGCAAACGTCCAGTTGTGTACTCCATGAAAGTAGACCCATAGGTCAGTCCACTGGCCAGACCAGTCAGAAGAGTTCTATTAGCTATGCAGGACAAAGTCAAAGTCCAGTTAGATAAGATGGTGCAGCAAGGTGTGATTTGTTCACTCATTGAACCAACCGAGTGGGTGTCTTCCATGGTAGTTGCTTATAAAAAAAGCTCAGATGAAATCAAAATATGCATTGACCCAAGAGACTTGAACAAAGCATTAAAGATGCCTCACCATCATATGCATACAGTTGAGAAGGTTGCCACCTTCCTGCCAAGTGCCACTGTTTTTTTCTACCTTGGATGCAAAGAGTTCATTTTAGCAAGTAATGCTTGATCACAAATCTTCACTACTGACTACCTTCAGTACTCCTTTTTGTAGAAACAGATTTCTCAGAATGCCTTTTGGAATACATTTTGCCAGTGAAGTCTTTCAGTGTGCAATGGAGCAAATTTTTTGCTGGTTATCCGTGTGCTATAATAGTGGATGATTTACTAGTTGAAGGTAATGGAGAAGTAGAGTATGATAGAAGCCTTAGGAAAGTTCTGGTCAGAGCATGTGAAGTGAATTTGAAGCTGAGTCCTCTGAAATGTAAATTAAGGCTACCAGAAGTTACTTATTTAGGTCATTTATTTACCACTTTAGTCTTATGACCAGACCCTTCCAAACAAGCATCTATTCTTGAGATGCAAACTCCAGACAATGTTCACACCTTACAATGTTTTCTTGGAATGGTTAACTATTTGGGCAAGTTTATACCTGACTTTAGTGAGTTATCAGCACCTGAGAGCATTTGATATTCTCAAACAGCAAATTGCCAGTCCACCTACAGTGAGATACTATGATGTCCACAAACCACTAATTCTTTCCTATGATGATTCAAAGTTTGATCGTGGTGCAGTTATTCTTCAAGAGGGCAGACCAGTTGCTTATGCGTCTAGAACTCTTAATCAAACTGAAATGCAGTATGCTCAAATTGAAAAGGAACTTTTCGCAATTGTGTTCGCATGTTCATAGTTCCATGATTATATTTATGGGCAAGCTATCCATATCAAGACTGATCATCAACCTCTAGTCACTAGTTTAAAGAAGCCTATGCATACAGCTCCAGCTAAACTACAAAGAATGATGCTCAGATTACAAAAATACAACTTCAAAATGGTCTAAACAAAAGGCAAACTTCTTTATCTGGCTCTTATCCAGATCACCCAAAAATACCACAAAACAGCTTGATACAGAGAATTTTGACTTTGATGTCATGAAAGTGCACAATTTTTCTACCATGAGACTTGATGAGCTAAGAGATCATACCAAGACTGATCCACTTTTGCAAAAGCTCAACCACTTCATCAGTGTTGGATGGCCATCAAAGTAATCCTGTGTACCACCAGAAGTGCAAGCTTATTTTCTGTAGTGCAAGCTTATTTTCTGTATAGAGATGAGATGTTGGTGGAAGATGGTATCATTTTCAAAGGTCCAAAAGTTACTGTCCCTACTTCCTTACAACATGAATACATTCACATTTTGCTTTGTGGCCACCCAGGTTCCAAAGCTATCAAAAGAAGTATGAGAGGACTAGTATTTTGGCCTTCTCTGTCAAAAGACATTGATAAAGTGCTTTCATCTTGTTCAGTATGCAATAGCACTAAACCGTATTTGCAAACAGAGCTGCTTCAGCTAAGCCAGATTCCTGAACTATCTTGGACAACAGTAGCCACTGACATATTTGAATGGAACACTAAGCATTACTTAATGTTGGTAGAATCTTATTTGAACTGATTTGAGATTGATTTGCTACCTAAACTAATGCCCAGTACTGTTATTACTGTTACTACTAAGTTGAAACATCATTTCTCAGTCCATGGTAGTCCACACAATGTTATGTCTGATAACGGTACCCAGTTTAGCAGTCAATTATTTCAGAAATTTGCAAAAGAGTGGGACGTTATCCATATTACTAGTAGTTCGGAATTACCACAGTCAACCATCTTGGCTGAACATGCAGTACAGAGTGCAAAGCCATTACTAGAAAGGTCAATGCATGACAATACTGATATCTTCTTGAATCTACTTAATCTCAGAAATATACCCTGTGACAAACTACTTGGCTCGCTTGCTCAGAGACTTCTATCTAGGCAAACCAGAACAACCTTACCTATTAGTTCTAGTTTGTTGGTGCCTAATGCTAAACACAACAGAGCAATCAAAGCCCAACTATTTAAGAAGCATTCCTTTCAGAAGTCCAGCTATGATAAAATGAGCAGATTTCTTTGTCCATTAAAAGGAGGAGAGACAGAGAGGATGCAAACGGCGAAAGGCTTTGATCGAATTGGTCAAGTGAGCGGTATATGTGCCAAGCTGAGATCCTACTTAGTGGAATCTGAGGGTATATAATACAGGAGAAACAGCAGGCATCTTCTTCTGGTTTCTGAATTGATATCACAGCATTGGATCTGTGATACAGACTCTGGATCTCAGAGCAACCCAGACAATGTTCCTGTTGAAGAACATGTCTCAGTACCTATTCCCATTCCATATGATGTCCCAGATGTCCCTAAAGTTGAACATTCCTTAAAAACAGTCCCCATTGCTATATCAGATTCCAAATTTTATGTTACATGATCAGGTCCTATTTCTAGACCTAGTATAAAATACACAGCAACCTGGACATGATTGTTTTATTTACGATTAGTTTTGTATGACTGCATGTCAAAGAATTAGTTCTGTATAATTGCATGTCAAAGGATCATTTCTGCACAATTTCATGTCAATGAATGCTGTCACTTTAATGTACGACCCATTCTCAGAGGGACGCTGTAGAACAGAGCATGTGTTGTAACTTTAAGAAGCATTTCCAAGTATAGCCATGTGCATATAAATAGTGAGCATGTGCAGGCAGCAGTGCCATTTTGAGAGAACAGCCAGAGTGTTAACATGTATGAGTGCAGTAGTCAGTCTGTTTATAAGTTTACGTTTAAGTACTAAGCCTTAATCCAGATGTGTTTGTATATAATAAAGTTGCTTGAATTGAACCCACAACTGTTATCTGTTTTGTTGGTTACATCTTTTATTTTTATGTACTTGGTGTTGCAAATGTATGCAGTTATAGTATATAAGTACTTACATGTTTTTAGCACCTCAACATTTCCCTTTGAATTTTATAGCTTTATATATGTCATTCTTTTTAAAACGTTAATTGTATAATTGATTTAGCATCATGTGATGGATATATAAGGAAATGTTCTTGTTGGTAGGAGGTTTTATGGTCTGATGAAGCGATCCGTGAAAGCGTTTACCTTTGTGCACTAAATTAAAAGACTATTAATTTTACATACTAGGCTGGATTATCTTGTGTTTCATGGTTGCCTCTACTACTACCTTATTTTTGGATTTATCCTGTTTATAAGTTTATTTAAGTTACTAAGCCTTGATCATGATGTGTTTGTATATAATAAAGCTACTTGAATCAAACCCACAGGTGATTTCTGTTTTATCCTCACCGGACAAGTGACAAGTGATAAGAGAAAGGTGGCCAAAAACTGAACCTTGTGGGACTTCTGAATTTATGGTGCCTTTCAGTGAAGGATTGTATCTGTTAGTATGATGAAGGCTAGACAACCAAGTGCAGACTTCAATGGAGATGTCAAAAGAATTAAGCTTTTTGAAATGAATGCTGAGGTCCACATAATCAAATGTGTGTTGGACATCTCCAGTGATGTCAATAGTAAGTTTGTCTTCTTCTATGTTTGACTATATCTAGTTGAAGAGAGGGTGAGAGAGATGTTAGATGTGGCAGTACTGTGTTTTGACCTGAAGCCATGCTGTTTATTTGAAAGAATGTTATATTTACTAAGGAATTCTATGGTTTGACTGTTAATTAAAGTTTCAAGAAATTAGCTACTACATCAATGTACATATTTTGGTGATAATTACCATCAGCTCTGGGGGATAGAATCCTCGGGGAGGGGTATTATAGTAGCATGTTTAAGTAGAGTCAGAGGGCTTTTAGCAGTAAGAGATAGGTTAAATATATGAGTGAGAGGAGCAGCAAGAAACTCTGAACCCAATTTTAATACTCTAGGGTGGATGGGATAACATAAATGGTTATAATGGTCAGTTAGTTTTTCCATGCCTTCCTGTTTAGTGATATTGGGAGGGCTTGGCGCCTAATTAAAGAATTATGCGGACTGAGAAAAATTGCATATATTGCATTGAAAGGCTACGGAGTTATCATGTGTGGATACTTTTGTGAGTTTTAGCCATGTGAAATATTTTATTTGCTGTTTAATTTGTGGCAGCATTTCAAACATGTATGGGTGTTCTGAGATTGGATATTTGTTGTGAGCTACAGTAACTGGCATCTGTAGAATTGGTTTGTATTCTGTTAGTCTTTCTCAGAGAGCATTGCGTGTTGCAAATGCTTTTGTTATTTTAATTATGTTTCCATTTACTTAAGGCTTTGAACCTACTTTTAATCAATTTAACTAGGTTGGGTCAAATCAGAACTATATATGCAATGCATATGTACACTGGGAAATCTATAGATAAAGTATATATTATTCTGTCATGTTATATGCTGCTCTGATTGTTGTTTTGATAGTTTCTTGTTTTCTTTTTTTTTTTTGACTCAGCTGACCTACCCAGTCAACAAATGAAAAAAATGAAAAAATAAAATACGCCATGCTGTTCAAATAAAAAAATGTCAGGTCAGTCAGATATCTGAAGGGTTGCTCTAGAGGGGAAATAAATGAAGCAAAGAAGATATAACAGATTATATGATGTAAAATGAACTGGAAATCCAAACCCAGATACCGAAATATGTACATAGAAAGAAGAATGGTATGTGGCAAGGCTGAGAAGATTGCCTTGTGTTTTCTACAAAAATGATGGGTGTGATTTGAACCAAGCGAATATTTGTTCTCCAAATAATATCTACCCTTAGCCGCAATGCACTAGTCAAGTCCCCATGTGCATGTCCACTTTGTGCTCCTTAACTTGTCAGGGAGATAAGGTTTTAGGGTGAAAGTTCACTTACAGGTAATTGTAAACCTGTAGCCTTGATAACAGTTACAGAACGTAATTCAGCTAATTCTTTGTCCAGTACACAAATTAGAAATACTGCTTTTTAACTGTTTTCAACCCTCCCCCATTATAATTGTTCTGATATATGCCGTCTTGAATTCCTTCACAGATCTTACAAATGTATCACTTCAGAAAGCTTTCTAGTTATCCATTTTTTTATATGAAAAAGGACCCAATGTTTTCCCTGAGCTACTTTTTATGCACAGAGTGTACCCTTTTATCATAAAGTACCTTACATTTTCTTATGTTAACTCTTTGTGCACTGTACATCTTAGCTCATCAAAATAGCTGTCATTGATTGTGTTATAAGATGAGCCAAATCTTCAGGACAAACATGCCTTGAAATCATGTGTGACTACCAGAAATATCCTAAATGTTGTGTAGGTTTAGTATAAGCCATACCCCACCAGAATATCTGTGCTCCTCTGATGAATGAGGCATGTATGCACACAGTTGTTCTTCCTTTTATTAATAAGTGAGAGGCTGAGTTATACAACTTGTTTAAGCATAACCAATGTAGCAGATTTTTTTTTAAATTTATGTAAGAATGGATCACTAGTTTTGAATAATTTAAAATGTAATTTTGATATAACAGCATTTCCTGCAGACAAAGGTGGAGCAATTGTGTTAATAGATACAATGGTACACAATGATCTGATGAATGAGATGTTGGCAGATATTTCTACTTACAAACGTTTAACTAATTTTCAAGTGGACAATGTTATTTCCAAGGTGAAGACTTCTTTATAATTTATTTCTAGATTCACATCTTAATATTGGCCTTCTTGAATATTTTTTCTGTTTTGAAACCTGTTTTACCTGTTATATATGTATGGTTTAAAGTACATATTGAAACTGCCTATGTGACCTATAGTTTCAGGTTGTGGTTTGTTGACCAATCCTATATCTATATATTTGAAACAGGTTCTGAAAACATAGTTGATACCTATTTTACATATTATAATTGACTCAGATGATTTTTTTAAAATAAATTAAGTAAATGGAATGAAAATAATGTATGGTGTTCCTATTTTATGGTTACACTTGATGTTGAATCACTATTTACCTATTTTCCCAATACAGATAGTATAGATTCTATTAGACATTTATTAGGTAGATTTTCTACTAATTCCACCTGTTTTCTTAGCATAATATGAATATTATTGAGGTAGTGCTTGAATATAATGTGTTTTCTTTTTGTAAACATGCCTATCTGCAACAGATTGGAGTAGCCATGGGTACACCAGTAGCCAATGCATATGCCAATTTAGTTATGTATGAGTGGGAATAACAATGCCTTTAATAGTTGTTATAATAATGTTTTGTTTTATGTTTGGTTTGTTGATGATAATTTTTTGATATGGGGTCAAGTTTAGATGAACTGGATTTCTTTATTTCTAATCTTAGTAACACTACACCATTTCTTTAATTTGAAGCTACAGCTTGCAATAACAATATTAATTTTTTAGATATTAATGTTTATAAGGATGCTTCTGGAGTCCTAAAAATAAAAATATACAAAAGGAATGCTAAGAAAAATACCTACTTACATAGCAACAGTATGCATCCTAGTTATGTTTATAGGAATGTGCTAAAGGGCCAATTTATCATCTATCTAGAATTACATGAATGATGAGGCCTTTCTTCATGAAGTATCCACAATCTATAATGATTTTTAAGCACATGGATATAAATTAGATGAGATAGTATTTGCATTTAAAATTGTTAAAAGTATATGCAATAATATGTGTCCATTTTTAAGTCTGGGAATATCAGTAATGATAAGCGTGATGTGGTTTTAAATAATTATTTACTTTATGTTATGACTTTTAATAAAATTTTGAGACATATTACTAATGCCTTGAAGCAAAACTGGATAATTAATAATCCAGTACATGCACAGGAACCAAAATAGCAGTCGTTTCCAACGAACGTAAGATAAAATGCACTCGATAACTCAGGTAACTTAGTGAATAACAGATGTGTCTGACACTGTAATAAAATATATAAAACAAATTTATTCCAAATGGAAAGTAAGCGCTTTCACCCGAAGGCTTCTTCAGACTGTGATCCATCTCATAAAATGCTAACCTTATATAGCAATAAATGACAACTGATAGGTTCATATTGCATACACGTCATAAAATTCTAAAATTTAAAACAAATATATCACAGTTCATAAAAACCATCATACATCTCTTTACTATGCATATCCACAAAATACATATGCATAGTTAAACCTACTTAATAAATCAACTGCAACAATATATAAAAATCATTATTTAGGTTTAAATACTCTCCTCTTACATAGAATGGGCTTTAACTGAATTTTATCATTCATTGTCTGCTCTAAAGCGGATAATCCACCTTAACTCACATTCCTGAGTATAATTATCAGTATCACCTCCTCTCATATTGGGAATAATAGTTTGTATAACACAAAATTTAAAGGAATGTGTCATTCCTAAAGATTTGTAATGTTTAGCGAGAGCATTATGTTCAGAACCTATCCGCATGTGATAAACATGTTCCCTCACGCGTTCTCTAAGTTGCCTATTCATTTTCCCAACATAGAACGCTGTACAGGATATGCATCTAGCTAAATAAACCACATTACTACTTAAACAATCAGTCTTAGTATGAAACAAAAATTCCCGCTTAGTTACTGGATGTTCAAAACTAAAACTGGATAATTGTTTTGGCATCACAAGAAGTAAAAAACATAGTTGTAACATATCCCAAGATTGTCTTCAGTATTACACTAAATCTTAGCTGTCAACTTTGCCATAGAACAGAACAGACTAGGGCTGACGCCTTTAGTATAGGCATTACTTCTACAGTTAATAACTACAGTTCATGCAGGGAAGAGTTCCATCAGTATATTAATAGCCTATCTTATTTTAAACACCCTATAACTGGAAAAGTTGTTTTGTTTTCAAGTTGCTGCTGAGTGTGAATCTCTGAATTTGATATATGTTGCTTTATGTACATCCTGTGTACAGCATTTTATGCTGGCAAAACCAATAGATGTTTTAAAGATAGAATATAACAGCATATTTATGATATTATAAAGGGTGGCTTTAGCCAAACATGTTTCCGACAAGGGTGGAACATACAGTTTTAAGTTTTGTGTACTACAGTCTATTAATTCAGCAATTTGTAGAGGTGATATTGTCAAACTGACTGAACATTATAAATGGATTGTATGATTTAATGCTGTGAATGCACCAGGCTTAAATTAATTTTGTTCTTTGAAACCTGTTTTAAGGCTACGTGGCTTGCATCACTGGTTGAATGACTCATCGATTACTTTTTTTTTAAATATCTGTTGGTTGGGATGTCTGTATACGTGATGAAGCATCTTTGAATATGAAAGCTTGTTGTTGTTGTGTCTTTCGGCTTTTCCCGGTTAGGGGTCGCCACAGTAGAACTCCAGTCTGCTAATGATTGCCAGCAGATTTTTACATGCCGAGTTGTTGGCCCTGACGCACAACCTTCAACGAAGGTACGCTCATTCATGCATGTCTCCAGACAGAAGATGCTCTAGCTAAGAATCGAACAGGACAATGTCTTACTGTGAGGCGACAACGCTACTGCAGCACCACCACCGCAGCTGAATATGAAAGCTTGTATTATTCTTTATTAAAAAGTTTAATCCATATGTTTTATATATGTGTGTGTGTGTGTGTGTGTGTGTGTGTGTGTGTGTGTGTGTGTGTGTGTGTGTGTGTGTATGTGTGTGTGTATGTGTGTGTGTGTGTGTGTGTGTGTGTGTGTGTGTGTGTGTGTGTGTGTGTGTGTAGAGAGAGAGCGGGAGATATAGATAGATATAGAGGTAAGTATATCCAGTTGTTTCAGGATGTTTCTGAGAGTTGAGAGGAAAATGAAGCAGGGAGAGTAAATACACACAAATTACAAAATGTAAACTCCATGCAGTCGCTGATGAAAAATTAGGTTTGAATTTATAAGCATGGCTCTGTGAGACAGTGATCTTGTGTATTAAGCCAGTCTTGCTTACCCCTAATGAGTTTCTGATCAACATTTTTATACTCTCACCACTGTTATCCATCACTGTATCCACCTGCATTTTTCTCTCATGTTTGTAAAGTGTTGCAAAGTCTTCTCTGCATGATTTGATTTTTTTTTTTTTTTTTGCTGTAAGAATTTCTGCTTTCAAAGTTTTGCATTTTGTGGGTCTAATAGTCTGTTTTACTTTATATTCTAGTCACTAAAGTACAATAAACCACTGTGAGAGTTTTCTTCCCATTATTTGTGTTACTGTTCAGAGAGATTTTTTCCAAAGAAAAGTAACTCAGAGTGCTAGTATACGCCAGAGGCAGAAGTCATGTGATCTCTCTCTATCAGCAACAACTCCTAGACTTCATCCTCTTTGCTATGTACTGCAATGACACAAATTAGATTATATATAATACAACAAATAACTGGAGTGCTAACCCAGTAGCAGGAAATATGTGGCTATGTTGTTTGTGTTCTTTTACCTTAATAAAACATTCTTGTATTAGAAAGCACTTTTATAATAGAAGAATGGAAACATAACAAAACATGTAGCGATCAGGCAGAGCTATGCACATTAATGGGAAACATGCAAGGTTTCGAAAATACAAGAGTATGTTCACTGCCAGAAAGAAACAAAGGTAAAGATTAGGAAAAGTCAGTGTCAGTGTTATTTAAAACGAGCTACAGAAGGGAGCATAGGAAGCTCAAATGGGGACAGTACATACCATGATACCTTTCTGGAAAAAAAAGTCAGTTCAGGAATATGTCACTATATTAAAATCAGCCAAGTACCACTGCAATTTCTTAACTAGCCTGTAATCTTGATATGGTTCTTTCTCACTCAGAATTACTGAATAAAACATGCAGCACATCACAGTCAGCCATATTATCAGAGATGTGTATGTGCAGTACAGTTCAGTAGTTTTATTTGCACCACGTGAACATTTCTAGGAGTAAACACCTCCCCAACACATGTATAATGCATAGGGAAAAGCCGCACTGCGCTAACTAAGGCATTTACTGGAGTGGTCTAATTACAAAAAAGCAGCAGGAAACACTATATTGGGGTTACATTTGGCAGCATGCAATAGCAGAGAGAGATTACATTTTTGTTGCACTTGACCTAAAAGATTCTAGCCCTTTATCCTCTGGGAAATGTGTTGCAGTTACAAAATTCTCTAGTATCTACAAATTACAACAAAACTTTTCTACTGACTATGGAAGTGTACATTCCCTTCTATGCATTTACATCTCTAATGCTCTTATAGTCCCAATTGGGCTGACTTGGCAATGTCTCAATGTCTCAGCAGACTTGACTATTAAAACTAAACTCTTCATTCATTTCACACAACCATTACACTCGCATATTAGCAGTTGCCTTGTCAGGCTGACTGATTACAGAGCAACATATTTGCAGAGATTGCAGCTTACTGCAGAATGGCACAAGGCCTGTTTTTAAAAGCTCTCCTGAAAAGCAAACTTGGTGTTCTTAGATGTTAAATGCACAGATTATACTTTCATTTGTCTTTTTTTAAACCAAGTGCTTTTCAAAAGTGGCAGCCTGGCTTATTGAAGTTATAAACCTACTTTGAATATATGTTAACAACTTAAAACACAACTTCTAAAGCAGTCATCTCAATGCTTTAAAATAAGCAATTCTTTTATTAATGTAATTGAATTAATGTAATTCTTGTGTATAAATAAGGCAACAATGATGCTATACTGAGGCAATACAAAATACAAAAGCCAAGTCACTTATTTGTCAACTCTTAGTAACAAATGAATTACAGAAAAAGCATTAGAAGCTAAGTTTAGCCAACACCAGCCAAAATGTTTAATGCTTCATTCTTTTACATTACAAGTAGAATTCTGTCCAGACCCTCATTAAAACCCTAACAGTACTGGACGGCATGTGAAATACTAATTATTCAGCAGGACAGTGATCCACTATGAAATCCTGACTGACAATACGCAAGAACTACATCACTGGACAGACATGACAAAAATACCAAATGGATGAAAAATGAAACTTTGGGGGTGGGGAGCAATCCTCCTGCACATTCCATGTAGGGAGGTAACAACCTGCCCACATTTCCATACATACATACATACATGCATGCATACATACACATGTCAGCTGTATGTTTGCACAGACATGAAGAAGGGAGAAATCTTATAAGTGTTTCTTCCTTAGTGTCTTGTGATTCAGAAACATGATGCTTGGGGAATCATTCTTTCTGTCCGAGTCATCTCTCACAGGGTTGTGAAGCAAAATGTCTGAAATGATTTATCAATCTACACAAAAAATATATCTACTAAAAGTCATGAGGAAGAGCTCTCAGCTTCAGAACTGTGGCCCCGATATACACAGATATGTCAGAAGTAATAAATATATATGACAGAGGCATCCTTTCATAAGGCTCACATTTTTCTTGTTAAAACTAATACTTCAGATTTAAGACTGCTAATTTTAGATAGCTCAACAGCCACATGGAGAGGCCACACTGGTGTAAATTGCAAGTTATAAACAATGACTGCTTTCAAAATCCATTCTAAATTGTAGGCAAAGAACATAGAAGCACAACTCTTTAGTGGTTGACCATATAGAAACAATGAAATATATTATTGTTCACACTTTCGGAAGCTGGATCTACTTCCAAAAACTACACCACTAGAATGGGCACCTCAGGTCCAAACGGAGCACTACAAACAAACCAAGCAAATCTTTTACAGGTGATGTTTGGGTTTCCCAAAGTAGCAGTAAGATGTCCTTCAAGCATCAGTCATGTGTGGGTGATTGGCCTGGGGAAAGTTGTACGTTAATACCAGTCAGAGCTTTGATCTGTGTTCAATCTATTTGGACTTTGTAAAAAAAAATGACCTCATTTTTTGGGACTGTAAAAGAGATATTTAACTTGCATCACTTCAGCACCTATTTTCTCCAAAAAACATGTTTATATTAAAGTATTAGATTTAGTGCTCAAACGTATTACTTTTAAAGCAAATTTTTGTTATTAGCATAAAAAGCTGTATTCAATTAACTTAAAATATCACTAATATTTTGAATATACTATTAGGTTTTACTAATTTCAATTATGTAATACATTTAAAACATTATGAGTAACATTTTCTCAAAACATTTTTAAGAACGTTATACACATTTTGTAATGACTAGTATGTTAATGTTACAAGCAATATTACACAGGTATACACACAGGCTCATTTTATACAGAAAGATTCAATAATTGTAACAAATGGGAAGTGAAAAATAACACATGGCTACATATTTCCTCTCAGTAATTATTTGGACAAAAGAAAGTTTGGTGCAGCATAAAATGATGTTAATATTATGATAAAAGAAGATGAGATCTATCCAACTTCCAGACTAGTGCCACACATTTTCAAATATAAAGAAAATGTTAATTTTTCTCTTCATTCTCATTAAAATCCATTTCAGACAAAACCTGAGGACATAGAATTATGCAGGTAGTATCTATCAAAATGAGAAGATCTCTTGTTTACTGAATTAACTATATATCATAGTAGATTATAGAACTCCCAGTTCAGCTTTTACAATTTAAGAGTGAAGACTATACTTGCCGAAAACAGTGAAATATCAAAGGGATTCAGAAATGGTTACAGCTAGTGATAAGCCTAACATCGGCCATTTTCAGCTGGCATTAACCCTTTCCAATTCAGAGATTGGCTGTCTGCAGTGAATCATTGTGTTCTGTAGAATCACCACAATGGGCCGTCTCCTCAGTCAAGCTACATGCTGATGAGACATTCCTGGGAACTGGTCAAATGTTAATTATCCATGTTCTCCCCCAAAAATAAATGTCTGCAGTAAGGCATCTATGCAGTCATGTGATTCTCAGATTCGCTCAGCTTTCTAAGTTAACAAAAAACTTTGCATTTGCCTGTTACTTTCAATGTGTGAGATCATGTTAGAGGTAAATGCCAAGGAGCTTAGCAGACATGTAGTGGTGGATGAATTTGTGTGTGGCTGCATGTGTGAATGTATGCAGAGGAATGTGTGTTTGTGTGTGTGTGTGTGTGTGTGTGTGTGTGTGTGTGTGTGTGTGTGTGTGTGTGTGTGTGTGTGTGTGTGTGTGTGTGTGCGTGTGTGTGTGTGTGTGTGTGTGTGTGCGTGTGTGTGTGCGTGTGTGTGTGTGTATGTGTGTGTGTGTGTGTGTGTGTGTGTGTGTAAGACTGTGTTTGCTGGGGGGGGTCATTTAGGGTAGGTGTGCGAGTGTGTGTGTCTGTGTATGTGTAGAAGTATCTTTAACGTATGATTCGGGTAGGGGGCTGATCAGTGGTGAGTTTCTTTGTTTATGGTATTGGGCTGCTATACCTCTAAGTTCCACTAGACTTGTAGGTTCATAGGTTGGTACTAGGCTATCGGCCCTAGGGCCTATACAAGCCTAGCCATAACAATTCCCTGGCTATTTCTTCCCACACTATTTACTTCCCTGGATTCCTGTCTAGCAGGACGACTGATATGATCCCCGGGGGGGAATTATCCTTTCTCCCATCCAATCATCAAGGTTCCTTTTGAAGAGGGCCAAAGAGGTGCTCTGCTTGACATGTATGGGCAGTCTATTCCAGAGTCTGGGGAGTCTCTGGGTCAGGAACCTATCCCTCCAGCATGTTTTGTTTATTGTGATGACAAGATTTAGATCCCTGGAGCGTGTGGCTCTGAGGGATTAGGATTTCTTTAAGTGTAGCATGTCCAACAGCTCTGGGTTTGACATGGCCTTGTATGTTAAGCAGAGATCGCCTCGGAGTAGACGATATGTGACAGAGTTTTTTAAGGCAGGCAGCATAAGGCATCTGCTTTAGGCCTGTGATTCTTTTAGTGAGGTGTTTCTGCGGCCTTTCCAATTGTTGCAGATGTCTTGAGAGGTACATAACCAAATGGGGCACTGTATTCTATAATGGGTCTAATAGGGGATGAGTACAGTGGGACAATGACCTCCTTTTTTCTGGATGAAAAGCCCTTAGTGATGAGGTGTGCCACATAGAAGGATTTCCTGATTGTTGTGGTGATGTGGTTATTGAAGGTGAGACCACTGTCCACCTGTGTCCCTAAGTCTCTTATCACACTTTCAGTGTTTAGTGTACTGCCACCTATGTGATATTTCATGGGTACATGTTTTTTCCCAAAGGGGATAACTATACATTTCTTGGCATTGAGCTTGAGCCCATGGCTCTGGCACCAAGCATCTGTTTCTGTAAGGACCTTTTGTAGAGTATTCACATCATTTGGGGATTCAATAATGGCTCCCAGTTTGCAGTCATCAGTGAACTTTGTTAGCCAGATTCTCTTAGTGTTGGCCTGTACTTCAGAGAAGTAGATGCCAAACAAGAGAGGTCCTAGGACTGAACCCTGAGGTACACCACTTGTCACATGTCTGGAGCTGGATTTGGAGTCAGCTACTTTTACAGTGTGGGTTCTGTCAGTAAGCCAGTTGACAACCCATGAGTGACGTAGGGATTAATGCCCAGCTTAGTAAGTTTATCTATGATTCCAGAGTGGGGGATGGTGTCAAAGGCCTTGGCGAGGTCCAGATAGGCTGTGTGTAAAGCCTTACCCTCGTCCACAGCTCTGGAGACTGATTTGAAGAAGTCAGTAAGATTCAGGAGACAAAGATCGGCCCTTCACGAACCCAAACTGGGTGGGGTCCAGTGTTTTAAGATTGCCAATTACTTTGTTTATAAGTTCCATGATAATACGTTCCATGGCCTTGCAGATCAGGCACGTCAGACTGATGGGGCGGTAGTTCCCCGGATCCAAGGTGGATCCCCCCTTGTGGAGTGGGATAACTGTAACTGTGTGCCACTCAGTGGGCATAGTGAGCCTGAGGTGAGGGTATGATTAAACATGACACTTAGGTGAGGTGCCAGTTCATTTTGTAGTTCATGTAGTACACAGCCCGGGATGTCATCTGGTCCCATGGATGCTGTATTCTTAGCTTTGGAGAATGTGTTTTTTACCTGTGTGGCCATTATTACCGGAATTTGGCAATTTTCCAGTATTGAGATGGGCCATTTAGGGGGTGAGAGGGGGTGAAGTTGGCACTGAATCGATCTGCCAGGATATTGTCAATATCCTTGGGATCAGTATATTTAATGTCATTCTGTTGTAGCTCAGAGCAGATCTGAGCATTGCCTTTTAGATTCTTGACATAGTTATAGAATGCCTTGTGGTAAGCAAATTCTGCAATAATAGGTGTGGGAACACAAGATACCATGGAATTGTTTTATTATATTAACTCTGCAAAATAAGTTAACAGAACAACAGGTTTTGCAGAACAAAATATGTAAGGGGGGACACTAGAAGCCAAGGAATTGTATTATTATATCAACTCACTTAAAGCATAACTGAACAACAGGTCTTGCATCAAAAGATAGAAGACATTTAGCAAGGAACAATAGGCAACAGAAACAGTCATTAACTGTTACCCCAAGTCACTTAGAAAGCAATGAGGAAAAACTTCTAACCCTGGAATGCAGCTCGTTAAACATGCAGACCTTAAGTCCTCTGCATAAACACTAGACACCATGGATGCTCTAAATATTACCTAAGTTACTTAAAAAATAAATTAGTAGAAAAAAGAGATTAGAAGCACACCACGACAATCGAAGCCAACTTAAAAAGCTGATGTATCCTTTATTTGTAGAAAGTAAGCGCTTTCACGCCTCACAGGGCGCTTCTTCAGACTTTAATGAAAATAAAAAGTAAAAAACTCCCTTATATCTCTACTTAACTCTTTCTTAAGCCAATGAAATCTCTGAATGTTAATTAGCTAATTAATTCTAATTTGCAGCATTTAATTTCCTTGTCTTTAGGGAGATCTTTATAAAGACAGTTGTTGACTGATAGAATTGTCTAATAAAACTGGCAGTCTACTGTGAGGTTCTAAAAATAATAATAAAATATTAATAAAATATATTCATACACATGATGTACCTATACACAAACAGACATATAAAAAATTCATATAGAAACATAAAAATATAAAAATACATAAACATATAAATATGAAAATGTAAAAAATACATACATATACATATCCATATCTGTATACCTATATGTGACTCAATCTATACCTTGATACTATGTATAAATATATGTGTGTGAAAGTATATATGTATATGTGAATAAGTATGTATAAAAAATATATATAAAAAAAATATATATATATATATATATATATATATATATATATATATATATATATACACACACATATATATATATATATATATATATTTATATATATATATATATATATGTATATAAGTATATATGAATATATATGTGGACGTATGAAGTAAATTTAATATGATGGAAATGTGTGTGAATGTAAATATAAAAGTGAATGTAAAAATGTATATAAAAGATGTATGTAAAAAAGTATGTATATGCTTATATATGTATGTGAGAATCGCATGAATGTGTATGTGAGAGTATGTGGTGAAAATCAGTATGAATTAAGTGCAATATGTATACTTAAATGAGAGAAACTAGAGTATGCAAGTGAAGAACTGTATGGAAAGAGCAGTGTTGTTAATGTCTCAATGGTCTATCTTTCAAAAAGGGTTTTAAAGAAACTATCATTGAGACCATGTCTAATATCAGCTTGTAGTCTGATTATCCATTTGTTCTCTTCTTTTTCAGTAAAGTTACTTATGTTTCCTAGCCTTGTGGTGGTATGTATCAGTTCTAAAACCATGAACTTAAATTTATGTGTGGTATCATTATAAATCACATGTTTGGCTAGGGCGTTGGTCTCATTCTCTTTGCTTATGGCATATAGATGTTACCTAATTCTCTCTCTTAATGTTCTATTCATTTTACCAACATAATACATATTGCATTTCTGACAAACACCTAAATAAACAACATTTCTGGAAGCACAACTAGCATAGAAATCAAAATCATAACATACTTGTGTGTCAGGATGTATAAAAGTATTTCTATTTTATATATATATTGACACTGGTTACAATTGTAACAAGGAAAAAGTTCCCTTTTTTACTGAAAGTATTCTAGTCTGTTTGTGCTCATAATATAGTAGTCTCTTCAAGGACCTAGTGTTCTTATAACTGAAGCTCGGATGTTAACCTACTATCTTACTAATCTCTTCATCTGTGTGTGTAATTATACCACCTCTCATCATTTAATCACCTCTCATCATTTAATCAGCTAAATGCATCCACAGTACATCATGCTGAAGTACATTGAATAAAAAAGTGTATACAAAAAGACAGTTTACTATTGTTTATTCGAATGGAAAAACATATATATACCTCTCTGCTTTTTCCGGAAGTCTTGAGCACAGCCATTTAGAGATATGCCCACTCCCCATGGACAACACATTCTGAAGTATTTCCTGAACAAGTATGGAATTCTAAAGAATAGCATCACTGCTTGACTGTAAGGATCATAAGTTATGAGGAACAGGACAGGTATAAACAATATTATCGGAGACATTCTGTAAACTTAGTGAGAGAGGGATGGGGTTTATGTCCATGGGGAGTGGGCATATCTCTAAATGGCTGTGCTCAAGACTTCCGGAAAAAGCAGAGAGGTATATAAGATAATATCAGGGAGTTTTTAAATATTAGTCTGAGTCACAAAGTTAACAGAATAACAGGTGTAGCAGCGCAATGCAATTTCTAAACAATAAGAATGAGGAGAAGGGAAAAATTAGAGGATGTACATGGGAAAATGAATGAGCAGAGTGACTATGGCAATATAATGAATGGGCCACCCAAGGTAATTACTTCAGGAAAGTTATGAATAGCACTAGTAACAAAATACAATTCAGAGACATGCAAATTAGAGGATAAGGAGTATTTTCTGTGTGTCTGAATCACAGTTTGTGCTATCATGGAAACTCTTACTTTGGCAGAAGCATTTTCTGTAAGTACAAGGTGCTCTCCATGAATGTCTGTGTGTGGATAAACAAGGAAGCCTTTACTGTTTTCACTAGAGCTAGTACCTCTGCCCTGCGACCTTCTCAGTTTGAAACCTACAGTAACAGCAGACACATCATGTAGCAAAAAGTCCCTCCCTCAGTAAATTCCTAAGTGCAAAGACTGCCAGCACGGCTAGCTGGAATTTTGTAAATAATTATATGTCATTGGTGAATGTCGAAATGATTTATACAACATGCTTGTGTTACAAATGTATTAGAACTGTATGTTATGTGTATATCAAACTGCATGTACAGATGAGTGTGTTGAAAACATATTTGCAAAGTGCTGTGTTTGAAATTTAATCACAGTGTGCTCTACTGGAAAAGAACAGAAATGTATCTGCACTATTGTAACTGTTTAAATATATATGCTTAACAGAGGAAACTGGAGGGTTAACCTCAGTCCAGCAAACTTTAGAAATAAATATCGGAAAATAAGTTATTTATAGGATGCAATAAAGAGGCTATCTCTCAAGTTTTCAATGCAGTAAGAGAGACAAGGTCTGTACTAAGATTTCTGTATTGTCCTTGGAGTAAACTAATTGCTACTTTTGAAGCATGAAGAAATGCAATTGTTTTATGACTTTCACCATCTGCCAATGATCTGAGGAAAAACCCTTGTCTGCATATTTTTACAGGTAGATGCTAAATGTTGTCAGGTTCTATCAATGGGGGTTTTGGCCTCGGAACTAGAAGTCAGATGACCAGAAATTATGTCATTCTGCAAGCTATCCCAGCAGTAAAATTTTAGATATTAATTTGAGAAGTCTGTTAGTGAGACAGAGCATTCTGTATTCGGTCTTGGACCTGACAAGAACCATTCAATACACATCTGTCTTGCTCTAATGAAGTAAGTTTCTAGGGAACAGTATAACCCTCTTATATGCAGTTAAGAATATAGTATAGCTTAGTTTAAATGCTTTTCTTTATATGTGAGAGCCTGCACTGAAATGTTATTTTAAATATTTTCTGTGTTTTTTTAATTCTGATGTCACTGTGGATATATATATATATATATATATATATATATATATATATATATATATATATATATATATTCAGTATTGTCTTTTTTATTATAGGATCATAGGAGGTTACTAGGCTATTAGCCTTGAGGTCCTTATATGCCTAGCCAAGAGTTTAACCCATGTTTAGACAAATCAGCATCCAATGCCCCTGTACAGCAGGGACATGGGTAGAATCCCAGGAGTCTATTTTCTGTTTCACATCCAATTATTCAGGTTACTCTTAAAAAGGGGTAAAGAAGTACTCTGCTTGATGTGTAGAGGGAGTGTATTCCATAGATGGGGGAGTCTCTGAGACAAAAATCTGTCCCTCCAACAAGTCTTGTTAATGTCACAGACCAGGTTGAGGCCAAGCGTGTGGGTTACTCGAGTGAAGCTTGACTTGTGGATATACAGCAGCCCCATCAAGATGGGGTCCATGATTACCTTGTATGCCAGACAGAGGTCACATTTGAGGAGTCTGTATGAAACTGAGTAGAGGGATAGGGCTTTTAGGCTATCTGTGTATGGCAGATATTTGAGGTCTTGGATTCTCCTGGTGAAGAACCTCTGTGGTCTCTCCATCTGCTGAATGTGCTTTGCGAGGTACTCAGTGATGGGCCTTATGTTATGACCTCCGTGTCCCTGGATGAGATACCCTTACTTATGACATGGGCCATGTAGAAGGCTTTGCATACAACGGAAGCAACATGGTGGTCAAAAGTCAGGTTGCTATCAACCTGGGTGCCCAAATCCCTCATGACTGATTGCATGCTTAAGACGCTGTTATTAATGTGATAATTTGTGGGGACATCACTCTCCCCAAATTGGGTGATGCATTTTTAGTTATTCTGTTTATTCATTCTATTTTATATACATTTAATAAAATATGAATTTTATTTTTTATTATTAAATATATTTACACCTTTCATTTGGCTGATCTGTGTAGAGATATTTAATTTTTGAGAGTACTTGTATATTTATTTGGTGACACTGTGTGGGCCACTCCTAATAGCCTTGCTCTTGGTCAAACTACCATTTGTATTAATATTAATATTATATAGTGAAATTGGTCACCCCTTGTTAATGGCCTTAAAGTAGCTGATAAGGTGTGACTGGTGGCAGTGAAAACTAACTTGCAGTTTGGGCAGAAGGGGGCATAGCTAGTAAACCTGTGCCAGCCTTTCCCAGGTGTGTGTGTGTGTGTGTGTGTGTGTGTGTGTGTGTGTGTGTGTGTGTGTGTGTGTGTAATCAAAATTCAAAGAGTGTGTGCGTCAGCTACTTGAGCAGGGACACAAATCAGTGGTTGGACAGAGAGGGTGCTGAAGGTATTGGCTTGGTCACTCAGCTAAGATCTCAACTATATAGCTGTGCCAGTGGGGAATCTTACTGGGGATCTGGAGAAAGGAGAATCATCCCCAGACTGACTGTGGTCTCTTTGTGGTCTTAAGGGAAATTGCCCTTGTTGCAGAGAGGTGCATCTGGAAATACTGTGTGTGTACCTGTCATCCTCTCAGTGAACGTCCCCCTCACTTTTGCCAGTGGTGAGGATTGAGGCTCCTTGATTACTGGTCCAGTGGAGGGTTGTCACACAGGTCACAAAGGATACTTAAGGAAATGTGCTATAAACTAGTGCTCAGCAAGAATATTTCTGCTTAAATTTTAAACCCATGGGTGAGGTGCAATGAAACTAAGAAATGCTACAGGAAAAGGGGTAAATTGGTTTATAAAAGTAAGTAAATATTTTGAAAATTGTGGTCAGATACCTTAAGGTGCCCCTTGTTGACTGCTTCCCAAAACCCATGAAAATATTATTAGTTCACTAGGGAGACCAACCTCCTCTGGAATCAGTGGACTTTTGCAAAAGGCCTTTTGGAAAAGGCAGGCTTAATTAACTGATTATCTACAGGCAAAAGTAGAACAACTGCCCTCATATTTTAGGTATAGTGGCCAGTTAGTACACTACTGATTAAATATTCTTTGGTAACAAGAACGTTTGTACATCTTCATGGACTACAGCCAGAGATGCAAGCTATTTTGTATTTTTATGGCAGTTCTGGTTTTGCTCATTTCATAGTAGACCTGCTACATTTTATTTTGCCTTCTTGGCAACCTTTTCTTTTCTGATGACAAGATGTTCTTGCAGAAGAATGGACCTGGTATTGGGGAGGGGGGGCAAATCTGCCTCAAATTACAGTAAACTTTTCATGGGTCTGTTTGAAGATTCATGCATGTTTGTGGACAGTTATTTTTTTAAGAGAATTGTATTACAGGTACATAAACGACCTGTTATAAAACTTGATATCCAAATAGTTAGCGGTGAAGTCAGGTCTATGAAGTATTCATTATGTATGTCTCAGGTGGTGCAGTGGTGCAGTGGTTAATGCTGTCGCCCTACAGCAAGAGGTTCTCCGGTTCGATTCTCGGCTGGGGTGCCTTCTGTGTGGAGTTTGCATGTTCTCCCTGTGTTCGCGTGGGTTTCCTCTGGGTACTCCGATTTCCTCCCACATTCTAAAGACATGCTTCTGGAGCATTTCTCCCCGGGCCTCCGCTGAAAACAGGATCTGTGGAACCTAGTCAGACTTTCCCGGTCAACAAATGTTAAATAAAATAAATAAATAAAAAATGTACGATATGTCCCTTAATATGTATTGCAAAGAACAAATAAGGAGAATGAGAGCCCATATTCTTGAACACCTGTGTGACATAAGAAATGGCTTTGGATCAAGTAGTGCATAAAGTGTGTTGATGTTCTTTGTTTTATTTAGAGTGACCTACAGGCTAAGCTACCTAGTCAAAGATATTTCTTATTCACTCTGTAGGAAAGAGGCATGGCACATCTTAAATTCAATATCCTGCAACCATAGGCATAAGCAAGGAGTTGGTAATGAAATGTTCATTTCATTTTTGTGTTAGGTTATTCCGGTTAATATTGCGGGAAATGTTGTGGATCCACTACAAAGATGACACCCTAGTCACAAAACTCCAGCCTTGGCAATGAGCACACTGTAGTGGAAGGTGGTATAAAACAACAAAATGTTTTGTTTGAGCAGTGGGTGAAGAGAGAAAGTAAACTGACAGGTAATGAGAAAGTGTGAAGCAGTTTAGATTGAGATGGAGAGCAGATATTAAATAGTAATAATAATAATAATAATAATAATGATAATAAAAATAATAATAAAGAACCTGATTGCTATTATAGATTATTTCAAGGCCTTACAAATAAAAGTTGACTGTGTTCAGGTGGAAAAGGCGACGATGTGGCAGACATCTGAAAGGAAGACCATAGACTGAAGAAAGCAGAAGTGTTGGTAAAATTGCATGATGTGAAAAGGCAGGAGCTGAAACTGCATCTGTCTGCTGTGACTCACAAACTTGATGTGAAGAGTAGGTCACTGGAGAGCAAGATTCTTATTACTGGACTAGCAGCAGAGGGTGGGAAGGCAGGAAACATTTATGGAAAACTCAGCTTTGAATCTGGCTAACTACAGTGGTGGCCTCAACCCACAAATAGAGAATACAGAATGGGAAGAATTATGGGAAAATCATCAGAAGCCATAGAAATGCAGGCTTATATTAGTGAAGATGCAGTCACCTCAGTGGAGAATGGGGGCACAAAAAGTTTCATTGTTACTTGGTACAAAAGTCAAAGTAGAAGAGGATGCTTCAGCAGTACTACACCATTACTGGGTTTCCTGACATCCATATTATAGCCTACTAAATGAACAGGAGCAGGGGGTTGATTATAGCCTACTAAATGAACAGGAGCAGGGGGTTGCCTTGTATATCTAACAATATTAAAAACAAAATGGAAGACATGCCTATTACTCTCACACACTAGAGAAGTTTTTTTTTTTTTTTTAACAAAGAAGGCTTAAAATGAAGTGAGAAGCAACTGATACTGAACTGCACAAGGTGATTGATACAGGTAATTCCAGTGCTGGAGACAGAATGTAAAGCTATGTGGAAACACCTGTGAAATGCTTAGCATAAGCAAATATATGGACCAATTGAATGGGGGCAGTTTTTTGTACAGTATGAAGAAGTACCCTCTTGTACTCTGGTGACAACAGTAAAATGATGTCTCATATTCTGGTTAGAGTGGAAAGAGGGCAATGAAGGGAAGATGGAATCACAGCCAGATCTCTCATGAGTATCCCAGATCACTAAAGAAGACTATGGAGTAGTGGAGAGGAGGCAAAGAAACCAAGAAAGGGGGGGGATATCCGAGGTGGAGAAAAGAAGAGACAAGATGAGAAACATTCCATACAAGAAGAGACTCCGATTTTATCAACAGATGGGCAGAGTAGGCTCTAGCATAAGGTGACCTTGGTAGCTGCTAGGGCCTGGTGCTGGCTTGGTGGAGGCAGTAGCTATTAAGAAATAATTAAAACAAAAGCTTTAATAGTAACTATTATAAAAAGTTTAGTCTCGGAAATCGTTTTGCTTATGAAACATCACCTCAGAGTCAGCCCACTTGATTTTACAGAATAAAAAATGCTCATTATTATAAAAAAACACTCTTGCATAATGCCTGCTTAGAAGCAAGCACACATCTATGTGTAGCATAAATACTTTGTTTAGAAGCAAGCATATATGCATGTCTAGCAGAAATGTTTTGCTTATAAGCAAACACACATGCATGTCTAGCAAAAATGCTTTGCTTAGAAGCATGCATGCACACATGTCTCATAGTGATTTGCTTACAAGGAAGCATGCACTCACGTCTAGCATTTCCCAAAAATACTTTGCTTAGAAGCAAGCATACACACATCTATCTAATTTCTGTCAGGTCACTGCATGGGAGATCTGAGCTTACTGCAGAAATGTCTCAAAACAGGAGAATTTTCCTCTCATGAATGGATATATAGATTTGAGATCAGCCAGCCAGACCATACTTTGTGGTAGCAATGAGTACTGTGCACGGGAAGAAGCCAGGTGTGTGTGCTTGTGCGTGTGTCTTTCTCTATCTCTTTTATTAAAATGTCCCTATCAAGGGGCACTATATAGTTAAGTGACTTGTTCAGAGTGAAACCCTGAGCATTAACTATGGGAGGCAAGAGCCTTAAGCCTCTACACCAACTGCCAAGCCTCATTTAACTTTTTTTTTTTTTTTTTCTAAATCTTTGAGGTTTATAGTCCGTCACATAGCTGTCATTCTTCCTTCTCCCAAATCAGGAACACAACTTTCATAATGTGGAACAAATGTGCAAATTGTGCAACACTTACTAACAGCTTACATAAAAAGCTTCAACTAAATAGCTCAATGGATGATTAAAGTGTTTTTATTATAAAAAAATTCTTTTGATGAATTAATATGATTCAGCTTTAATTACCATGGGTATCAGTTTAAATAACTTCCAACACTGAATGTGCAAAAGACCCTTTCAGTGTGAAACTTTGAGGAGAGTGAACTTTTTAAGATCCCAAATAAGGAACATTCCTCATAATGAAGTACAATTGAGAAGTATAGTCTGGTAAAGTCAGTCAGAGACTTACATAGTTTTGTAGTTTCGGTTACAATAGTTTGTCTAGCAGTTGGTGCAGAGGAGTAAGGCTATGAGTTGTTAAAGAGCTGCTTCCTGCAGTACATGGTTTGATTCATCATATGTTTTACACAATGATATTTCTGATTTTTGTATGACTCGTGGGTTGTTGAACAAAAGCTGCAGCAGTATTTATATTGCCTTTGTTTTGCTTTATTCATTGCACTAAAGAATATATTAATTCATTAATAGGCCTGGATTGTGTAATACAATCTAAACATGTTGCATTTTGCAATGTATTTTTGCATTACCTTCTCACAGCGTTTAGCAACTGTAAAAGAGTTGACATTTGTCAAGTCATATAGTCTGCATTATTGTGAATGATAATCAGAACTGTCAGATCGTCAACATCCATTATGTAGTCATTGTTGCATATAGTCTTTTCTACAAGAGCAGATTGTGTAGGATTTCAGCATTTAGTAAAAACTGTTGTTCGCACAGTTAACACAGTGGTTTAACACTTAGTTAATGAGCTGCTTGTTATGAAAAGACTGCGGAGTTTGAATCTTTTCACCTTCATTTACTTACTGTGTGACATTGAACAAGTCACTTAACCTGACAGTGCTTGGGAGTAACTGGGAATTTGGGACAAGCTCCTTAATAGTCTCCCTTACTGCATGCCTAGCAGTAACTATGAGCCTATTTTTATTTGCCAGCCGTTCCCTATTGCTTAGCTAATCTAGTTCAGGAAATGTTAAGGCAATGTCACCAGCACACCGTTTTTTAATGTAAAGTTGTTTGCCAGCAGTAACCACTGCATTAGTAATAGTTCTCTGTAATGTGAAATTATTCAGATGTCTTTTACTTCTGCAGAGGTTATGCATATTGACTTACCATGTGCTATTAGATGGTTAATATTTCTTATGCCTTCCTAAATACTCATATTGAAACCGTGCTACACATGGCTGGATCTTATGGTCTGATGCTAGTGAACTTTATTCAGTTTCATGTAGTTATTCCAAAGCTGCTAATAAAGTACATGTAATCTATTTCTTCATTATAATATGGGGTGTACACATTCATGAAAATGGCTAAAAATGCTGATGGAGGTGGGGTGGGGTCTCTCTATGTATGAAAGTACCTTGTGCTCTTATCATATGGTCATTTTTAAATAGTTTTTATTTTAATTTTTTTGACACACACATCTGAAAAAGACGCAGTCTACAATGTAGATGTAATTGCTGAGTTTAGGGGAAATTTGTGAATAAAAACAAATGACCATGCTGAACTGATAAAGATTAGTGTCCATGCATTTGTGTAAATCATATTGGAACACATTCATGTGGACATGGGATGTGAATGCAGCCAATAAAGTCGTTACAAGTGTTGAGTACAGATGTTAGTTAATTACGATGACAGCAGTTTGAGTGGTCTTTCATGACTGAAATGTTCTAAAATGGGTAATTTTATCATTAATGGTTTCATATATCTTGTTTCACTGCTTACTGGAAAAATATTCAAAACTTCAAATTTAAAACACACTAACAAATATCGCTGCACTAAACAAGAGTAATTTAAAGTAATCAAGAAGGGGATCAAAGAACACAGGCATTTTTGCATTAATTTTAAAATGTGTCCTGCGAGCCATGTTTAGAAAACAACCTAAGGCCCAATACTGGCCAGATACATTTTCAATGAATGTGAGTTACAAGGGAAGAGTAGTTTACTGTTACTTATGTTGGTCTGTTTTCAATGTCAGGCTGTTATATTTTGTTTAGTAAATTGCCATCAGTGTTTGTGCTATGAAGTTTGAAATAAAATATTTAAATTCAATCCAAATCTCTGTAATCAAAAGTAAAGATGAAAATAGTATGCAATCTGACAGCTTTGAACAGTGTTTATGGTAACTGAGGAGAGAGAGACAAGTAATGGGACACAGGAATGGCTGTGGGGGAGCCTGGCCTACTATCCTGTCAAGGACCCCCCCCCCATTTGATTATGATCCAGCTCTAGAGATGCATGAAACAAGAGGAATGCAGAAGGCAGAGAACGTCAATAACTGAAGAGGAAGCAGGAGGTGAGTCACAAAGCCACACTGGGAAATAAGGACCAGTTCTAGTTTTGAAGGCATAAGATTTAATTTGGGACAACTAAAACGAGAGGATTTTTTAATTGCAAAATAAGAACCAAAAACTGTGAAACTACAATTATTGTAACAACCAGTCAGATATACTACAATTAAAAGTTACACATCCTTTTCTAAATCAGTCAAAGCAAGGCCCAAATGTTAAACCAGATAGCTGCATGTGCTATAAAGTTAGTATCCTAAGACTAAGTACATGGGCAGGGACTGCTAAGAGAGAAGAACAAGTTTCAGGGTTCACAGAATATCAAAGAGGAGATCAGAGGATTGGAAGAGTGTAATAGCTTCAAACCTGAAAATGAGTAGTTTTCTGTAAATTGAAACACAGTTACACATGTCAGATTTTGAAAGTTTTTCTAGGGATTTTTATTCAGAGATATACAGCCTCACTACTACTGAGAAGTAGGTCAGCCATGTGATGTGTGCATAGGACAGGTGAGGTACTAAGGCTGTGACCAGGAATATCATAAATGTGGGTTTATAGGGGATACCTGTCTCAGCACAAAGCTATGCTCAGCTTTACTAAACATATACAGAATGGAATTATGGTCCCTAAATTTGTGTCTTACATCAACAGTCATAAAACATAGTACAAAGCATGCATCAGGCAAAGCTGGTGAATAAAAAAAACACGAAGGTCGCTCTGTAATTTCTGCAACACAGTGATTTGTTGGGAAATCTGCAGCATATCTGTGTGTGTAATTATACCACCCTCTCACTTTTAATCAGTTTTATAGGGTAAGAGGTTAGTATAATACTAAAGCTTTGATTGTGTTTGCATACAAAACATGCAGAAAAAATTGAATATCAGCTTATCCAAGACCTAATCATGTTGTTTGAAATCAGAATACCAAAAAAGATATCAATATAACATGACACAGCTGTAGTTAATTCAAAAAGTCCATTAATGGCAACCGATCTGCCATAAATTCACAAAGGAAGCAAGCATTCTGATCTCATGAAACGTTTGAGTCAAATGATTTACAAAGCTTATACCTCTCCCTAGCCACTTTTGTCACCATACTTTACTATCCCCTATTTTCAATTTATAGTATCCCCAAAAAGTTACCTCTAGTCCTGATTTAGTGTATGTAGACTGGGTTTAATTTCTGTAAGTGCTTGGAATCATGCGGAGATTGTATATTATGTTTAAATTGACTGGAAGAGAGTTCCTAAACCACTATAAAGCTCTTATCAATGTGCTGCCCATAATTTCAATTCTAAGAGCGACTATGACTTTTGTCATTTGTCATATGCAATTATATAGCTGTGTAAGTTGAAAGCTGAGGCCATCATACCTATATCCACAAATCCACCCACCTCAAAGTGCTTTTGGTATGAATATGAGCTGCTTCAGAATCTTCCTTTTGTCCATCACATAGAAATTGTTTAATAAGTCAAGGCATGTACAGTTTTAAAGAGGTGAAATATGTCAGAGCCCAGTAGGCATTCAGGCATGTCATCATAATTATTGCCAGCCTGCCCCATCATGAAATATGCACGTTGTACCATACAAGCCATGCATCTGTACATAAAATCAGTCCCAAACGAGTCTCACTTTCAGATTTAACATGTTACATAGATCAGGAAGAACCTGAACTTTTGTGGTGAAGAACACCTTCTGAAAAGAGAGGATCAATCACTATTCTTCAGTTGTTAAGCTTTAGAATTTGTGAGAAGTAATTTCATTTTAGACTTACAGTATTTACTCTCAGGCCCTGTGTAAGGATAAAACCCTTGTAATTCTCCTCAATAACCTACATGTCCTGTCACAGATGTTCTTAATTAGATAATCATTTGTAAACATGAGCACACAAGTATCATGGCCAACAAGATTCCAACCATGTAAATTAATAGAAGTACACAAGACCTGTTCTGACAGTTTCAATTGTAATCAGAAACATGGTTACAGACAGACGTCAACCTTCCCTGGTGCATCTACAAAGAGAATAAGGTGAAGCTATATTCAACATAGGGGCCACTGTATGGGGTCTTAATTACATTTATAAAGATCACAGGAAAACCAGAACTGACCATAAATATTCAAAGTCTAATGAGTCAAAGGTCGTCTCAAAATCAGCCAAGATGCTTACTGCTGGAGTTGAAAACTTTGTCTGTGCCTGCATGTAAAGTAAGAAGAGAGTATGTATATGTTCTATACTAGACCTTCCCTTAATGTAACCTAACTGTTATGGGTGGATTATACAGAAGAGGGCATTATTCATTCAAGTGGTTAAATCTTTGGCATTCAGACTGGATTCTGAGGTGATTTTGGGTGGACAATTATTTCAGACTCCCTCATTGACAAAGACACAGCTCCTATTATACTAATCTATATACATATTATCTCAGGGAGGCTAATTATCAAATTTTTAACAACTTGTACAGACTACCATTCTGACCTTTAGGCCAGAGGTTTGTCCTGGTATGAAGTGAAGAGAAATCATCATTTCTGCCTTGCTAAAGGGTTACAACAGTGCCAAAAGTTCCAAATCCCTGAGTCCGTAAAGTATTTGAAAAGTTGTTGTGTGGCTTGGTAGCATAAACTCAGTGATCTTTCCCTCTGAGTACATGGATTCAAAGGACTGAACAGCCATATTTACATCCTGACAGTTGATAAATAAACTTGAATTCACTTTTAAACAAGCTATTTTCAGTCCAGCCTGTTGTTTCCTCAGACAATAGGCTAAAACCTCCCTGGCTAATCTGACCGTATCCCAGGGGCAGCTCATGCTATTGGACTGGAGGACTGCACCCCACCCCAGAAAATAAAACAAACTTAAAAGAAAAAACAATGAAAGGAAAAAAAGAAAATAAATAAATAAAAAAAAAATGCAAGTCCTGGACGCATGCATGATCAGCGTTCCAGGACATCATGCATGCGCACAGGAATCTGGACTGCTGGTGAACCAGTCCAGATAGGAAGACCATTCTCTGTAAAGAGATCCCAGAAGTCTAAGCAGTTACAACTGCATAGACTGGAAGGGGATTGGACTGCAATGTCTGGAGGCTGGAGCCTGCTCTCATGGGGACAAGGACTTTGCTGCTGTCATGTGGGGTTTTAGAAATGCGCATTGAAATGGTAAGAGTTGCTACAGGAAGGGAATCAAGCTCAGGTAGGATGTTTGAATTAATGAAGCAGTGTGTGTGTGTGTGCGTGTGTGTATGTGTGAAATGCTCCCAATGACTAGAAGAACTCAGGAAATATACCTGGTGGTGGCTAGACTCAAACCCTGTACCTTGGGAGTAGGTAGCAAGAGACTGAATTCCCTACCCACTACCATATGTGAAACTTTTGCTTCATATTTCTGTTCTGTTCCTCATAAAATCTGTGGTTTTCTAGAAAATAATGAAAGGCATTTGAATTTCAGACTTCATATTCTTCAGAAAGTACATGGTAACACAAAACCTTTTATTCTAGAAATTTTCTGTTTATAAGATCAGTGTTTGAAATTTGTCCCTATTTTGGGGCTGTATTCTCCCATTGTTGGCTTTGTCCAGGTTTTTTGTGCTAACAGGTTGAAAGCTATGGTGAGAACTGAATTCACTGAATTTGTTTGGGAGCTGTATTCCCCCATTATTGGCTTTGTCTAGGTGTTTTGTGCTAAGAGATTGAGAGCCATGGTGAGAACTGAATTCACTAAATATTAGCCATTTAAGTTTCAGTCTACCTGTCTTTCACAAAACAGCTGATTTGGCATAGTGGTATATTGCTCTGACTGTAGTGCACAGGGTCCTGGGTCCAAGACTTGGCAGTGAAACGCATGATGGTAACACATCATTTTATTCTAGCAACGTTCCAAGATTATACAAACAATGTTTAAAATGTGTCCCTAGTTTTGGGGCTTTTGCCCCCCCAATAAGTTTTGGCTTTTTCCAGATTTCTTGTGCTTCAAAGTTGAGAGATAGTTGAGTGTCGAGTGGATTTTACAAGGAGCTGATAGCTTGAAGAGAAGTTTAGTGCTGCTTATGCTGAGTCTGCTTGCACTCTTAATAGCACAACAGGTAGTGTACTTGCTTTTGATGCAGAATGCTGTGGGTTCTACTCCCACAGTATATAGATGCATTGCTGATACTGTACTGCGTTGTACTTTTAAAGGGGGTAGATGCTGCAGTCCTGAGAATATCCTCTTTGGCAGAGATACCTAGTAACTAACCTGTTATCAGTTTGACATCCATTCCCTATTGCAATATTACTAGCTTATCATTCTTTTAATGTAACATAGGCAATTTATCCCTCAAGGGCAACAGACACTTTATTTGTAGATGAAACAATGAAATATAAAGTTGTGTGCTAGTAGCAACCTCTTCATTAGTTACATATCTCTTTAATGTGGAGTTATTTAGATGACTTTTACTCCTGCAGAGATTGTGCATATTTACTGATACTGGTGGATTGTAAACATTTAAGTATATTTTTATAGGTTGATACCAGGCTATCTGCCCTAGGGCATTTATAAGCCTAGCCAGAGTGTGTTTGTCTTTCACCACCATTTTAGATTAGTAGACTGTGCCTTTGAATAGTAGGTCACAGAGGATAGCCCTTTTACGGTTAGTTTATTGTGCCTCTGTCCAGCAGGGACACAGAAGAGATACCAGGGGTAAACTTACGATCTCCCATCCACTTGTCAAGATTTCTCTTGAAAAAGGTCAGTGAGGGGCTCTGCCTAACTTGGACTGGGATTTTGTTCCAGAGTGAGGGGAGCCTCTGGGATATGAATCTGTCCCTCCAGCATGTCCTACTTATTTCTGTGCTGAGGTTTAAGTCCCTGGAGCATGTAGCTCTAAGGGATTTGGATTTCCTGAGGTGGAGCTTGTCCATTAATTCTGGGTTGGACATGGTTTTAAACGTCAGGCACAGATCGCCTCTGAGTAGGCAGTAAGCAACTGAGTAGAGCTGGAGTTTCTTTAGCTGAACTGCATAGGGCATCTGTTTGAGTCCTTTGATCCTCTTGGTGAGGTACTTTTGGGGTCTTTCCAGTTGCTGCAGGTGTCGGGTAGGGTACATCCCAAATGGGGCATTGTATTCAATTATGGGCCTGATGAGTGATGAGTAGAAGGGCACAATGACCTCTCTTGATCTAGATGTGAAACCTTTCATGATAAGGTGGGCTATATAGAAGGTCTTTCTAACCACTTTGGCAACGTGATTGTCAAAGGAGAGATTACTATCTACTTAGGTCCCCAAATCCCTAATTACTTCTTCCGTACTTAATGGATTACCACCTATGTGGTAATTTGTGGGCACTTTGTTTTTCCCAAAGGGGATGACTATGCATTTTTTGGCATTTAGCTTTAGGCCATGGCTCTGGCACCAGTTATCCGTCTCTGTGAGACCCTTTTGGAGGATGCTTATGTCAGCCGAAGAGTTGATTATGGCACCCAGTTTGCAGTCATCTGTGAACTTGGTCAACCATAGTCCTCCCATGTTAGCCTGTACCTCAGAGAAATATATACCGAACAAGAGAGGTCCCAGGACTGAGCCTTGTGGGATGCCACTTGTAACTGGTTGAGTCTGACATGGCACCTGCAATTCTGACCATGTGGGTTCTATCCCTGAGCCAGTTTGCAACCCATCTTGTGACATAGGGGTTTATATTTAAGCTGGTGAGCTTATTTATGATGCCCGAATGGGGTATTGTGTTGAAGGCTTTTGCGAGGTCCAGGTAGGCTGTGTGGACTACCTTCCCTTCATCTATGGCCCTGGTAACTGTTTCAAAGAAGTCGACCAGGTTCAAGAGGCAAGATCTGCCCTTAACAAAGCCAAATTGGGTAGGGTCCAGTGTCTGGAGGTTCCCAATGTCTTTGTTTATGAGTTCCATGATGGAAGATTCTGAATTGGGCAGTTTTGTCATTATTGGTGCATGCATTTTGTTTTGTTGTTTACTGGAATAATGTACAAAATAAATTTAAAATACTTTCTAACAACTGTACTGTATTATACAAGGAATATAATTTAATACAATCAGGAAGGTGTATCAAAGAACACATATATGTTTCCTGCGCAAGGGGACTATGATTTGAAAACAGCCCAAAGTTAATCTTTATCTGCCACTGGCCAGATGTATTTTCTTTGAATATGGGTTTCAATGCTGTTTCAATGAAAGTAAGTTTCAAGGGCAGAGAAGTTTTAATGCTGTCTATTTTCATTGTGAGACTGCATTGCTTTGTTTAGCAGATGTATATTAGTGTTTGTGCTGTAAAATGTAAAATAAAACTTTTAAATGAAATCCCAATCATCGCAGAAGTAAAGCAGTATGCACTTTACAGTGTTTATGGTAAATGGGGCGAAATAACCAAGTAATGGAACATTGGAATAGCTGGAGGGGAAGGCCCCATTCGACCATGATTTTGTGAGGGTGGAAGGACGGCAAACTCAGAAAGCCCCATCTGAACTATACCTCTCAACTGTCCAGATTTGTGCAGAATGAAAAGATTTTTGCTTTTTATTTTTGGTTTGTTCCTCATAGCAGTTGTGGTTTTCTGACAAATCATTTACAAATGAAGTCACTAAATAATGATGGACATTGAGTTTCAGACTTCATACCCTTCAGAAAAATGCATGCAAGACCTGTTATTATGTCAACTGTCTAAGTTTATACAACAGCAATTTTTAGTGCTGTTTGTATGTTCCACCAATATATTTGGCCTTGTCCAAATTTCCTGCATTAAGAGGTACACACAAATAAATTGTTTTATAGAATTAGGTATATATCCAAACCTCTTAACTGTCCTTGATTTTGGCTCAAAATGTTTCTCTCCCCCCCAATAATCCCTCCGCAAAATAGCAAATTTGGAAGAAAATGTGGAGGGTTTACAATTAATAAATAATTGTAATGATCAGAGTTATAGATTACTTTTAATTTCAAAAATGCATGTAGATTCTCTTATTTTGTCAGCTGCTCAAGTTAACAGTACTAATATTAAAAAAGGTCCCTTCTTTGACAGGTTCCCAGCTGTATTGTGTGGCTATTTTATATTTTTGCATAACATTTATGGTCCGTTTTTCATAAAATTGTAGTTTTTTGGCAAATTAATGACAAATCATTAAAGATTGAAGTTAGAAAATAATGACAGACATTTGAGTTTCAGATTTCATACCCTTCAGAAAATTCATACTAATGCAAGACTTACAATTCAATTATCTTTCTAAGGTTATAAGAGCAATATTTAAAAAATGTCCTAATTTTTGGGCCTTTGTCCCACTGCTGTTTATGGCTTTGTCCAAATTTCTTGCTCTGAGGTTGAGAGGTATGACAAATGTGTCAGGGCCATCACTGTCAGCCAGAGACATTTCAAATTGTGGCATACTTGTTGCACCCCACTCCCCCATGTAGTGACTCTGGATGTGTCCAAGCAAGGCAAGGACCGGTTATGCAGTGTTAAGTGTGCAGAGTATCCCCCCATTCAAGGTAGACACAAGTACTACATTGGCTTTTTCATCTGTCCTTGATTTTGCTGAATGTTCTGGTTTTCTGTCATATTTTATACTGTTGATTTATGCTTCTACTTATTCAGAAAATACATGTTGTTGCAGTGCCTGTTGCTCTGTGTTTAAGTATCAATGCTTTAATGACCATCAGGTAAGCTTGTCTGAGACTGCAAGATGTAAGTAAGCTTTAATAAGCATACTGATAAAGAATTACCAACATTGAAAGCCTTTTTGTTGTTGACATGCAGAGAATATTTACATAACTAGACAGCGTATAAGCCTTGGGTATTGAAATGCATATGACATTATTTATAATAAAGGATAGGATTACAGTATTTTCAGAAGCTTGTTACATTTGTTGGAGACTTGCAGTCATCTTTGCAGGCTTTACCCGTAAACTAAACAGAATGCAAATCTATTGTGTGTGGTCCATAACCTGTGCAGTAATCCTTTAAGCAATTTATCTTGAGCTTGTTTCTTGTTTGCTGTTCATTTTTTACTTTGATCATGTTTTCGCCATGAAACAACTAGATAATTGTTGTCAAGCAGCAGGTCTTTTTGGGATAAGAAACATTTTTACAAGTAGGGGTATCACAGAGATTGCTACTTTCAGCATTTTACTTGGTACTTTTATAAATCTGAATATAAATTATAATTAGAACTGCAGTGCAAGGAGAAGTGGTTTGAGTTGAGTGCTGCTTGTTTTTTTTTATATTTGATTTTGACTGGCATTCCAGTAATGTATTTAAAAAGTTATTTATTTTTTCATTCCTCACAATCATTTTGTTTCCATCTAGATATTAACTACGCTGTCATGTAGCCAATGCATTGAAATAATTTTTTTCTTCTACACTTCATTTTGTCTTGATTGGACTCTCATAATGACGGTTTGGCAACCAGGGCAGCATATTTAATTAAAGTCCCAGTTTTTGTGTTTTTAGCATAGCTCCACCCCTTCTAGTTGTCCACACACCCCTCCCATTGGTCCCACCCATTCAGCTGCCTCCTCTAGCCCCCTTTGATTTGAAGCCACCAGCCACCACTGCCATACCCATAGATCTCAACCTCTTATCACAAAAAAAGATCCAGACAAAGTCAAAAACAATGGGTAGATAAAGCCCTCAAAATAGGGACAAATTTTAAATATTGCTCTTCTAAACTTAGAAAGGTGGTAGAATAAAAGGTCCTGTGTTGCCATGCATTTTCTGAAGGATATGAAATCAGAAAATCAAATGTATGTCATTATTTAGTAAATTCAGCCTTCACACATTTGCTACAAAAATCCAGAAAAACACAAATTTTTTGAGGAACAGCCCAAAAATATGAGTCAAAAAAACTGGACATTCTGAGAAAATCTGGACAGTGGAGAGTTGTGATCATGCCTAGTATAGAGGAGATGCCCTTTCAGCAGTCTCATCTTTTCCTGATGATTGTTTTTGTTTTCTTATATAAAGGCTCTTTTCCTGCTGCAATATCTTTTGCACTTATTAGTTAAGGTATTGACCTGCTCTTCCACATCTTAGAAATGCCCAGGTATTTCTGTAGATCAGATCTTGACATTTACCCAACCCACTGAATCTTTAGCAAAGAAATTCCAAACTCAGCCGAAAGTGTCATTCAAAATCACAAAATTGTTTACTTTAACAGTCAAAAAAAATCAAATGTTGTCAGTGTATTGAAACCAAGATTAGAATAACCCCTACAAATCATTATTTAGTCATTCTCTTACAACACTACCCTGGGTCCAACAAACAGAGAACAAAATTCTCAGATTTTATTCATTTGTTCAAACAGAGAAAGCATTATTGAAATACCTTAGGATCTTAGGAGGTTACTAGGCTATCGACTCAGAGGTCATTTCAAGCCTAGCCATGTCATCCCAATGTAATATCATAGATACTTTAGTCAATACCCAGAATTGTATTTATTAATGACTGCCCAAGTCCAGGAGGATTGTCGGCGCTATATCAGGTAATAATTTATGGTGCCCCACTCATTTGTCCAGGTCGCTTTTGAGCAGTGTCATAGAGATGCTTTGCTTCACATGAATTGGCAGTCTATTCCAAAGAAGCAGCAGCTGCTGGGAGATAAACCCGTCTCTCTAGCACATCCTATTCAAGTCGCAGGCCATATTTACGTCCCTGGAATGGGTAGCTCTAGTCCCATTTGATTTACAGATACGCAGCAAATTTATTAGGTTTGAGTTGGAGATTGCTCTGTAAACGAGGCATAAGTCTCCCCTAAAAAGTTTATTTGATACTCAGTATAGCAGGTCTTTTTTGGATAAGAAACATTTTTACAAGTAAACCAGGCATAAGTCTCCCCTAAAAAGTTTATTTGATACTCAGTATAGCAGGATTTTTTTGGATAAGAAACATTTTTACAAGTAGGGGTATCACAGAGATTGCTACTTTCAGCATTTTACTTGGTACTTTTATAAATCTGAATATAAATTATAATTAGAACTGCAGTGCAAGGAGAAGTGGTTTGAGTTGAGTCAGTCCATGTAAGGCATTTGCTGGAGTCCCTTGATCTTCTTAGTTAGAAACCTCTGAGGTCTCTCTAACTGCTGCAGGTGCTTTGTACGTTACATACCAAAATGGGCATTATACTAAATTATGGGCCTGATTAGTGATGAATATAGAGGGGTTATAACCTTCTTTAGTCTAGAGGCAATGCCTTTTCTAATCAAGTGTGCTACATAGAAAGCCTTCCTTACTACAACAGACACATGGTGGTCAAAGTTAAGGCCGCAGTCTAGTTGTGATCCCAGATCTCTTACCACTACTTAGGCACATAGGGTACTGTTGTTAATTTGATAGTGTGAAGGGACATTGTTTTTACTGAAGGGAATGATGGTGTATTTCTTTGCATTTAGTTTAAGACTGTGACCAACACACCAGTTGTTGGTCTACATAAGACCCTCCTGAAGTATACTGACATAATTTGGGGTTGCAATACTTGCACCCAGTTTGCAGTCATCCGCAAACTTGGTCAGCCACAGACCCTTAGTTTTAGCATGAAATTCTGAGAAGTATATACCAAACAGTCGGTGGCCCAACACTGACCCTTGTGGCACCCCATTGGTGACAGGTCTGCAGGTTAATGTGGAGTCACCCACTTTGATGGCGTGTGACTGGTTTGTGAGCCAGTTAACAACCCATCTTACAACAAAGGGGGTTTACTTTCAGTGTGCTAAGCTTATCTGTAATGCCCAAGTGTGGGATTGTGTCAAAGACCTTTGCCAAGTCAAGGTATGTTGTGTGAAAATATCTGCCCTCATCAATAGCCCTGATCACATTTTCGAAGGAATGCACCAGGTTTAATAGACAGGATCTGCCCTTGATGAAGCAGAATTGAGTCAGATCCAGGTTTGAGAGGTTGCTTATGTCTTTATTTATGAGGTCCATGATGGTACATTCCATGGCTTTACAGATGAGGCTGGTCAGACTTATGGGTCTGTAATTCCCTGAGTCTGTTTCTAAGCCACCTTTGTGAAGGGGAATAACGGTTTTCCATTCCACAAGAAGAAAGCCAGTAGTTAGGCTGTGATTGAATAGGGTACTTAATGGTAACACTAGTTCACATTTTAGTTTGTTTAGAATATAGCTTGGGATGCCATCTGGTCTCATACAGGCTATGTTTTTTGCCTTAGATAAGGATTTAATTACCTGCTTTTTAGATATATAAAGTTGGGGAAAGATGGAGGCAAGGTTTGTGATCAGTTTGCAGGGGATAAGGGAGAGAAATTTTCACCAAATCTGCCAACTAGCAGGTTTGCCATCTCTGAGGGATCAGCGTGTGTGATACTTTAAGTCACTAGTTCAGCACATGCTTGGGTCTTACCTTTTAAGCTATGTACGTACCTGTAAAAGGGCTTATGATTATCCTTGGCTGTGACAGCTGTTTCTTCCAAGGTACCTTTAGAGAATTTGACATATTGCCTTATGTGCCTGTTGACGCTGAGGAGGGTGCTTTTCCATTGTTGGGGCTTTACCTTAGTTTTCTTAGACAGTAGCTTTTTGCATTTGTTGTAAACTTTTCTGATGCTGGATGTCCATTAGGGTGGCCTTTCTTTTTTTTTTTTTTTTTTTTTTTTTTTACTTGGGTATTTTAACTTTGATTCTATCTGGAACAGATGAGTCTATACACTTACACAAATGATTGAATAGGGCTTTAGTGTAAGCTTTGGAGTAGTTACCACTTCGAGCTGGGGGTAAGGCTTAGAATGTATTTATACCATCCCCTAGGAGGGTATAGTTTGCTTTGGTGAAGTTTTTTAGTCTGACTTGACCCTTTGTGAGTTCTGGTGTTAGTGCCAGTTTGAAGGTGACTTATTTGTGGTCAGAGTCACCCATATTAGAGCTTGTTTCTGGGTCAAGATTGGCAGGAAGTGTTGGGTTCAGTATTTTCCAACATTTTACGCTTTCATTTTTATATCTTTCAATCTTTGGAATTAGAATTTGGGGTAATTCAAAAGAACTAGCATTGAGGTGTTGATAGTAAACATACATACATATATATATATATATATATATATATATATATATATATATATATATATGTGTAGCTCCCACTATATTTAATTGTAAAAGTAATAGACTGTACTTTTTCAGGAATATAAAAGACAATTTTGAAAGTGAAGGAGGAGACTGAAAACACTAGCTGAAGGAGGGAAGACTGAAACAGGGAGATGAAGGGAAAAGGGGCCTTGCAACATGATTGGATTTCCTTTTCTAGTGTTTTGTGCAGTGAAGTATCAGATTGTATCTGTCTTTTGCTGAAATCCTGGATGATGGTATTTTGTGGAATCAGGAGAGAAGTCTGAAACCAGTAGTTCCACACCTGCATATGATTCATCAAGAAAGGAGTTCCTTTGGGCCTGCTACAGAGAAGCCATAGATGATTACCAGAGTTATGGCAGGTGATTTTTTTAATTTTCTCATCAGACGAGTCACGGTACCTGCTCACTAGTATATTCTGGATGGAGTGGTGAGAGGCTTTGGCCGTCATTTTATATTTTTATACAATTGTGGATAAGACTGTGGATCCTCCCCAAATGCTTTGTGGATTACAAATAACTGGGATCCATATGAGTTATAACTTGGGCCCCATCATGCTGGCAGCAAGACTGTAAGTAGTCACTGGCCAGTGAGCAGGGTATAATAGAGTGTTTCATAGTTGGTCTGTTTAGAATTGATCAAGGGTGTTGAGGGTTTTAGTACTGTTCAATGACATTGCATTTTGCTTGTGTTAGCACTCGCCTTCAAGAATTTTGCTGCTTAATGACATTGCATTTTCTCATATCTGTATGGCTGTATTATAACTCTTTTATTGCCTAATGACATTACATTTTTCTCCTGTGTTTATATTGCTGCATTATAAAGCTTTACTGCTCATTGGTATTGCCTTCTTTGTGCATGTTTGAATGTCAAGACCTTTTTCTGTTGAGTTCTGGGGAAGACGGTGGATGTATGGTTTCATTGCATGCATATCTCACCTTGCCTTATTGCTAACTGGTGCACTGTTGAAATAATTTGTTTGTGGATGTGCTATTGCCTTTTAAACTAGGGGTTTCACCAGAGTCAGGTAGGAAGGAACCCATATTGACTTCAGCTACACCTGTGGGTGTGCTACATTTGGGGGCTTGTCCAGGATTGCCTGTACTGCCTTGGACTCCACCCTATTCCCCTGTATGTGTGGAAAGCAAATCCAGCAGAAACATGAAACCAGATTTAGCCACTAAGTGATGCAAACAGCACAATGCTCAGTCAGAGCATTGCTTAGTTCTGGTGTTGCTAGGGGGTCACATGGACTGATATGCAAATACATCAAGTCACAGGATCCTTACCAGTTGTAGGGAGTGGATTTTTATTAGACAGCACTATGGACCCTACTGAGCAGAGCACATTGGCCTTATTAGAATGGAAAAGTCATTTTGTGTATGAGCACATACCTTCGAGTGTACAAATTTCAGGTGAGTGTGCAGTCCGTGTGGTAATCCCTGAGAAGTGCACTACCTCAGCAACAGAGAAAATACCTGTGGAAGCTACACAAGTAGGTCAGAACCTTACACCAGAAGCTGCAGCTTCACTGCCAGTAAATACTATAGGGTCTGACGTTTTGAATGCTTTGGGAAGTATTGTAGAAAAATGCTTAAAGCCTACACAGCCATTCACTGGGTTTGGCTACTGCAAATTGCATTTCTTTTCTGGCAAACAACACACACCTCAGGGAAAGGAAGATTTTGAATCCTGGATGGATCAGGCTTCACAAGCCCTAGAGGAGTGGGATATCCCAGAATCTCAGAAGAAGCAGCGGATAGCTGAAAGTCTAAAGGGATTAGCTGCAGATACCAAATGCAATCTAAGGATGGGTAAGCAAGATTGCATGGCCAAGGACTATTTAGGAGTAACGCAGGATGTGTTTGGAAGGACCGAGAGGGCTGCTGACCTACTGTATCATTTTGAACATATGTACCAAGAAGTTGGTGAGAAACTATCTGATTACATTAAGTGATTAGATAAAATACTCCACTAGATCATCCTAAAGAAGGTGATGGATCCGAAAGTAGCTGACTATGTACGGATCGGACAAATTTTACAGGGAGCTCAAGCTCTGGACCCCATTGTGTGGAAAATGAGGATGAGAAATAGGGAAGAGACTCTAACTTATTCTCAGTTGGTTAAAGAGGTTAGGGAAGAGGAAGTCCTGTTGGAAGTGAAATCTCAGTGTTCAACAGCAACTAAAACAGTGAGTGAACACCAGCAGGAGCCTATAGCAGGGCACACTACTCAAACAGGAGTCGTGGCCCAGACTGTCCACAATATAAAGGTGTCACAGTTGCAGATTCAGGTGTCGTCCCTGACTGACGCCATAGCTCAGGTCACCAAGATAATTGCAGAAAGCCATGGTAACTTTAGCTGAAGGGAGAAATACATCAGCTAGAACCACCATGAAAAGACTCAGGGAAGAACCGAATCAGCAAATGTTCAGAGTTCCTACTGGATTTTATTTTCACTGTGGGGTTGCAGGGCAAATAAATTGACAGTGTCCTAATGCAGAGAATTTTAAAAAAGTGAACAAACTATTATTGGCTAGTGCAATGCAGGAAAACTTCAAAGGTCCTCAGTGAAGGAGCCAGCTGAGAGCCCAGTTACAAAGAGCTCCATAAAATCTAATATCAAGAGACAGCATCCTGGATCTCCTTTCCACACAAACCCTTGTAATAGGGGAGAGAAACTACCTACTATGCACACTTCTAGCTCATCTGAGGTGAACAACAGAATTGGAAAGCCATCTCAGCCAAAATCTCAGCATGAGACTGCAAAGCATTACTAAGCAAGAGTCTTATCTGTTAAAATGGTGAGGTCAACCGATGGTACCTCAACCACATGCTGACTGCCGTACAGCTGAACAGCACCAGAAACAAAAACTACCCGATGGCCTACTTGGACCGTCCCCTGTCATGTCAGTAAAAATAGAAGGAGTGTATAGTAAAGCACTGTTGGATACTGGTGCACAAATCACCATTCTGTACAGAGACTTCTACTTAAAGCATTTGCCACTTGAAAAGTTAGAAGATTTGGAGATCTGGGGGCTAAGTGACACAAAGTTCCCTTATGATGGTTATGTCTCACTCAAGTTAGAATTTTCCACTTCAGTTGTTGGATTAACAGAAGTTTTTGAAACACTCGCTGTTGTGTGCCCCAGGCCAAAAGGAAAGGATTCAGCATCTATTTTAGTGGGGACAAATACTGACGTCATCAGAAGAATGCTAATGCCTCAGTTGACCCAGAATCACCCAACACTGCATCCTCTCCTGAGATCAGCTTTCTGTGCCCTTCAAAAGGACAAGGATAGTAAGAAAAATGAAATTGGTCATGTGCGGACCCTGTCTGGGAAAGAGCATATAATTCATCCTGGTCAGGTCACCTGCTTGAGAGCCAAAGTGAGGATGTGTGAACAGCCAGTTTCCTCTCATCTCATGATAGAAACGGATACAGAAAGTGACTTGCCACTGGGGCTGGAACAAGTCCCAGAAGTTTGGCCTGTGGACAAGTTAAAGCATCCTTATGACACTTTACCTGTGGGGTTAAAGAATAAAGGAAATATTCCCATTGTCCTGTGTTCACAAGTGCATTTGGGAAATGTTTATGCTGCCACTCCCTTCCTGCTTCTGTGCTGACAAGGAATGGGAGCAGGGCCAACGAGCTGAAGCCGGAAGATATTGATATAGGAGGTGGTCTCTTGCCTCCTGAGTGGCTAACCAGAGTTAAAGAGCTACTAATGAAAAAGAAAAATTGTTTTTCTACTAGTGAACTAGATGTGGGTTGTGCACAAAGTACAGAACACCGAATAAGAGTAAAAGAGGACCGAACTTTTAGGGAATGCTCCATAAGAGTAAGCTCCAGGAGACCTGGAAGACTTAATAAAATGTTTGGAAGAACTAAAAGCCACAGGGATAATTCGAGAGTCAAGAAGTCCATATGCCTCTCCCATTGTCATTGTCAGGAAAAAGAATGGGTCAATGCGCATGTGTGTTGACTATCATACTCTAAATCAGCGAACCATTCCAGACCAGTACACAACCCCCTGGATTGAAGATGCTCTAAATTGCCTGTTGGGCAGTAAGTGGTTCAGTGTGCTAGACTTAAGGAGTGGATACTTTCAAATTCCTATGCACCCAGAAGATAAAGAGAAGACTGCCTTCATCACCCCTTTGGGATTTTTTGAGTTTGATCACCTCCCTCAAGGTTTATCATATGCACCGGCAGCTTTCCAGAGAGTCATGGAAAGAACAGTTGGAGACATGCATCTCCTGGAAGTCTTAGTCTACCTGGATGATATCATTGTCTTTGGGAAGACCCTAGAGGAGCACAAAGAAAGACTGATGAAGGTATTGGACAGTACTGAGAAGGAAGGCCTAAAGTTGTCATTGGACAAATGTAAGTTCTTCCAACCTTCAGTGACATATGTGGGACATGCAGTGTCTGCAAATGGAATATCCACAGATCCCAGCAAAGTTGAAGCAGTGACATCTTGGCCCAGACTCAAAACTCTCACAGAGCTGTGATCTTTCTTGGGGTTCTGCAGTTACTATAGAAGGTTTGTGGAAGGATTTTCAAAGATAGCAAGACCCCTCAACCATTTGCTCCAAAATGATGAGGAAGCAGATGAGACAGATGAAGATATCCTTGTGAAAAAACCTAAGGGACCGAGAGGTTCTAAAGAACTCATCGAGAGTTGTTGGGCTCCTGAGTGTGAAGAGTCATTTGAACAGCTTAAGTATTGCCTCACACATATCCCTGTGCTGGCATATGCTGACTCAACAAAGCCATATACTTTACATGTGGATGCTAGCAGGGATGGTTTAGGAGGAGCCCTTTACCAGGAGTATGACAAGAAGCTGAGACCTGTGGCTTTTATCAGTCGGAGTTTATCCCCCACAGAAAGAAACTACCCTACACACAAGTTGGAATTCCTTGTCTTAAAGTGGGCGGTAGTGGACAAGCTACATGACTATCTCTATGGGACTGAATTTAAAGTGCAGACTGACAACAATCCTCTGACATACACCCAGACCACTGCAAAGCTAGATGCTACTGGCCACAGATGGATGGCAGCTCTAAGCAACTATAATTTCAGTTTGAAATATCACCCAGGACACGAAAATCGAGATGCTGATGGTCTGTCCAGAAGACCTCAGGGAGATTTTCACCCCGCCAATGAGTGGTTGGACATTCCAGCACAGGGGTGAGAGCTATGTGTAAGATTGCAACCTGCTATCAACATACTGAATGTTGGGCCCAGAAGTTGGGTCTGTCTGCAGCAAGCATACCTAAAGCTTACTGTAATCTGGTCACTTTACAGGCTTCATCGATACCAGCTTTGTGTAACAGTGACCTCAGGAGAGATCAAACAGAAGACCCCTTAGGTCAGCTGGTGGTATCTGCTTTAGAGAAGAAACAAGTTAATATGCTTCGCACAGATATTCATCCTTTGGCAAGACTTTTGGCCAAAGAATGGGACAGACTCCAGATACAGAATGGACTAGTGTATAGGATATCTCCAAGTGCACTTGGCAGTGAAAAATGGCAATTGTTGCTTCCTCAGAAGTATAGAGAGGTAGTACTCCAGTCTGCATGATAAACATGGTCATCTTGGTTTTGACAGAACTATGGGTCTGGTATAAGACAGTTTATACTGGCCATGCATGAAGCAAGATGTTGAGGATTATTGTCGTACATGTCTTCATTGCATTCAGAGAAAGACTCTGCGGAACAGAGCTGCCTCAATGGGTCAAATGGAAAGTAGTGGGTCTACAGAACTGGTCTGTACAGATTTTCTGCGCATTGAACTGGATGAAGGCAGGATCAGTAATGTGCTGGTGGTGATGGACCATTATACCAGATATGCTCAAGCATTTCCCACTAGTGATCAGAAAGCTATTACCATGGTGAAACTACTACTTGAGAAGTTCTTTGTACACTATGGTCTGCCAAAAAGAATATACTCTGATCAAGGACATGATTTTGAGTGCAAGCTTGTCCATGAACTACTCACTCTGTTGGGAGTCCAAAAATGCCACACCTCTCCTTATCATCCTCAAGGGGATCCTCAGCCTGAGCATTTCAACAGAACTTTACTGGACATGTTGGGGACACTATCTGCTGAGAAGAAGAGTCAATGGAGTAGACGTAGCCACAGTGGTGCATGCTTACAACAGTACTAAAAATGATGCTACGGGATTCTCACCTTACTTCCTAATATTTGAAAGAGAAGCTCATCTTGCTGTTGACGTCACCTTTGGAGTCACAGCTGATTATACACCAGTGCAATCTCATGGCAGTTATGTGGAGAGACTCAAGAAGAACCTCATACAGGCTTATGAGCTTACTGAAAAATCAACAGGACAAATATATCAGCGAAACAAGGCTCACTATGACAAAAGAGTAAAGATGCATGACTTGCAGCCAGGGGACAGAGTTCTTTTGAGAAATTTGGGACTACAAGGAAAGCATAAACTAGCTGATCACTGGGGATCTGAGATTTACATCATTTGTTCTCAGCTACCTAATATCCCTGTCTACCAAGTTTACCCTGAGAGGAAAGAAGGACCCATTAAAACCTGGCACCGCAACAACTTAATGCCTTTAGCACAATCAGTGAGACTCATGAATCCAGAACCCAGAATGGCTCAGCGGAAGCCTATCTCAAGGCAATCCAGAAGGCTAAGGTGGAGAAGAACTATCCCCTCCAATGTTCAAGAGCCTATGCACCCTCCTGCTGAAGGACAGGAGGACAGTGATGATGATTGGGGTTTCAGTGAGTTTGTTTATGAGGATGTTCAAGACCCCGTGGGCTGTAATCTCAATGTAAATGCACTAGAATTCATTCCTTGCCATTTTGAGCAGCCCAGACCTAACAATAGACTAAGTAATGTTTCTATGCCTCTTACAGAACCTGATACTGATGGAGGCCCTCCTATGCAAGCTTCAGAAAATAGTGCAGAGGACAGTCATGCTGTTATAGAAAATGAAAGTGAAGTTATACAAGAGGAGATCTTAGAAGTAGACAATATGCCTACTGAAGAACTGGACATTGAATGTGATGTGGGTGACAAACCTTCCATGCAAAATTCATTAGCTGTCTCTTCCGAACCAAAACTGCAAAGACTGTTTCAGCTCCCACAGAGACTTACATATAACAGTTTGGAACATAGTACACAGGAACTTGTGACCACAGCTCATCACAGAGTCTGCGCCCATAATCCCTATGCCTCCTACTCCAGTGGTGATACCCCTTCCCAAATTATGCATAAGGCTGATTACCCTTGGTGGAATGTACCTTTTGAATGCAAAAATATTGTTCAGTTGATGGTGCATTAGTGCCTGTAAATATTTTGCTGCTAGTCTACCTTTGACTTGGGAGGACCCAAGATTTTCAAGTGTTAGGGAGAGTGTAACTCCCACTGTATTTCATTGTAGAAGAAATAGACTGTAGTTTTTCATAACACCACAAGGTGGAGCTCTTTTCAGGAATATAAAAGACAATTTTGAAAGTGAAAGAGGAGACTGAAACACTAGCTGAAGGAGGGAAGACTGAAACAGGGAGCTGAAGGGGAAAAGGGCCTTTCAGCATGACTATTTCCTTTTCTAGTGCTTTGGGGACAGGGAAGTGAAGTAGCAGATTGTGTCTGTCTTTTGCTGAAATCCTGGATGATGGTATTTTTTGGAATCAGGAGCGATGTCTGAAACCAGTAGTTCCATGTCTGCATATGATTCAGCAAGAAAGGAGTTCCTTTGAGCCTAGTACAGAGAAGCCATAGATGATTACCAGAGTTCTGGCAGGTGAGTTTTCTACTTTTCTCATCAGAAGAACCACAGTGCCTAGTCACTAGGATATTCTGGATGGAGTGGTGAGAGGCTTTGGCCATCATTTTATATTTTTATAAGATTGTGGATCCCCCCTAAATGCTTTGTGGATTACAAATAACTGGGATCCATATGAGTTACAACTTGGGCCCCTTCATGCCGGCAGCAAGACTGTAAGTAGTCACTGGCCAGTGAACAGGGTATAATAAAGTGTTTCATAGTTGGTCTGTTTAGAATTGATCAAGGGGGTTAAGGGGGTTAGTACTGTTCAATGACATTGCATTTTGCTCATGTTAGCACTGCTGCCTTCAAGAAGTTTGCTGCACAATTACATTGCATTTTCTCATATTTGTATTGTTGCATTATAAATCTTCATTGTTCAATGACATTGCATTTTGCTCATGTTAGTACTGTTGCCTTCAAGAATTTTGCTGCTTAATGACATTGTATTTTCTCATATCTGTATTGCTGTATTATAACTTTTATTGCCTAATGACATTGCGTTTTTCTCCTGTGTTTGTATTACTGCATTATAAAGCTTTACTGCTCATTGATATTGCCTTCTTTGTGCATGTTTGAATGTCAAGACCTTTTTCTGTTGAGTTCTGGGGAAGAAGGTGGATGTATGGTTTCATTGCATGCATACCTCACCTTGCCTTATTGCTAACTGGTGCACTGTTGAAATAATTTGTTTGTGGATGTGCTATTGCCTTTTAAACTAGGAGTGTCACCAGAGTCAGGTAGGAAGGAACCCATATGTAGTTCGGCTACACCTGCAGGTGCAGTATATATATATATATATATATATATATATATATATATATATATATATGTTTGAACTCCAAATGGTCAAGACCATAACATCTAAATTTTGAAACTTCAAACGTTTTGAATGGACATCACCAGTCAGAGCTAAGCAGGAAATGTACAGTTTTCCTCACTGTAGTCCAATCATGGAGATGGTATATTTATTTAGCAGGGGGTGTGGGGGGAGCAGAGGAGCTTTGCCCCCCCCCCCTCCAATCGCAACACTGTAAAAAAAACAGTTTTTATTTTATTATTACAATTTCAAAGCTTGAAACTTTGAGCTTGCAAATTACATCCACATATATTTAATGTTATATAAATTATATATATATATATATATATATATATATATATATATATATATATATATATATATATACACACACACACACATACAACTTTTGATATATATATATATATATATATATATATATAAATATATATATATATGTGTGTGTGTGTGTGTATAAATATATATATATATATATATATATATATATATATATATATATATATACACACACACACACACACATACACACACACATGCACACACGTATTTGGTTTACTATCACAATCATTAATATCATAATCCTGAGACCATATTATTAAAAGACCAAAATGCTAAAACCACAATGTCTAAACATCTGAAATACTGTCTCCCCTTACCGGTGTGATCCTAGTTCTAAAGGGGTGTGAAGCTGAGAAATGAATGCTAACATGAGTTCTATAGAGGGCAAATCCAGGATTTCGAGATTGTGGTCTTCTGCATTTTGGTCTTTTGATGTTATGGTTTCAGGATTATGATTTTCAAGACTGTGCAATTCAAAACGGTGATAGCAAACACACACACACATATATCAATATCTATCGCTATATATATATATATATATATATATATATATATATATATATATATATATGTATGTATATATATATACATACATACATACAGATAGATATAGATGTGTGTGTGTAAATGTACATGTGACTGAACAATCACAAACTCAATATCTGTTTTGTCAACACCATTTGATCAATGGAATCCAATGATCAACAAGTGTGTGAGCTCAACAATCCCCTGGTAGGAGAATATTCCCTTTCCTCCAGCATTAAGCAGTCTCAGAGTCTATATGTATAATTAGTAAGGGGTGTGAGGGGCTTGTCTCATCCTTCAAAAATACTTTTTTTTGGTTAGCTCATTCTGGGGTAATTCCCAGAGCATTCACAGAATGTGCCAATGTTAGTATATTAATATACTGGTAATCAATGTTGTGGTCATTTGACCAATTACCATGGATATCATATATCTATAAAGATAAATAGATACATATAAAGTTACTTGGAATAATTTAAAAATAAGGATTACTTTTCAGATTACTTATTACTCCATATATAATTTCTGTACACACTGTGTACCTCTATACAGGGTCTACTACAAGTGCTCATATATAATTGCTCATGTCACACTTCCTCGCTGACACTTGCTCATTTCTGGCAAGTATCCCTTAAAAGAGCACCCCTCCCAACAACCAGCCTCACCAGACAATCTAGCCCTACTAGACCCCTAATTCTAACCCTAAAGACTCCTACCCAGTCCCTACCCTAAAGTCTGCAATTAGTCCCTTAACCTAATGTCCCCCACCCCTCCCTAAATCTAAAGTGCTCCTCCCTTCTCCCCTTGCTGGCATGCCTCACCTGCAAGCAATGTTTTACCCTAAGCAGTTGTAGTTCCTGTGGGACAGCTGCTTCGCAGAACTCATGCTTGTCTTCGACCATGAGCAGCTGTCAACGGGGACTACAAAGTGCGCGAGTCCCTGGCATCAGGAAACCTGTCTTCGAGCACTGGAATTCAAATGTTTGCAGTGTTCTTTTAGTCAGATGTTGAGTTCTACTCAATAGTATCCTGATTACTATTAGTTTTATACTTTCCTTTATCAAGGTGATAAATCATGTATTCACTCGATACATGCAAAACTTAAAATTGTCATATGAACCTACTATAAACTTGCACACTGAGTTTTGTTTTCAAGGAATGTACTATAAAAATCAGTTAACTGAAAGACTGCAAATGTTTGATTTATTGTCACACTGCATTCATAACTGTCTGTCTTGTGGTCAGGGTTGTGGGTTGCAAGGGACATTGGATCAACTTACACAGTTAAACTGAAATTAACAAACAAAGAAACAAGAAAACAAACTATAGCCACTTTACAAATGAAGTATACCTTGGATGTTGACTTTGAATAAAAAAAAAATTCAAAAGAAACAACAACAAAATTCCAATAACCACAGTAATTATGTTGGTGTCTTTCACTTGTTTTACCTAAACACACTAGACCAGATAATCTAGATCAGTGACTATTTAACTGTGATTAAATGATAGCAGGGGTCAGTCACTTTTCTCCAGGGACTGCCTCAGTGGCCATCAATTCTAACCACTTTATTGACTGTGTATACTTAACATATATGTTGCCAAATCAGAAATAAGTGAACAAATACATAATGACCTTAGCAATGTATTTCATCTCATTCTGTTACTTACTGTGCAGGCTACTGCAATCCTTCTCAAACACACAATCACCTGTGCACAGTACCACCAATTGTAGCCACTTTAACTATATCCAGATCACATCTGTGATCTAATGAATGAACAAATATACAAATTAATAACAGTTACAGTAATGTGTCTCACTTCTTTACTCTTAGACGCATACAGAGCAACCAGATGCAGTCACCATGACATGTGCCAAACAACTACTCCCACTATATTGAATGTATATACCATAGCCAACTGATTGTCCTTAACTGAATGCATTCAGACAGCTTGGCGCAAATACAAACTGAATCAAGAAAATACATACAGATATCTTACAGGCTGGCTAGCAGTGTCGCTGGAGAAAAATAGAATTAGTCAAGACAAGTAAATATGAAAAGATCACAGCAGAGTAGCACAGTATTATTTAAAAATATATATTTCATAAAAAAGAAAATCTCCCAGACCATTCTTGCTATTTGTTCCAACCCAATCACATAATTAGGTATTCGTCATTCTTTTTGTTTCACTTTTGCTTCACAGTCTGGTGTCATCAGTCACCTGACTTAGCCAACAGGAAATAGCTGCTTGCTGTTTCTTTCAGCAACTCAACCAGTCCCCATTGGGGCATAATTTTTCATCCCCCTGAAATGGCAATAATTGTAATAAGGCATGATCACCTTATTCTTTATGAGGGAGCATCTCCCAAATGCCGGGCTTTTTTTACAAAAAAAAAAAAAAAAAAAGCCCAGCATTATAAGCTGATTTTTTGACAGAAATCCAAACTCTGTTCATGCACACTACACTGTTATGGTTTTCTAAGTCGAGAGAAACAAAATATGAATATTTCAGAAATAAAAATTAAAAGCAAATAATAAAATGTTTTTAAAGACATAGATGCGACTGCAGATCAGCATTGCTTTAAGGTACACTGAACGTCACCTGCACACTACTTGTGTGGAGTAGGGCATAAAGGTGACATTCTGGCATGCCATCCTCAGAACTGATTGCCCCAGTTGGAACAGCAGTCCAAGGAAAACCAAGGAGAACCTGCACATTCAGGAAGGAAAAAGGCCAGTGGGATGGAGAGAGGGAGTGAATACTGCAGTGGTGAAGCCAAGGACATCTACCATTATGGTAAGATTTTACACAACTGTACTATGTCCTTAGAATCACCACTGTAGTAGTTCTTACTTATTTGGGAGAGTGCCAAAGTTCAATAAGAAACGCGGGAGGAGGAAGCAGCAGAGCCCTCCAAGAAGCCGTGAAGAATGGCATCAACAAAACCAGCTCTGGCTCTGGCGATACCATCCAAATTGCAATGTTTGGTAAGGGTATGCACAGAAGTCCAGGTAGCAGCTTCAAGAATAGAATTAGTGTCTAAGCCTTTGAAAAAATCACCAGAAGAAGCCACAGCTCTAGTGGAAAGAGCTTTTACAGGAGAAGGAAGACTCTCGCCAAGAAAAGTGTAACAAAAGGAAATAGCCTTTGAAATCCAAGTGGAAATAGTTTGCTTGGAAACAGCCAAATCTAAAGACCAAGGATGAAAGGAAACAAATAACTAGTCAGATTTTCTGATAGCTTTAGTTTTATCTAAATAAAGTCTCAGCTGTCTATGCACATCTAACGTATGCAGACCCTCTCACTGTCAGATTGCAGAGAGGGGAAAAAAGGCAAATTAATAGACTGAATAAGTGACAACTCATTAACCACCTTGGGCATGAAAGAAGGATTAGTTCGCAAGGACACCCTGTCCTCATGAAATATCAAAAAAGGTGGACAAGCCATAAGGGCTTGCAACTCAGACACCCATCTGGCTGAAGTAAGAGCTAACAAAAGAACTGTCTTCCAAGAACAATGTTGCAAGGAAGAGTCCATTTTTCCAGAACGAAATTAAGATCCCAGGGATGAGGAACAGGCTTCCTGGGAGGTCTAATATTAGGGACACCTTTAAGAAATTGCTTAGCCTCAAATCTAGAAGCTAATGGGGGAGTAAAAGGCAGACAAGCAGAAAAAGCTGATAAGCGGGCCTTAATAGAATAGGCCAAACCAGCATTGAGCAACTCACACAAATAAGAGAGAACCAAAGGAACATCCACAGAATGTGAGTCCAGGTCACAAGAAAGACACCAAATAGAAAATCTCTTCCATTTAGATAAGTAGGATTTCCTAGTAGTAGGTTTCCTGGCCTCCTGCAGGACCTGCAGCACGTCCTCAGAAAAAAAAGCTGTTTATGAGGAATCAAAACACTATCACCCACAGTGTTAGTTGAAGTGTGTACAGGTGGGGATGGATGAGAGACCCTTGTCTTGTGTGAGGAGATCCACCTTGTGGGGTAACTTGTGATGACTGCCCCTGGCTAGATGCAGAACTAGAGGGAACCAGTGCCTTTGCAGCCAAAAGGGAGTCACCAGCAAGATTTTGGGAGCATCCTGTTGAATCTTGAACATGGCTTTCAGAAGGAGAGGATGGGGAGGGAATGCATAAAGAAACATCCCCTTCCAAGAAAAAAGAGAGGGCATCCACCTTCCATACCAGAGGACCTGGGTTTCTGGCACAAAACAGAGAAAGTTGTCTGTCCAGAGGTGAGGCAAAGAGATTTACTTGAAGAATACCCCACTGGTGAACAATGTCCAGAAACACATCCCTGTGAAGTATCCATTCATGGGATTGCATGAAGGACCTACTCAGATTGTCTGCCACAATGTTCCAATCTGAAAGAATGCAAACTGCCTGAAGAGTCACCCAATAGTGGATAGCCAGATCCCATACCAGATGTGCCAGCCAGCAAAGATGGTAAAATCTCGTACTCCCCTGTTTGCTGAGATACCACATGACTGAGGTATTGTCTGTGAATACCTTCAGAGGGACTGGAGAGAAGAGAGAATGAAAGGCTGAAGAGCCAGCATAAGAGGTGTCATCTCTTTGATGTTAATGTGCTCCTTCCACTGATGAGGTGACCACATCTCCTGAACCCTCAGGCAGCCAAACGTTGTTCCCCAACCCACGTCTGAAGCTTCTGTGTACAGATCCTGAGAGGGAAGAGGAGGCTGAAAAGGGAGCCCTGGATTCAGAGACAACTGCTGAATCTACCACAGAAGTTCTTTATAGAGACATGGGAGAAGAAGAACAGAAAGTCTAGAGGATGCACATGCTGAAGCCACACTGACTTCAAAAACCACTAGAACTTCCTCATGTGGAGCTTGGCCAGAGGGAGCATCAGAATGGTGGTAGCCACAAACCCTAGATCTCTCAGAAACTCCCTGGCTGTAATGGAGGCTAGGGGAAGAAGAGTTTAAAACAAAGGAATGAGAGTTAATGCCTCTGGAGAAGGCAAAGATGCCAGCATTGGCACTGTTTGAATCCTGCAACCCAGAAAGACATGATCCTGAGAAGGAGTCAGGGAAGACTTTTTAAAGTTTATTGTGAACCCCAGGCTCTGAAGAAGAGAAATGGTGAAATGAAGATTAGAAAGACTCTGACACCCATCTGGCTGAGAAAGAAGAGCCAAGACATACCTAAAGATATGGGTCTGATAATTAATAGCCCTAGAAGCTAGGGTAGCCGAAGTATAGCCCTTCTTACCGATCCTATCCATGGTTCTACTGTCCTTGTCACAAGGCAGTAACTTGGATGAAGGAATCAACTGAGATGGCTTATCAGAGGCTACAGACACCACAGAGGGTCAACAGCAGGACATTAAAACAAAAAGGAACAATCCTCAGGCACCCTATAAAACCTATCAGACTTCCTGGGAGCAGGGGGGCAGAGAATCCAGGGCTTTAGAGCAGTGGAAAAAACATCCAATAAAGCAGGAAAGACAGAAGGAATGGCCACAGGTTTAGGAGATTCCATCTGCAGTAACTCATAGTACCTCTTATGGATATCCGAAACCTAGGCACAATCCCAATTAAAAAATGTCATCATCCTACAGATCGTGTCCCCAAAGGAAAGTTCCTCAGAAGGATTATCTAGAGTATGAGAATCCTTCTCCTCAGACCTATAATCTAAAGGAGAAGGAATCTAGGTAGAATAAACAAGGGAGTCATCATCAGAATGCACCTCAGAAAAATGCAACCCTCTGGGCCTTTTTGGGGAAGAGGAGGACCAAAGAGGAGCAGGAACTGAAACCCCTTCAGGAGGTGAGTAAATAACCCCTGAGTAAAGACCTGCCACTCACTTTGTCTATCCCTAGGAGCAGAAGAAACATGATTAGTTTTCTGTTTCTTTTTAAGGGGACATCCATCCTAGAAACCTGAGAAGGCCCAGACTCAGGACACATTCCAAAACTGCAGTAGGAACATTTTTCCTAAAGAGAAGCAGCGGAACCCCTCTAGATCTCTTGGAAACAGTCAACCATGGTTCCCTCTGAACACCCGAAATGGACACCTGCAAAGCCTCATTGGATATGCTGCCCACCAGATCCTCATGGGCTTCCAACCCAGACAAGGTAGAAGAATCTAACTGCTACTACAAAACAAACTGTAGAACTACTATAAAAACAAAAAATAGCCAAGGCTAGAAGGTACAAAAATAATTTAATGTGACAGTAAGCACTTTTGTGGGCACACATACACCCACTTCTTCAGACGGTAGAAGAATCTGGCAAAACAACTGGCTGAGCCTCCAGGTTCATAATAACCTCAGGAGAAACTCCTGGCAGAGGCTGGATAGTGAAAGATTACGGTCTTACCTTATGCACCTTCTTCTTCCCTGATGGCTGACCCTCAGGGCAGAAAGTTCCATCCACAGTATCTGCAGCAAGAAGATTAAGATGCTGGTGCTCAAGATACAAGGAAAGGGAAGAAAGCCTACTACGAAGAGTTTTGGGGACAAATGCCTGACAAATTGAACAAGATGTATGGTCATGAGCAGCACCTAGGCAAAAAAGACACTTATCGTGGTGGTCTTTATGAGGAATCAGTCTCTCACACTGGCATTTACCCTAACCCCAAACAGCAGAAACCAAACAGAAAAAGTAACCAAAAACACAGCTAGGTACTTATCTGCAACTGTGAGGACTCCAGCAAACAGGAGTAAGCACAGAAAAGCCAACAAACAGAAAAACGAGAAAAAAAAATAGATGGAGGTAACAGACCAACGGTTCATAGGTTCATAGGTAGGTACTAGGCTATCTGCCCAAGGGCCTACGTAAGCCTAGCCAACAAGGTTCCCTGGCTTACGCCACTCAAGAAAGTTATTTTCCTGTGCCACTGTCGAGCAGAGACACAGAAGTGATCCCTGGGGTGTATTTCCTATTTCCCATCCACTCATCAAGATTTTTCTTGAAGCATGCTAATGAAGAACTTTGCTTGACATAGATGGGTAGCCTGTTACAGAATATAGGAAGTCTCTGGGACAGGAATCTATCCCTCCAGCATGTCCTGTTTATTGTGGTGACAAGGTTTAAGTCCCTAAAGCGTGTAGCTCGGAGGGATTGGGATTTCTTTAGGTGTAGCATGTCCAACAGGTCTGGGTTTGACATAGCTTTATATGTTAGGCAGAGATCACCTCGGAATAGGTGACATGCTATGGAGTAAAGCTGGAGTTTTTTGAGGTGGTCAGTGTAGGGCATCTGTTTGAGGCCAGTAATCCTCTTTGTGAGGTACTTCTGTGGCCTTTCCAGCTGCTGAAGATGTCTTGTGAGGTACATTCCAAAAGGGGCGTTGTACTCTATAATGGGTCTAATGAGTGTCGAGTATTGGAGAACAATGACCTCTTTTTTCCTGGATGAGAACCCTTTTATGATGAGGTGTGCCATGTAGAAGGACTTCCTGACTACTGTGGCGATGTGACTATCAAAGGAGAGACTACTGTCCACCTGGGTCCCAAGGTCTCTTATTACACATTCGGTGTTAAGTAGATTGCTGCCTATGTGGTAGTTCATGGGTACAGAGTTTTTACCAAAGGGGATGACACTGCACTTTTTGGCATTGAGCTTGAGGCCATGGCTCTGACACCAGGCATCTGTCTCAGCAAGGCCCTTCTGTAGGATGTCCACATCATTTGGGGACTTGACTATGGCTCCTAGTTTGCAGTCATCTGTGAACTTCGCTAGCCAGAGGCCTTCTGTGTTAGCCTGTACTTCAGAGAAGTAGATACCAAACAGGCAAGATCACAGGACGGAACCCTGTGGTACTCCACTTGTCACTGCTTTGAGGTCAGATTTGGAGTCTGCAACTTTTACAGTGTGGGTTCTGTCAGTGAGCCAGTTGGCAACCCATCTCGTAACGTAGAGATTTATACCTAGTTTAGTGAGTTTAACTATAATTCCAGAATGGGGGATGGTGTCGAAAGCCTTGGCGAGGTCAAGATAGGCTGTGTGAACCACCTTACCCTCATCTACAGCTTTAGTGACTGCCTCAAATAAGTTGATCAGGTTCAGGAGGCATGATCTTCCTTTCACAAACCTGAACTGGGTGGGATCCAGAGTTTGGAGGTTACCAATGTCTTTGTTTATGAGTTCCATGATGATACGTTCCATGGCCTTGCAGACCAGGCTCGTCAGGTTAATAGGTCGATAGTTCCCGGGATCACTGGTGGCTCCCCCTTTGTGGAGTGGGATAACTGTTGCTGTGCGCCATTCAGTGGGCACAAAGCCTGATGCGAGGCTATTTTTGAACATGGTTCTTAAGTGGGGAGCCAGTTCGTTCTGAAGTTCATGTAAAACGCAGCCTGGGATATTGTCCGGTCCCATGGATGCTGTGTTTTTGGCTTTAGAGAGTGCAGCTTTTACCTGCGCAGTTGTGATTACAGGGACTCTGCATTCTTCCTGTATAGATATGGGCCCTTTAGGGGGGGGGTAAAGTTAGCACTGAACCTATCTGCCAGGATGTTGGCAATATCAGTTGGTTCTGTAATTTTCATGCCTTTGTGCTGTAACTCAGAGCAGATCAGGGTGTTGCCATCGAGATTCTGGACATAGCTATAGAATGCTTTGTGGTTGTCCTTAGAATTAGTGGCAATTTTGTTTTCATAGCTAGCTTTGGAGGATCTTATAAGGGATCTCAGCTTCTTACTGAGGCTGACCAGGGAGCTCCTCCACTCATGGGATTTTACTCTCTTTTGCACCAGTTTCTTCCTTCTGTTGTACAGTTTGTTTATAGCAGGGGACCACCAGATTGGCTTCCTTTTTTTGGAGGATAGCGTCTTGGTTCTGTTTGGGATAGCACGATTCATGCCCTCATGTAAGTGCTTGTAGAGTGCATTTGTGTAGGATTCAGCAGTTGTAACTGTATTGTCCATCTGCATGGGTGTCATGAAGTTCAACACTTCTGTCTTAAGAAGCATGGGTAAGATTAAAACAGCATTCGGACTGGAGGCAAAAATGTTCTGAGGATGGTACACCTGAACATCACTTTAATGGCTTACCCCATGCAAGGAATGTGCAGGTGATGTTCAGCATCCTTTAAAGCAATGGTAGACTGTGGAAAACTGGCCGGACGGTGGGCTTCATGGCAGGGAATCCCATTTGTAAAGAATACTGCAGCAGTGAATGTAAGGACCACAATAGTTCTCTAAGAGAAAGCTTTGTATTTCAGCACTAACTGCCTTCTATTCTAATTTCTGATTAAGTTATGTGTCCGGCTCTATTTGTGAAACATCATATCCCCCGTGTCAGACAAATACAGTAAAAGCTAATAATATAAACTATTTACTTAAATGTGCTAGAAGACTACATGGATTTCTTTGTCAAAACATTTCATGATGATACTGAAAGTTGTGATGTATGTCTGCTCAATGAAACAAATGAATAAACAAATAATGAAAGGTTTGTAAACAGTGTATCATATATGATGTATTCTAAGATACAAATCTGGACCGTGATATAATGCAAATTTTGAAACTATTAACAGCAAAATATAGGCAAGAGGTCAGAAACGACAGACCCTCACTAAATGCTGCAGTGTATCTTCAGATGAGAGCACTTTATTCCTTTTTTCTAAATAATTTAACTGACATGCTTTAGAAAGACAGGCTGTTTCACTATCTGGCTTTAGCCATAATGAGATTGCTGCCTTCATAAATTGCTAGAATTTTTCCATTATATTAGAAATGTCTTTCAAGCAAAGGCTGCCCTGAAGTACCTTTAAGAGGTCCCTTGAGATACAGAAGGCCATCACCTTCCTGACTTACTTAAAGTCTGTAGGATTAACATGGAAAATGCTGGAGCAGTCATTAGCACAGTCACACTAAGCACATAATGACTTAATGTGCAGTTTGCCTTAAGTGCAACTTTTTAAGGCATGGTTAATTTATACTCATCTATGCAATAAGTGAATTTTGTTTTGTACTCAATTTCCAGTTTCTCTCATCTTGCCTAAGGAAGTGAAAGGTGTTAAGAATAATCATTTTATCAAAGTAAAAGACTTTCTCTTGTCAAGAATGGCAAATTATTACATCAGGCTACCTTTTCATTGTGGGGCAACCACATTCCATTCAGAAGTGCTAATATGTTAAAAGCTTTATAATATACTTGTACTGCATCTCCTAGAGCAGAAAACTAGTTCAAACTCCAACACACACATATACACACACACACACACACACACACACACACACACACACACACACACACACACACACACACACACACACACACACACTAATGACACAATTTCCTACTTTCATAAGGCTTAGTGGGTATCTAAAAAGAGTATTGCACAGTGATTAAGAGCTGGACTTACATGTTTATTAGGGTCTATATTACAAACACAACCGCTTAGCTTGTCGAATGCCAAAATGTTGACAGCTAAATGGTGAAAGCTTAAAATCGCGAGCGGCCACTTACTCGAATTCTTTCATCGGGAAAGAATTTGTTTGGCCGTCGGAAATTAAAATAAACTTCCAAACCCTAACAAAGTGGGATGCTTCTCCCCCCAGGGCCCCTAACTAAATATATCAACTCCAAGATTACTCTACATTGGGGAAAGGGCAAATTCCCAGTAGCAGCCAAACAAATTCTTTCCCGTTGAAAGAATTCAAGTAAGTGGCCATTTGCAATTTTAAGCTTTCACCGTTTAGCTGTCAACATTTTGGCATTCAACAAGCTAAGTGGTTGAGTTTCTAATACAGACCCATACAAACTCGACCCCTTAGCTTGTCGAATGCAGAAACGTCGACAGCTAAACGGCGAAAGCTTAAAATCGCAAATGGCCACTAATGTGAATTGTTTCAATGGGACAGAATTAGCTTGGCTGTCAGAAATTAAAATAAACTTCCAAACCCTAACAAAGTGGGGGGCTGTCCCCCCACACCCCCCTAACTAAATATACCAACTCTGAGATCTCTCTACATTGCGGAAAGGGCAAATTCCTGATAACAGCCAAGCGATTTCTTTCCAGATGAAAGAATTTGTGTAAGAGGCCACTCACGATTATAAGCTTTCGACGTTTCGGCATTCGACAAGCTCAGTGGTCGAGCGTATAATATAGACCTGTTTATTATTATTGTGTGTGATAGAAAGAAGCTGGTTGTAATTAAATTCCTTATTACTTATGGGGATCAATATTATTTGATGTACTATCAGGACACCTTCTAACCATAGAAGATTTATATATAATTTTAAGTCATTTATTTTATGTGTGTGTGTGTGTGTGTGTGTGTGTGTATATATATATATATATATATATATATATATATATATATATGAGAGAGAGAGAGAGAGACAGAGATATCTTTCTATCTGTCTATCTGTACACAGACACACACACACACACACACACACACACACACACACACACACACACATCTATATACATACATTTTGACCGGATTAGTCCACCTTAGCCAATGGCCTCTTTTCAAGTGAGACCCCAGGGTGATATTCATACTGACTAGGTGAAATCTGATGAGGGCACAGGGAAATTTCCACTTTTCTTTTCGATAAATGCCAAGGGATCTTTTACATCCACCTGAGCTACCACTAACACAGGCAGATAAGGCCTTGGTTTAACATTTCATTCACTGTAATCAGAGTAGTGAATGGATGCCTCTGTCAGCCTTTTCAGCCATGACCCAGGCCATAAGGCTAAGGGTAAGCAGACATATACATGTCATTTGGGTAACAGAGTAGTAAAATATGTTTGATACACAATTAAAACAAAACCCCCATGACTGTACAATAAAAACAAAATGTAATTTCTTCTGGTTGTATTTTTAACAGATATTGCAAAATACTCAGGCTTGTAAGGTAATTACCCATTGACCTCATGCTTCACAATTTCCTAGGTGTGTGGTAATATTTATTCTCAGATTAACTTAGTATGGCAGATCAAACAGTATATTTTTTAAAAGCAAAGGGAAACCAGTATACCATGAACTAGCATAGTAGGAATGATGTGTGGACACTCTACAGAGATGGTGAAGAAAGTTCAGCTGTGAGGCCAGCACTAATGCAGTAGCTGTCTGCAGTACTGCGTGCCATGTGATAAGGAATATTTTGATGTCACAGTGTGGCATTGTTTCCATGTGGGTAGCAAGACAACACGCTCGGATATGTTTAGACATCCAAAGCTGTGAATCACCATCTTATATCTCCTTATAACAAGAAGAGTGTGGAAAACTTGCAAATTCATCCTACCAAAAGAATTAAGAACTAAAACAATACTGAGGTTTCTCGGAGATATTATAAAGACAATAGTAAAAAAAACTCCAAAAACTGTCCTGGCTATTGGAGACCACTAAGGCAAAGAACACACCTTAAATTAAATAACAAATAATGTTAGTGTCAAAAGCAGAATAAGACAGAAACACGTAATGTAAAATAAAAACAAAATGGCTTTTTAATTGGAAAAAAATCTAATTATAGGGTTGTTATACATATTTCAATATTTATAAATTTCCCTATTATTGTAAATAAGACACATTATAATTTACTTTTGTCTTAATCAAACACATAGTATTTCTTCTCTCATTTTAACAGAAGCTCCACGGCATTTGAAAGTGTTAGTTGTACTGACACCACCTTGTTGCATGTTAAGAAAGTCTTTTTTTTTTTTTTTATAGGTTCATAGGTATGTATTAGGTTAGCTGCCTTTGTGGGCCTTTTTAAGCCTGGACAATTTTCCTTCCGAAGGTCAGACTCAAACTCTGTACCTTGTCTTGTATCTGTGAGGTAAAACACTTCAGCCGTTATGCAAACCTCTTTTATTTAAACATATGTTTTGATTCAAGATGTATGCAAATAGAGGCTTTAACATTTGTTCTGTATAACCACAATGCACTTAATTTTTCCTTCTATGCAGTATTTGTATTTCAGTCATGAGTTTTGTGATGACAATCAGAATATGTTTACTAATATACATCACCACTTTCTCATGTGCTTGCAAAATCACAGCAGGATGTAGTAGGTTCAGTCTGTTTAAAACACGGTCATGAATAATGATTTAGTCATCTATTATAATTTCTCTGCTTTTGCATGTTAGACCATTCCAACACACATTTTCACAACTTTTCTCTATATAATACTAACTGTATTTGGATTTAGTTTTCATTTCTGAGAATCATTCAAAGCTGAATAAGATTCTACTTTTTAAACCATAATGACAGATTTGGGTTTGATGCCCTAATTTCATCTTCTTGTAAAGGGGGCTATCTGTACCCTATTTTGTGGTATATATGTACATTATTGGCGATTGCTTTTCATCTGTTTGGTGTTTTAATTTGCAATATCTTGATAAGAACATTTATCAGAACCTTTTAACTTCAGGGTGCTTTGTTATTTTCATTTTTTATTATTAGATTTTTTTTATGAGGAATATTCAAGCTTTTTTGTCCGAGACTGTAAATAAACATACATGTATTTACTTAATTTAAATTTTAGTTAATAATTGAACCATCCTGTTATATATTTAATGAACTAGTGTATTCAGTTCCTGTTTCACCATCACTGTTCCTCTTCTCTCATAAACAATTAAACTAATGATACCATCTCGAATAGTGTAACCAGTCTGAAACGTATTTATCCTTCAATCTTCTACCCTGTATGCTGACCGCAATAGTGACCAATGCAGTCACATGGAAAGATGCAAGCATTATCTGAACGGTTACACCTCCCCCATTCTAATGCTTTAAATTATTGATTAAGTGTAGTCTAATGGACTGGAAATACATTTCCTTGATAGAAGTAGAAATGTTCACTTCATTATAGTATCTCTGTTTGTTCTTACTGTGAACAGAAAACGCCATACACAAACTATGTGTCAAATCAGACTTTGGTTAATTTGAAGGCATTGCATCAACTCTTAATAGTTACCTGATGACTATTTCTCTACTGCTAATACATTAATGCGTGGCAAACTCGAGGCTGAATGTGATGCATAACTACAAATTTACATTTTTGAAAAGTGCCAATCAGCAGCTGGTTGTAATATTTTTGAACTGTAAACACCCTAAATGCTGCAGGATTTGCAGTCTATGTTTGCAAGCACAGACTGTGTGGTATGTGGTAATATATTATGAATAACAACTTTCTAGGAGTGTAAGCACATATCAGACCCACAGTGATGGCAGAAAATAATCTTCTCTAGGTATTGATTATTTGCAAGATATTTATTAATGTTGTTTTCTATTACAAAAAATACATTATGAACCAAAGACATGTTTCAGTGGAAACTGAATGTTAATTACCCCTCTTGTTTCTTTTTAGGATAATAACCAATTATTCACCAGTATTTATATCTCTTACATTTTTGAAATGTATTATCTCCTTGTAGGAGCTGTTCATTTTCTACTGTGGAGCCACAGTCTGACAGGATATAATTAACTTGCAAACCCTGAAAATGTCAGTTCTGAACTCTCAAAGGTATCTGCAAATTAAAGTGGAAAACTATTTGCCATGTTTGCATTTGTCTTTCACACTTGAGAAATAAGTAATGTTCTACATACTGAGCATTCAGAAATGAGCAAGCTATTTGTTGTTTTCATGAATCATAATAGCTGTAATAGAGAAACCTAACACATTGTCAAAAACAATGTTTATCTGTCATTGCAGAACTAAAACCTAGAATGGAGCTCTTGGCCCTTTAGTGAGCAAATTTAGAAATGTTCTTCCTTTTTAGGAATTCTTGCTAGGTAATATTATGATGCTGGCAAAAAAAAATATCTTAAAGTCACTTAAGCAGTATGACTCTATCAGAAAATGTTAATATTTTTTAAAAAATTGCTAAACACTGTAGAATATGTAATGTAACTTTTAAAAGAGAGTCTAATTTTTTTTTCACTCAGCCTTAAGCAGTTTCACAAAGTGTAATACTGTTTGCCACACCTTCTGGATATTTAAGCAGTTATTGCCTTCAGTTTCATTCTAGATTATTGAATGAGTAGTAAGCAGCTATGTTTTTGCAAAGACAATCATACATTACAATTAAGTAGAAGGTCCATGTATAAGGAAAGCCACTCATTGATGTGAGCATTGGCTTGAGGTGATTTAATCAGATTGAATAATATTGATGTGACTGAGTGACCCCATATCAAAATGGGAAAAAGTTGAGGATGATTATGACATGGGAGGGTGAGCACCTAATTTGTAGGGTATAGAGGGCTGTGTCCTCTATGAAAAAAAAGTTCAGTGTTTTTATTTTCCATTTTGTGATTCATTTGCTGAAGGTTCTACAATTTGGTTTATGTCTGTTAAATTGTAGACATCAGGATTAATGTCAAAGCAGTAAGATGAATGACTAAGGATTTTAGAGAATAAGTGATCTAAGACATAAATATTCATCTCAGCTGATAAACTAAATGATGCTTGATTTCCTGTACATTCATCATCCATCTATACACATAGGAGAAATGCCAGACAAGCGATCCCAGGATCCATAAAATGCCTATCCATGTGCACCCTTAATCTGACATACTTACAAGTTCTTGCCATCATTCACAAGCATTAAATAGTGCTCTCCTGCTAAATTGATCACAGTCATACATGATAGTGCTACTGTAAATTTGGTCGATCTGTCCAGTAATCAAGACTAACATTCTAAGTAGATAAAGCAGTACTTTTCTTGACCCACAGTGATAAATTATTCCATAAAACTGGGAATAAATTGAGTTAGGAACCTATCCCTTCACTGTATCTTCTTTATTTGTTGGCATAAATTTAGGTTCTTAGTATGGCTGCTTGTAAAGCCACTGGTTTTGGAAAGAAACTGTTGGTTAAATAGGATTGGGTCTTTCATGGCTCAAAAACTGAGAAACCAGTCTCCTCAGAGTAGCTTGTTAGCTATTGACTATAAGGAGATCTGTGCTAATTTATCATGATAGTTGAAGGATTTAAAATCTTTAATTTTCTTGGTTAAAATGTTTGGGGCCTTCCCCATACTATGTCTGGATATGTGCATATCAAATGAGGCACTGTATTTGATGATGGGTCTGATGAAAAAAGTACACTGGTAAGATGACATATTTAGATCTAGAAGATATCTCCTTAGATATTAACTGAGCAAGACAGAAGGATTTTTGAATATGGTGGAAAATCATGGCTGAATGAGTGAAAGAGAGTGTGCTGTCTAAACAAGTACCTATGTCTATCATGACCATATCTGTCTGAAGAGAAGTACAACTTATAACATATAAGGGTGGAGTATTTTTTTCTGTACTGTGCTATGCTACACCTTTTGACTTGAGCTTGAAACCATTTCCAGCTATGTGCATATTCCAGCCCCTGTGGTAGCAGTTTAGTATCAGTGGATGAGCAGATTAGACTGACCAGCTTGCAGACATCAGCAAACATTCTTAACCACAATTTTGGGATGCTGGTCTAGATGTCTACAAAATAAATGCTAGATAGGAGAGGGCTAAGCATTAACACCTGTGGTTCCCCAGTAGCTACAATTTTAAATTTAGAGGGGTTACCACCAACTTTCACAATGTGGGATTTGTTGTATAGCCAGTTTGCAACTTAGTGCACAATGTAGGGGGGTTGCATTAAGTTTATCTAATTTCATAACAACACCAGCATGAGGGGATAGTGTCAAAGGCCTTATCCAAGTCAAAATAAGCAGCATGCATGAACTGCTCACACTGTATAATCTCTGAAACCTTTTCAAAGAAGTTTACAATGTCAAGAGACAGGAACTGATCTTCACAAAAACAGACTGAGTGTGGTCTAAATCAATTAATTTCTTTATGTCTGCATAAATTAATTCAGATATACATTCCATAGCTTTGCATATAAGACTGATGAAATTGATGGGTCCATAATTGCCAGTGTCTGTAGAGAGGTCACTTAAGTAGGGCAGGTCACTTTCTGTTCTCCAGGCATCAAACACAAACCCTGTGAATATGTTGAGATTGAACATTTTAAGTAGAAGCTTAGAGACAACATACTTGGCATTGATGAGACTGCAGCTGAGTGTGTTAACCTGACCCCAACAAAATATATTTTTTAGCTTTAGAGGGATTCTAACACTTTTTCCAAGCTAATTTCAGTGGAAATAAAATTTTCAGAGACACTAGGGACAAAATATGGCTAAGTGGGGCAAAGTTAAATATGCCTGCTAATATACGAGTTATATCCTTAGTCCTGGAATATTTAATATTACTGTAGTGCAGTGAGAGCCATGATTACACTCTAAAATCAGAAAAAGGATAAACCGGTCATGCGATTCTGTGGTGCGAGGCTCGACCATAACAATGGTGTCAGTGCTGTTACTATATCTGAATATCTTTCGTCCTGTGTCCATATAACTTTAAAGATGTCAGCCTTTGAGCAACTTATTTAAATTAGGGCAGTATTTAAAAACTGTCCCTGATATTTTTCCTAACTTGCTGTCTATGTGACAGCATTTGCTAAGTGCTTTACTGGCTTTCAAAGCATGTAAGACACTTCCATTTTTTTTCTAACAGCTTGTACATGGAGTAGATAAAACTCCATGCACTATAAAGAGTTATGATCATAACCAATTATGTGTATTGACATGAATCTCAAGATTAACATCTCAAGCTTCACTCTTTAGGTGAATTTGTTGGCATCCATGTCACGAACACATAATCACATGGTTATGATCAGAGACTTATCATAACTCTCTATATGGATTAGCTTAGTGCACTCCTGGTCATTATTCCTTAAAATCCTGGCAGATTTGTAGTTTCCTTTAATATCTATGGCCTTAAGTTAGTTTTCTGCTATATATTTTCTAATAGTGGTCTCAAGTTTTATTTTGTATGTAATATATGCCTATATTGCATTTTACCATTCACTCTGTATATAATTTCATGCATGTATTGTGGCTTACCCTGGACTGAGATTGAAATATTGGAATAGGTCCAGTGGAACCAATGCTCTACCTGCATTAGCAAATTGAAAACAAATAAATAAATAAATTTAGTCCTGGAATATTTTACTGCGGTCTTTAGGTGGGGGGGGGGGGGATTTTATTGCATCTTTCAATTATTTTCCTTCTTTTGTTATGCAGCTCATTAATTCAGGTGTTCTACCAGAGAGGTAGATTCTGAATTTACATTTATATTTATTGGATGGAAACAGGCTTTTCTATACAGTTGGTTAAGTGCAAATAAAAACTGGAGGTGAATATGGCAGCCTTCTCATCTAGGTCTATTTGCAAGGGATTGTTACAACTAAATGTGCATCTGAAGCATTTCTCCTCAGGCCTCCCCTGAAAATTGGTTTCGTTCCTGGTAAACAAATGTTAAATAAATAAATAAGATATTTACATTTATAGGTACTTACCAGGCATGTGGTATAGAAGACCTGAATACATTCATAATATGTTGGCCTATTTGTTGATTCATCTACAGATATATTTTTCTTTTATTGTGTATATCTAACTTATTAATTTATCCACGTTCATCATCATCTTCTTTCGGCTGTTCCCATTAGGGGTCACCACAGCAGATCACCTGTTTCCATTTCTTCCTGTCCTTTGCATCTTGCTCTGTCACACCAGCCACCTGCATGTCCTCTCTCACCACATCTATAAATTTTATCTTAGGCCTTCCTCTTTTCCTCTTACCTGGTAACTTCATCCTTAGCATCTTTTTCCCAATATACTCAGCATCCCTCCTCAGCACATGTCCAAACCAACGTAATCGTGCCTCTCTGGCTTTGTCTCCAAACCTTCCAACCTGGGCTGACCCTCTAATATACTTATTCCTAATCCTGTCCACCCTCGTCACACCCAGTGCAAATCTTAACATCTTTAATTCTGCCACATCCAGCTCAAACTCCTGCCTTTTGTCAATGCCACTGTCTCCAACCCATATAACATAGCTGGTCTCACTACCCTCTTGTAGACCTTCCCTTTCACTCTTACAGGTACTCGTCTGTCACAAATCACTCCTGACACTCTTCTCTACCCACTCCATCCTGCCTGTACTCTCTTCTTCACCTCTCTTCCACACTCACCGTTACTCTGAACTATTGACCCCAAGTATTTAAACTCATCCACCTTCGCCATCTCTACTCCTTGCATCCTCACCATTCCTCTATCCTCGCTCTCATTCACACACATATATTCTGTCTTACTCCTGCTGACCTTCATTCCTCTTCTCTCTAGAGCATATCTCCATCTCTCCAGGGTCTCCTCCACCTGTTCCCTACTCTCACTACAGATCACAATGTCATCTGCAAACATCATAGTCCACAGGGACTCCTGTCTGATCTCGTCTGTCAACCTGTCCATCACCATTGCAAATAAGAAAGGGCTCAGAGCTGATCCTTGATGTAACCCCACCTCCACCTTAAATGCATCCATCACTCCCACCACAGACCTCACCACTGTCACACTACCCTCATACATATTCTGTACCACTCTTACATACTTCTCTGACACTCCTGACTTCCTCATACAATACCACAACTCCTCTCTAGGCACCCTGTCATATGCATTCTCTAAGTCTACAAAAACACAATGCAATTCCTTCTGACATTCTCTGTACTTCTCCTTCAACACTCTCAGAGCAAACATCACATCTGTAGTGCTCTTTCCTGGTATGAAACCATACTGCTGATCACTAATCATCACGTCCTTTCTTAACCTTGCTTCCACTACTCTTTCCTATAACTTCATGCTGTGACTGGTCAATTTAATCCCTCTGTAGTTACTACAGCTCTGCACATCACCCTTATTCTTAAAAATCAGTACCAAAGCACTTTTTCTCCATTCCTCAGGCATCCCCTCACTTTCCAAGATTTCATTAAACAATCTGGTTAAAAACTCCACTGCCATTTAACCTAAACACCTCCATGCTTCCACAGGTATTTCATCTGGTCCAACAGCCTTTCCATTCTTCATCCTCTTCATAGCTATCCTTACTTCCTCCTTGCTAATCCATTGTACTTCATGATTCACTATCCCTACATCATCCAACCTTCTCTCCCTCTCATTCTCTTCATTCATCAGCCCCTCAAAGTACTCTTTCCATCTCCTCAACACACTCTCCTCGCTTGTGAATATGTTTCCCTCATTATCCTTTATCCACGTTACCTGCCCAAATATATTTATATATTTACAATTTTTTATAAGAAATTATGAAAACATATGGAATTACTCCACTGAATGAAAACTCGTTTGAAATGCATGAAACTACAGTCAATATAACTGCTACTTCTCAACTGAGCAGCTTGTCCCTGCAAATCAAAGGCTCTGATTAGTTATTTTTCTGTCTTTCATCCCTAGAGGCATGAGTCAATCTACTAAGACTAATGCCATTAACTGAGGGGGTCTAAGATATTTCCTGGTCCCAAATCCCTCCTTCTGTGTACTGATCAACCTTCATCATAACCAAGTTATGTGATTGAAACATACAAATATCAACAAATTAACCATTAAAATAACACATTAAAAATGGATTTTCATAAGTTAATATGTAGGGTTAGGGTTAGCACAAAAGTAAAGTGGTCAGAGAGACTTCACCTTACTTGTGCATGCTATCCCTAACCCTGAATATCAACTTTACAAAAACCTCTTTCCCTGATAGTATCAGTACAGAAGATTTTCAGGCACACATACACATCAGTCACTCCATACATAACCTAAACTAACCAGCAGACACTCGCACTCACATACTCAAACAGATCCATCAACGCTTTGTCAAACAAATTGTGTTCAACAAACTCATTACACACCAAAAATACAAACATAGACAGACCCACTTAATGTACCACCTTACATAGACTTACTCTTAGCCTAAGCCAGGAAAAACTCTCCAACACAAGAGCACACTCATAACCAGACCCTTACCTTTACCTAAACTTTACTCTAATACTAAGAACAAAACACTCATACAAAGACACTGACAAAAAATATGTATCCTCTCATTTTGCCTCAACTCTAACCATAAAAACACACACGCGGTCCCACCCAAAACCTACTTACAGGCAACATAAATCTTCAAGCTTCCAGCTTAGGTAAAGGTTAGAAATGTTCCTCAACCCAAACACAATCTCAAACAAACTGTAATTTGTCAGAATGGCTGACAGCCATCTCACTCATCTATCCACGTGTGTGTGTGTGTGTGTGTGTGTGTGTGTGTGTGTGTGTGTGTGTGTGTGTGTGTGTGTGTGTGTGTGTGTGTGTGTGTGATGAATGCTTGTATATGCATGTGTAACCACAGTGGAAACTTCACTGTAATTAATTATCCCGCTATGGTATTAAAATAAAACAGTCATTGCCACTAAAGCAATCCTTGACACAGAAGGCAGTTTGATTGATTGGCAACCTTCAAACACTGGACCCCACCCAGTTTGGGTTTGTGAAGGGCCGATCTTGTCTCCTGAACCTGATTGACTTCTTGGAATCAGTCTCCAGAGCCATGGACAAGGGTAAGGTGGTCCACACAGCCTATCTAGACCTTGCCAAGGCCTTTGACACCATTCCCCTCTCTGGAATCATAGATAAACTTACTAAGTTGGGCATTAATCCCTATGTCACCCAATGGGTTGCTAAATGGCTTACTGATAGAACCCACACTGTAAAAGTAGCCGACTCCAAATCCAGCCCCAGACAAGTGACAAGTGGAGTACCTCAGTGTTCAGTCCTGGGGCCGCTCTTGTTTGGCATCTACTTCTCTGAAGTACAGGTCAACACTAAGGGACTCTGGCTAACAAAGTTTGCAGATGACTGCAAACTGGGAGCCATTATTGAATCCCCAAATGATGTGGATACTCTAAAAAAGGGCCTTACAGAAACAGATGCTTGGTGCCAGAGCCATGGGCTCAAGCTCAATGCCAAGAAATGTATTGTTATCCCCGTTGGGAAAAAAACATGTATCCATGAATTACCATATAGGTGGCAGTACACTAAACACAGAAAGTGTGATAAGAGACTTTGGGACACAGGTGGACAGTGGTCTCACCTTCGATAACCACATCGCCACAACAGTCAGGAAATCCTTCTATGGGGCACACCTCATCACGAAGGGCTTTTCATCCAGAAAAAAGGAGGTCATTGTCCCACTGTACTCATCCCTCATTAGACCCATTATAGAATACAATGCCCCATTTGGTATGTACCTCTCAAGACATCTGCAATAACTGGAAAGGCCTCAGAAATACCTCACTAAAAGAATCACAGGCCTAAAGCAGATGCCCTACGCTGACCGCCTTAAAAAACTCCAGCTATACTCTGTCGCATATCATCTACTCAGAGGCGATCTCTGCTTAACATACAAGGCCATGTCAAACCCAGAGCTGTTGGACATGCTACACTTAAAGAAATCCCAATCCCTCAGAGCTACACGCTCCAGGGATCTAAACCTTGTCATCACAATAAACAAAACATGCTGGAGGGATAGGTTCCTGACCCAGAGACTCCCCAGACTCTGGAATAGATTGCCCATACATGTCAAGCAGAGTGCCTCTTTGGACCTCTTCAAGAGGAACCTTGACGATTGGATGGGAGAAAGGAAATTCACCCCAGGGATCACATCAGTCGCCCTGCTAGACAGTGGTCCAGGAAAGTAAATAATGTGGGAAGAAATAGCCAGGGAATTGTTATGGCTATGCTTGTATAGGCCCTAGGGCTGATAGCCTAGTACCAACCTATGAACCTACGAACCTATGAACCTATGATTACTGCTCGTAGGGGAAACTATGTTTGGCTGATATATCTTCATCTTGCTATTACAAAACCTTTATTACTACTAGTTTGATACAAGGATAACACTACCAAAAACAAAATAATGATGGAAACAGATAGCTAAAGACATTGTGAGGCATTGCTTGCCTAAACATTTGCATTTATACTAACTGTTATGGATACAGCTTACAGAATATTTTTATGTTTATATATATTAGTTAATTTGTTCCCTATAACAGACTCTGCTGGGGTTCCTAACTTTTTATATGTATAAAGTCAGGCATTTTTGTACCGAAACATGAGATTTTGCTGGACAGACCATACCTTTAACCAATAGAAAATACATTAAAGTTAGGGGAAATCACATAATGCAATATAAAATAGAATAGATACATTTTACTACCATAGTTTTTCAGTTTTGTGCAAGATTTACAAAAAAAGTTAGAAATTATTTTTCTTCAAAAATATGTTTGCTTTTTTTAATGTTTTATTGAAGGACATAACTGGCCAAATTTACCTCACCCAAGAAAATAATTGCATGCGATTTGTTTGTTTCATCATTTGTTTCTGTTTGTTACCAAGCTAAGTGTACTGGTACTAGGACTCTTTTCAGTTATGGCCCATTACAAAGGCAGCAATACAAGAAAGCGGTATGAGAAATAAATGTTAGAAACTTCATTCGTGTAAGTCTTCATAACAAGGAGAAGTAACATGGAGAAATCCAAAAGTTTATGTATTTATCCTTTGTTGACCAGGTTCACCACTAGGCTAGTAGCCTTTTTTCAAGAGAGACTGAAAGTGGTATTTATGCTTCCAGGGGAAATTTGGTCAGGGTATAAGGGAACGTCTTCTACTCTTTCCAATAGGTGTTGTGTGATCTCTTACATCTCAGGTGGATGAGCCCTTGGTTTATCATCTCATCTGAAGAACAACAGACTCAAGAGTGCAGCACCCCCCTTTATGCTGTACTACAGTGTCAGCAAATCCATCTTCCTGCTGTGGGAATAGAACTCACTGCCTTTGGCACCAAAGGAGTGTGTGCTACCTGTTACGCCACTGATAATGTCATACATGGTATATATGTAGTGGGAAAGCTAGAGAAAAAATAAACAATATTATCATGGTGTGAAACATTGTAGTATGGAAAAAGTATATACAAGATAAGAATTTACACTGGAAATAAGCAGCATATAAGGAGGAGTATATTCCTGTATAGTTACTTACATAGTCATAATTTTCTCTCTCAGGCAGGTTAAATTGGGACTATATTATTGTATTAAATTCAAGTTCTTTAAGACCAGTTTTATTGTAAAATCAATAGAGAAATTAAAATCAGCAATTGTAGTTCATCATATGATCTGTGGCACTTAAAACATTCCATCCATCCACAATCCCTATTTCCCATTTTAGGACACAAGGTCGGGGTGTCACTTCACCAGTGTCAATCATTTAAAGCCAAAGTTCACACTGCCGGGTGGCTAAACCTGCCACAGCTGTTCTTCGTTACCACACGCTCACATGCACACTCACACCTACGGCCAATTAAGTGTGTGCAATCCACTTACTGCATATCTTTGGAATGTGGGACGAAACCAGGACATCTGAAGTAAACCCATGTGAACACAGGAAGGACATGCAATCTCCAAACAGAAGGTAACCCAGAGTGGAACTGAAACAGAGAACCTCCATTCTCCTGCAAAAAGGGGCTTACAAGATAACAACTTCCTTTACAACAGGAATCTGTAATTCCAGAGATGATTACAACTCATTCCCTCCAGTAGAGCTCTTTTGAGTGAGTACCTTTAACTGCTAATGAGCGTGGCTTCAGCACCTTACAGTATTAACAAATATCCGTTGACAGAGGTCATATATCAATGCAGTTGTGTTTGCCATCATGTATGCTTCAAGATAAAATTTTCCGATACCTTGTATGTAACACGGTTTTGGAATTATTAATGCAAATATGAACAGGCAATATTTGACACCTAGAGGAGCAGTAGGAAGTAACTGCAGAAACGCCTGGAGACGTCACTCGGCTGTAATGAGGTCACAAGAGACACAGTCCAATACATGAAAGTTGTTGGAAATGGTTCTCTCTCACAAAAACTGTGCATTTTGATGAAAGCTGGCACTAGCTTGGAAACAAAAACTCATGTTCCAGAGCAAGACTTTTACTTTTTCCTGATGTGTAACCTTGACCTCATATGCCAAAGTCAGTTTATGTTTACCTACTTTATATTTATTAGCAGAGATTATCGAGTGTAACTACAGAGCTGACTTTTTTAACAAAAGACGGTATACACATTTACTTTACATTGCTCCTGATGAAGTGAATGTTTTGCCCGAGTGTACTGCACAGGATAATGCTTTGTAAGGTATCTTGGTATTTGGGTTTAGAAAGTACAGTAAAAAGCCAAACACTGCTAATACCTTAACGTTTTTTCAGGTAAGAGGTAGTTAGCTGAACAGAAATTGTTTGAACTACTTGTTCAGCTCCAGAAGATGAAAGTATCCCAGTACCAACCTTTAATGATATAAATAACACCTCAGTCATAAAGCCCAAACAGCTTACATTTGTTGACCTCCTTGTAATTCTTGTTTCACTATTTCTATATTGTTTCAGTCTGCGAATGGTGTAGTACAGTGGTACGGCACAAAGAAATGCTGCTGCTTATTATTAGCTTCTCTAGTTCAGTTCTCAGCTGTGATGTCTTCTCTCTGGAGTCTCAGATGCCGCCTTTTGTTTGCAGTGATTTTCACCAGGTGCTTCGGTTAAATACCATAGGTGAACTGATGGTCTTTCAAGTTGCTTGAATGTGTGTGTGTGTGTGTGTGTGTGTGTGTGTGTGTGTGTGTGTGTGTGTGTGTGTGTGTGTGTGTGTGTGTGTTTGCATCCTTTAGTGGACAAGCATCCTAGCTAGTATTAATTTCTACACTATTCTATGACCCTGAATAGGATAAAGCAGGTAAACAAAAAAATAGAAAGCAGAAATATGATTATTATTAGAAACTGCACAGGTAAGCTCAGAGAAGTATAGTAATTCAGTGCTGACTGACAGGGTGGTCACAGTGTGAAATACCACACGTGTGAAAGCTTCTAAGGCTGCATATCTTCCACAGGTACAAAGAAGCTGAAGCAATCAATAAAGTCTGCAGGAAGAACACTCACATCACCTCTTGAAGCAATCACTAAAGTCTGCAGGAAGAACACCCACATCGCCTCTTGAAGCAATCAATAAAGTCTGCAGGAAGAACACCCACATCGCCTCTTGAAGCAATCAATAAAGTCTGCAGGAAGAACACCCACATCACCTCTTGAGCAGTTTATGCGTTATGATCTAGTTTGTTTGGTCAAAGACCAGGACCCTCCTGTCCGTGATAAAATATGTCACAAAAACACTAATAGTGTACAGTGTGGAAGGCCTTCACCTCTTCACCTAATATTCAAGGAGAAACACCTTATAGATTCTATTTACTATAGCAAGCTCTGACACCACCGAACCTCAGGAGAAGTTAATAAAGATGTTAGAGAAATGCAGACTCGTACAACTGGTCACTGACAACCAGGCTATGATCATGACGATGAAGCAGTGGGTCTGCCCAAAGTTTGAGCCCTGTGCCTTCCATTAGCACAGTGCCAACATTTAGGACTAAATAACAGTATGTGTTCCTTACAAAAAAGGCACAGTTAATGAAAGTTACTTGTTGCATGTCACAGGAAAGCAAAGTATTGAAATTAAAGTCTTTAGAAAAAGAAAGCATTTCTTACACTGAACATTCATAGGAGGGCAGGTAATACATGTAGCCAAGATGTAGAAAAAGTAATGCTTACAAAAGTTGTAAATATTCAGAATTAGCATAAGGCTAAGTAGACTGTTGGGAATAATATCTCATGTCAAATGATTCTTTCAGTGCACAAAATGAATTCTTTCCTATTATCATGAAAACTTGACTATCATCACTCATGGTGCTACTGACATAAAAACTGATTACCTTCTTACTGGAGCTAATAATAAGTCTTTCAGAACTGCCCTTACTCTATAACACCTGTCTTGTAGTTGCCTACTGCCTATGTATCTGCCTCCATAAGACTGATGTGCAAACCACTGTATGTGGTCCATCATACTTTTTTAAGTTATAGCTACTCCACAAATCTGCAAATCTGCTTCACATGCAAGATACTTTGATTAGTGATTCCCGAGACTAAATATCTGCATCCATTCTGCTGGGGACTAGAAATTAATTTCATATACAAGTCCTGTACTGTTATCTACGACTATCCCCAGCACTTGATGCGCATCTCAATGTATGGTGTCCTACTGGCAAAAAAAAAAAAAAGGCCAGAAGAGCAGGGGAAGACAAATGTTGAAGACCACTTTTCTCCTTTAAACTCCCCACACCCAGCAAAGTGTACGACAACCCCTCAAAACTTATATATACCAACTCCAAGATAGCCATACCTTGGGGAAAAAAGGAATATTCTGAGAAATAGCAATCTCAGACTTGATATAAGTTTGGATTTTATAAAGTCTCCATGTTACAGTATTCGGCATTCTGAGTACTGATATTTCAAGAGGTTATATATTGTGAAACATGTTCAGTGTTGGCACATTCCCTGCTGCCTTTACATTTCACTTCTCTATTTTAGATATAACAAGGACTGCTATCAGCCCCTTACTTAGTATGCTGGCACTAGAAAGGTCTTAACCAATTTCCTTTTATTACAGTTGATAAACTAAATGTTGTGCAAGATACACAACATTCAGACCCCCCGTCCAAACTCCATATGGTTGTAGACTTCACTCATTATCCCTTCAAATGTGCATGTGCGTGCACGCACGCACACACACACACACACACACACACACACACACACACACACACACACACACACACACACACACACACACATACACACACACACACGCACGCACGTGCACACACACACACACACACACACACACACACACACACACACACACACACACACACACACACACACACACACACACAAAAGCACCTACTCTGGATTCTCTGCATGTGTATATATAACTGATGGGTTTTTTGCTTGCAAAGCTGTTTTAACTTCTTGTTGCTGTTTTGTGGTGGCCACATTATATGCTTTAGTATGAGTCTAGAGAATAACAGCTCTGAGCACTGTGCATAACACAACTTGTAATGGTCTTCTTTCATCAGACAGGTGCATAACAATTTTGTCTTTTTCTTTTATTAAAGCACAATAAGGACAATTCATGTGTTACACGGTTAATAAAGACCTGTCATGAACAATAAGCACACTCCATGTATTACATGGTTAATAAAGTCCTGTCATAAACAATGCCTATTTATTTGCTAATTTGAAAAGTAAACTGGCCTTTTTGGACAACATTCAGTCATGACATAAACTACAAGACAACAGTAAATGCAATATGTATGGTCAGGCTAGAACAACCAATCAACAACTATATTTTGAATTATGGAACACCCAGAGAACACCCATGCAGACAGATATGCAAATCTAAACAATTAGTGATCAGAGGAAAGTGGTAAAGACTGACCCCTATATTATAGAATTGTGACCTGGAAACCTTAGTCCATGAGCCAAGAGACTGCAGATGAATACCAACATAATTCAGGTTACACACGACACCTGCTTGCTGGCTGTTTCCTACTTCTGTTACTTGCAAAAATCCTACCTGCTGGCCAATGAAATACACCTTTTCATTATCTGGTTAGTAAGCCTGTATGGATGTTAATGGAGGAGGCACTACTAGTTATTATATTTAGTTTTCAATATATTTTATTTCCATTTCCTGCACTACATTGGTTTCTCCAAATTATTGCAAAGATAAATTAGTAAATGTACAAAGCCTCAGCAACAAACTAGACCATAGCGACCTCTCCTTAAACTTTACAGCTCTGACATATTAACTGCTACTGTGTACTGGATCAAAAAAGGCTAGTTACACTTGTGGGAAAAGTAGTGTCCATAAAATGTGAAGCACAGTATCAGAAAAGCAATGTATATGCAGTACTGATATGCATTAGTTCATTTTCAACAGTGAGCTGAAAAGAATTATTTTTCTGACTTTTTGAGAAAATATGTCAGATAATTTTAAAATGTGTATACTGGGGTATGGTGACTACATTGCATGTTTTAAGTATACTCTAAATGAAGCATCTGTGTATCAGCTGCTAACAGCATGGTACTTCTGAAACAGTTCAAAATTACTGCAGTACAAAAGTAAAATCAGACATTTTTTAAATTGTGCTGTTTGCCCACTGATTACAATACTTTGTGACATATACATGACCCATGTGTTGAAAAAAGGAACCATAAGTGGGTATTTTTACAATAAAAGAAAATGTGGCTGTTGAGTGTAAAGTCGATACTTCTGCACTATGCAGAGTGAAATCTTAACAAGCTGCAGAAGTAAACTGAGCATGTTACTCTGGTGGAGTAAAAAGAATACTGCTTAACTTGAACAGACATTTCTTACTTTTATGGTTTGTGCTGTATTTAAAGCAAGTGAAAATCATTGTCTCATATTATATTATGAATGGCGCACAGCAACAGTTATCCCACTCCACAAAGGGGGAGCCACCACTGATCCCAGGAACTATCGACCTATTAGCCTGATGGGCCTGGTCTGCAAGGCCATGGAACGTATCATCATGGAACTCATAAACAAAGACATTGGTAACCTCCAAACTCTGGATCCCACCCAGTTCGGGTTTGTGAAAGGCAGATCATGCCTCCTGAACCTGATCAACTTCTTTGAGGCAGTCACCAAAGCCGTGGATGAGGGTAAGGTGGTTCACACAGCCTATCTTGACCTCGCCAAGGCTTTCGACACCATCCCCCATTCTGGAATTATAACTAGACTAGGTATAAATCCCTACGTCACAAGATGGGTTGCCAACTGGCTCACTGACAGAGCCCACACTGTAAAAGTTGCAGACTGCAAATCTGACCTCAAAGCAATGACAAGTGGAGTACCACAGGGTTCCGTCCTGGGACCTCTGCTGTTTGGTATCTACTTCTGTGAAGTACAGGCTAACACAGAAGGCCTCTGGCTAACGAAGTTCGCAGATGACTGCAAACTAGGAGCCATAGTCAAGTCCCCAAATGATGTGAATATCCTACAGAAGGGCCTCACTGAGACAGATGCCTGGTGTCAGAGCCATGGCCTCAAGCTCAATGTCAAAAAGTGCAGTGTCATCCCCTTTGGTAAAAACTCTGTACTTATGAACTACCACATAGACAGCAATCTACTTAACACCGAATGTGTGATAAGAGACCTTGGGACCCAGGTGGACAGTAGTCTCTCCTTTGATAGTCACATTGCCACAGTAGTCAGGACGTCCTTCTACATGGCACACCTCAGCATAAAAGGATTCTCATCCAGGAAAAAAGAGGTAATTGTTCCCCTCTACTCGTCACTCATTAGACCCATTATAGAATACAATGCCCCTTTTGGAATGTACCTCACAAGACATCTGCAGCAGCTGGAAAGGCCACAGAAGTACCTTATAAAGAGGATTACTGGCCTCAAACAAATGCCCTACACTGACCGCCTCAAAAAACTCCAACTTTACTCCGTAGCATATCGCCTACTCCGAGGTGATCTCTGCCTAACATATAAAGCTATGTCAAACCCAGAGCTGTTGGACATGCTACACCTAAAGAAATCCCAATCCCTCTGAACTACATGCTCTAGGGACCTAAACCTTGTCACCACAATAAACAGGATACGCTGAAGGGATAGAGTCCTGTCCCAGAGACTTCCTATACTCTGGAACAAGCTACCCATCTATGTCAAGCAAAGTTCTTCATTAGCACTCTTCAAGAAAAATCTTGATGATTGGATGGGAAATAGGAAATACACCCTGGGGATCACTTCTGTGTCTCTGCTTGACAGTGGCACAGGAAAATAACTTTCTTGGGTGGTGTAAGCTATGGACCCTTGCTGGCTAGGCTTACGTAGGCCCTTGAGCCGATAGCCTTGTACCTACCTATGAACCTATAAGAGAAGTGTATTGATTCTGAAACTGCTGAAAACTCTATTGGTGTAAACCATGCTTACTGAGAATTAAAAGCAGAGTAGCATGCAATATAGAGAAGCTTTATACAGCACTGAATTTTACTTTGTGCTGTCTGTGGTAAAGTGTTTACAGCACCGATTCTTCCTAGGTGCTGTCAATGACAAAGTAAATTTTATACAACACTAAGCTGTACTAAATGTTGTCTGAGCAGCAGTAAGAAACCTGTAACAATGTATATGCAGCATTGATATATATTAAGTGCTGTCAGTGGCAAAGTAAATTTTATACAGCACTTTCTTCATGTTGTCTGAGCAGTAGTAAGAAACCTGTAACAATGTATATGCAGCACTGATATGCATTAGGTACTGTCTAAGGACATGCATTCTTACGTAATTAATTGCTAGTACTGAAAAACTGATAAACTTACAGGAATACTTGTGCTGTGCCCTAATAGAGGTTTGCTACAATAATGAAAGTGAGCCTTTTTGGCAGCTATAGGTTACAAAGAACAGGGAATCTTGTATTAATATTATACTGTAAAACTCCTACATAGAAGAGATGTTCCATTACTACATGAGCCAAGAAAGAAATACCAGTTTTCAAAATAAACAAATCAGAAAGTGAAAAGGAGGCTTATTGCTAATAAGCAGAAGAAAGAAATTGTGTGCAAATTTAGTTCATAGGTTCATGGGTTAGTACTAGGCTAACTGCCCTTGAGAGCCATTGCTAATAATTCCCTTGTGAGACTCAAACCCTGTACCTTGTGTTTGTAAGGCAAACACCTTAACCTTTAGGCCACCCTCCCAACCCTCTGGTTTTGAGTTGTCTGATATGAAACGGGTGAAAAATGTAATAAGCAAAACAATATTTGTGCTATATCATAAAAGTGATAGTCGGTTTGTAATATGTAATGCTGGTATTATGTAATGCTGTATCTGTTTACCCTTGGAGCTTTTCTCTCCGGGCCTCCGCTGAAAATGGACATGCATCCAGTCGGACTATCCCGGTCAACAAATGTAAAATAAAAAAATAAAATAAAGCAAAACTCTGCTGAGGTACACCAATACAAGTTAACCAAAGATTACAATATTGGCCAACTAAATATTTTACAATAGAATGGGGAAAATGTGTGATATCATATCTGATGAACAGGACCAAATGGATGTTTTACAATCCAATGCTGCAACTAGGCAAAATGAAACCCAGCTAAAAATACTGACTCGGGCTCTAGGGGACCTGGCACAGATGATGCTGAAGGGTAGAACTTGAGTTTCAAATGTGGGAATGTTAAGAAACAATAACTTGTAGAACAGACAATGGAGCTTGATACAGTGAAAGTCCAAAAAAGAGGCAAAGAATACAAAATGAGATGGTCTTTCAATGTTGTATAGCTTTGCAAGATGAAGGGAAAAATAAACTAAGAGTGCAGATATGTTAAAACAGTTGGTGGGTGCTGTCCTCAAACAGAAAGAAGCTCTTAAAGTATTGAAATATACTATTAAGTAGTAGAAAAAATGGTTTCACTGTTTGCTACTAAAATAAAATTAAGTTTTACAAGGGTGTTGGCTGACTGGCTACAATAATACATGGCTAAGTAGAATGAACATAGATGGTTGATTTATCTGAACTTGTATCTGAACTTTCTGGACAAGTTGAAACAGTGAACTACCAAATTAAGCCTGGATGTTCTAAGTCGAGACATTACAAATCAGAAAGAACAAAGTAAACTGATACTGGAAAATGAGAGAGAAAAGAAGAAAAGTCATTGTGAGATTGTCTATAAAATGAAAAAGCAAACGTGCCAGGAACTACAAAGATTTAACAGTTCTATGCATGACCTAAAATGAAATATCAGAACACACAAGCTGAGAATGTGTCACTAAAAGCACAACTGCAAGGGCTTTAAACAGAACCGAGTCTGTGTATTAGCACTTTCAATACAACTGAAGAAATCTAAAAGTATAAATTAAAGTATATTTGAAGTGTTAAGGCAAGAAAAGAGAATGCTAAGTGACAAGTATACTGCTAAGCTGATTCAAAGAAAAGAAAGTCTCTTTTTAGATGAAATCTCAGCAATTGAGACAATATGACGGATACAGCCCGTGGAGCAAACTACGAGTTTTATACATTCTGAAGTCATGGAAGATATAGTCAAACATATAGTCACTAAGTGGAAAATTCTGAAAACTAGAATGATAATCTTTGACTCTAATGTAGTAGAACTGAAAACACTGACTGACGTATTTAATCAGAAATGCAGTGTATTGGAAAGAGGAAAATCAAAAATGTTTTCAGAACATGCCACCCCAAATAAACATATTCCTGATTACCATATGCCTCTAGACACACACACACCAGCAGCAAGGATACTTTGAGAAGAGCTCTACATGCAGCCTGCAAGGAATACCAAGATAAATCAAGAATTCCAAAAAGCAGTAAATAAAGTGAATCAGTATGACCTGGCAGTTGCAGAAAGTGAACCCAACTATGAGGGCATGCACATGACCGCACATGGAAGAGGACATCTACAAGCACAGCTCTGACTGCTTGCGTCATATTTAGTGAATCCTTCTGATGCTAGCTTCCCAATAATCCCAAATGGTATGAAATTGAATATAATACCTTGAAATACATTTTTGTAATAAGATTGACTTCTTTAACAGAGACATAGCATTTGAATTCCACCATGGTCTGTGGAGAAACAGCCACGAAAACCTGAAAGCATGGCAGACAACGACATTTCCTTTGCATCCAGTATCAAAGCCATTGGATCCATTCTAGAATCCTTGATGGAATTTCTCAAAGTCATGGCTATGGATGTGGCAGTGATTAAACAAACTGTGGCCTCACATGAAGGCAAACTGGAAAAGATCAAGGCAGTGGTTACCAAACAGCAAGCTTCCACACATGAACAGCAAGTAATCATAATGCAGCACTAGTGAACAATTCAGGGCTTGCTGGAGAACAAGGAATGATTAGCACTAAAGCTTGGTGATCTTGAAAGTCACAACAGGCAAAATAATGTGTGGATCATTGGGCTTGCTGATATGGTGGATGGTGCCTATCCTTTGAAATGCATTGAAAAGGAGGTGAATGGGGTCCCTAAAACCTCTTCCCCACCTATAATTTAATATGCCCACAGGAGTAATTCTATATTGCAGTGCAGTAGTAATGCTCAACAGCACTTCATATTCAGGTACCCGGACTATAATGCCGGAGAAACCATTTTAGAGAGCTTGGGGGCTGGGTCTATTACTGAGGATAGCAGGACACACAGTCATACTTGTGCTGGATTACAGCACTATATTATATGTGAAAAGGAGGATGATGGGCTCTTTCTTCCAGAATTTTAGAGATATGGGGTATAAGGTCAGTCTGTTTTCCTGCTACTCTCTGCATTATCAAAGGTGCCAATCAAAATGCTTTTCATTCCCCATATTGGCTGACAGGTCTTTAAAAACAAACACTGGCTCATAACTCTCCTTTGTCATAGGCTGCAGCTGTGACCCCTATCAGATGATCCAAAGTGGAACTGGCCAGTGTCACCCCATAAGCAGGAACTACAGGAAAAATGGTGTGAAGCTGACTCACTGCTGAATTAAACTGGGTGTAACAGTGCCAACTCTACCACCACATATGGTACAATGGGATCATCGACTTCTACCATTGCCAGCTCAAAGTCAGCCAGCCATATGATGGAAGGTCAGGACAATCAGACAGGTAGTCTGTTATTCTCTACACCTGTGATTTCCACTAATGAAATGATGATATTCTAGCAATCATGGTAAAAAGGAGTGGAAATCGATGAGGAGGCTGCAAGCACCACTCTCCCACCATGACTGTTGTGATGATCCACTGATTCTCACTGTTAGACCAGATCAATCATCTGGGTGAAGCACTTCACTGCCAATGATTGGGTCATATTTTGTGGTTCTGTTACTCACTGATGACATAGTTATAGCCCATCCCTGATTCTCCACTGCCCTTTTGTAAGGGAGTCCAGTGCTAGAACAGTCAATAGTGAAGGGCTTAGCTACTTAGTTTTGCATATTTTATTTTGAGTTGTTTGTGTGGGGTTGCTAACTGCTTAAAGGGACTCAGTTATGTTAAACTCATTGAGTGGAGAGGTTCTAGTTTGAGGGGTGTCTGATTCTCTGACTCACTGCTGAGGACCTACCCATTGTTGTGTATTTGCTTTTTGTTTTTCATACACCTTGCTTGATATTGCTGATTTTATTTTAGCTTTTGAACAGTTCTTCCACTACATCTTTTTTGTTTTTTTTTTTTACTTAATGTTCACATGGCTCAACTTGTCCATACAATGTGCTATAACAGTACCTTAAAGGTGATGATTTTCCATAATCCCCTTATGTTAAGGAAATCTCAACCGCCATATGACAGTGTCATCACTAAGTCCCTGATGCAGGAAACAGTGAGTGCTGCTTTCCTGCAGGAAACCAAGACTAAAAAGTCAGGGCCACTAAATCTTTGGATAAATGGAAGGGGTATAAATTATTTTCCTGGGCCAAGTCTTCCAAAAAAGGGAGTTGCACTCCTAATTCATCAGGGTTTAGGCTGGGTCATTGAGTGCACAGTGATTGATGCACTGGATCATTGGCTGATCAGTATGGTTTCCATAGTGAATAATTATGTGGGTCTAGCAAGCTAGTATGATCCCAGTCAGGATGAGCTAGAGATAGCAAGTAGGTCTGGTGAAGATGTGGCTTCTATCTATCAGGAAGCAGATGGCATAATAGTGAGTGGTGACTTCAATGTGGTGATTGTCCTGGTGACAGGCAGAGTCCAAATTGGCTCCCACTGTCTACCACATATCGAAAGAGTTTGGAGAGATCTGGTGATCCCACCACACACACTTGATTATATTTACTACTCACTGAGGGTGGCCAGTGGGCTAGACTATTGCTTGGTCAGTTCTGTGGTACTATAAGGGGGTTGATGGATCTGAAATCTTATCTGTCTCAGTTTACACTACAGTTACTCTGCTGTATAACCCCCTACCTCGTTGGCTGTTCCATGTAAAGTGCAATGTAAATTTGATCCTCTGCATTATGTAACTTCTAAGCATGGGATCAGTTAACTGAGCTTATACTTTCCTTTTGGAAGTCTAACCGTTATAATTTGGATGATATTTATATGGACTGGGGATTTTAAATTCAAGGTTAAGGAATTTTGTAGATTGGCCCAACTCAGGATATAGGAAGTATGTGATCACAAGATTAATATGCAGAAGGATTCATCATGGGTCCTAGAAAACAAACAAAGCTTCAAAATGCATGGGCCTAACTCTACTGGGTTAAATCAAAACTACAAAATTACAAATTAAGAATGTGCTTTTTGCCTATACTCATGACAAATCAGAACAAAATAAAATATTATATTGGGCTTCTTCTCACAAGCTTTTAGCATCCAAGTGCTGGGAAAATACTCACACCACTTATATCCCAGCCTTAGAAGAAAATAACAGGGATATATATATATATATATATATATATATATATATATATATATATATATATATATATACACACACACGCACACACACACACACACATATATATATATATATATATATATATATATATATATACACACACACACACACACACATATATATATATATATATATATATATATATATATATACACACACACACACATATATATATATATATATATATATATATATATATATATATATACACACACACACACACATATATATATATATATATATATATATATATATATATATATATATATATACACACACACACACACACACACACACATATATATATATATATATATATATATATATATATATATATATACACACACACACACACACACACACACATATATATATATATATATATATATATATATATACACACACACACACACACACATATATATATATATATATATATATATATATATATACACACACACACACACATATATATATATATATATATATATACACACACACACACACACACACATATATATATATATATATATATATATATATATATACACACACACACACATATATATATATATATATATATATATATATATACACACACACACACACACACATATATATATATATATATATATATATATATACACACACACACACACACACATATATATATATATATATATATATAAACCCTATGCTTATAAATCAGGTTCTCACTCAAGAGTACCCACGTTCAGCTTACCAGCCCACATTAGCTGACTGTGATACACAAATTTTGTTTAATAACATCACACCTTTGGAGCTTTCACCTCCACTTGCATCCCAGCTGTCCAGGCCAATCTCTGCTGTTGAGGTAGAGGCTGCTATACCAGAGACTGAATAGCTTGACCATTGGCTTTTACAAGACATTTAATCAACTCTTGTCCTCCCACTAGTCCACATGTATAATCAAGCCATCAGGACTGTTTATCCTGGGCAGCACTAGGGCTAAGATCATGATGTTTCTTAAACCTGGGCAAGATCCCTGGATAACTAAGAATTGAAAGACCTATAACCTCTCTTGCAAAATGAGAGAAAAATATTTGCTAAAATTCTAACCAGCCTGACATCAGCATTAATCCATGATAATCACTTAGGGTGTATTATGTGTCAACAAGGAGGGCCAGATCCCATCGGTACTTGACTACATCTAAAAAGGTTTTCCTAAACTAGGCATCCAGAGAATGGAACATTATTACTTAGCTTTAGTAAGGCATTTGACTACCTTAACTGGGCCTTCCCACGTGCGGCTATACAACATTATTGTCTGTCAGAAGCCTTTAGTATACAACAGTTTCGCTCAGTTAACAATCAGATTGTGATAGTCTACTCCAGTTTTATCTCATGCAGGTTGATTAAACTTACATGTGGTACAAAGCAGGGGAAATTCCTCTCTCCCCTTTCATTTTTGTTTTAGTGGCCTTGGAGATTGACAACTTTTTGGTGGCTGAAGATGTTTTTTTTTATTATTTCCATTGGAATCCTTTCTGTTCCATAGCTGTCTGGTTTGCTGATGATTGTGCAATGCATTTATATGACCCTTGTGCAATACATTTCTATGGCCCTATTAAGCAAACGCTTATGTTACTGAATACTCTGACACAGTTATCCCATGTGACCCATTTGGATGTCAATAAATCTAAAATTGTCAACTTTTACCACAGAAGCCAATTTTAGCTGGACCTCCTCCACCAATCTCTATCAATCTCATATTTAGGTATTCAGATATCCATGGATTTGTCCCACATAGTTGAGTTACATATGAAACATATTATAGCAACTATGATGGCCCAGGTCCAATGGTGGAGGGTACTTAATATGCATTTCCTTAAACACATATGGCCAGTTAAGTTTTTCTTCCTTCCAAAAATCCTCTTTGCATTGCTCCATCTATCTTATGCTAAATTTATTTCTTATTGCAATTAGGCCAAAAAAATTATTTCAGATTTTATATGGAAAGGTAGCAAGCCTAAAGTTAGCAGGAAGAAACTCTTCATTGTTATGAAGCTGGGAGTGTCTAGGGTCCCTCATCTTTATCTGCATGGCAAATGAGTGATTGGGCAGTTATACCTTCATACTAGGAGACAATAGAAACTTATCTGGTTCCCAATGGAAGTATATCTCCAGATTCATACCAAGGCCTTCTCGTGGTTTACCCTTCCTACAAGGTATGCAACCCTGGTGGTGTAGAACTCTGGTTCAAGACCTAACTCATTCATTCATTCCCACTGAAAATGCAGCCCTGCCTTACATTCTTTCTCTTTACTGTTCAGTCATCCCTGGATGAATGCTGCTACTGGACAATATATCATCTGGGAAAAGTGGATGAAGATGGCGATTTTTCATGCTCACACTTTTGGGATTGGATGCATTATATTTTAGCATCCTGGGCTACCATACAAACAAAATATCCCTGGATAGAAGTACATTGGTGATACTATCTTCAACTCAAATTGATCATTACAGTTTCAGAATAGAGGTTGATTGACAGATACATTGTTAACCTGCTTGACTGGGTATTGTGGGGGTCTGTCAGAGAAGTCCCCCAAGGCTTTTGCTCCTGTCTTCCTTTATGCAAGTTTAAAAGACAGAGTTTCTGATGTTTTAAATTTTCAATCGGACAAATGGAATAAGTTATTACAGGTCTCTGTTCCTGTTAGTATATGAACCCATAATTATCTGAAGTACATAGTGGATATCATGCTTCCCCCTTTGGTTATATTTACCCCTGCTGAAAATCTCTTATGCCTGGCACCTGACTCCTCTATGTCTATCCAAAAAAAAATCCCAGCTTTGATGACAACTGTTGGCATTGTGGCAAGCATCAGGCTGATTGGTTACAGGTTTTGTGGTATTGTCTCAAGGTGATTAGTTTATGGGTTAGGGTACTGAATACTTTTCTTTGGTAATTAAAGCACCACTATCCCCCCTGGCGCAATGATAAATTTTGGCTTTTTGGAATGTCTAATCCAGGTCCTGGGATATCAACACCAGAATTTATCCGGATTAGAATGGTGATATCCACACTCCTCAGTGCTATGTTTATGCATTGGAGGAGCTTGATATGGCCTCTTTTATAAAAGCACAACAAAAACTTAGTCAGTGATTTCCTAATAAATTTAGGTCCTGCGCTTTGGAATGAGTACTGGAGTACTTTAGTGTGCAAATTATGTAAGAAATCAGTTAAGGTTCTTGAATTTTAATCAATGAGCCATGTTTATTGATCACTACCCATGGATAAATATGATTTTCCTTTTTGTTTCATGTGTGTGTGTGTGTGTGTGTGTGTGTGTGTGTGTGTGTGTGTGTGTGTGTGTGTGTGTTGTGATTAGCATAACTGCCCTTTATTGCAATATATGCACCTTATTGTTGTTAACTGAATATTTTCTTCTGTTAAAACTTAATATCTATGTATGGTTTTATAATAAACATTGTTCTAAATAAAAATAAAACAAAAAAATGAACCCAAGCACAAGAGAGCCCTGCAGGAAATTAAAATACAAACTAAAGTTCAGAAAACAGAGCACATTAACCCAAAGTTTGTCACAATATGAAGAAGATAGCAAACTACCCTAAAGCTAACAACCAAACTGATTAGCCTCAGAGGAAAGTTTATGCCATAGCATTAAGCAATGATGGTGCTGTGTCATCTCCCATTCTGAACATATTACTGCATTTCTCCCCAGGTAGAAGAGTAGTACTTCACAGAATCTATGTGTTAGCTGAGGTGGGATCTCACTGATCCATGACTCTAATATCCACAGGCTTCAGCATTGAAGGGAAGGAGATGGACTACCTTCTAGTGACTACTGCAGGGTATGCGAGACTGCAGTGTTGGGATATTGTGACAAGAGCATCACATGCACTTTTGTCCAGACTGGAGGAGCTTACACTCCTTTCTTATAAAAAAAATAGAGAGAGAAAGCAATTAGATGACAGTCTCACTGGCAGCAAAAGGGAACACCATGGAGAGGACACAGACTAGGATCCATAAGGAGTAAAATGAGTATCAGAGACTTTTGCCTCAGAATTTATGATCAGAAGGAGAACTAACGAACTGTAAGCAATTAGGTTATTGTGAGAGACCCCTTCTGATCTAACATGGCTAGCAGTGAAATTATATTCACTTTTCAATTTTATACTGGATACTTTGCTATAACTAAAGTTGAATATAAATCTAAATCCCTATTGGTAGGTAAATAATGCAATATATGGACAAACAGAGATAGTTACTGTTATACATACATGCATTCATACATAGATGACAGATCTAGTAGTCATTACAGATGGATGGACAGATGCAGTCATGCAGAGCGTCGAACAGATAGACACAAATGAGCAGATAATTTCAAATTAAAAGACAAAGATTAAGAAACATAGCATGTGCAGAAAAACAAACAAATGAAAATGTAGATTACTGAGACTGGACGCCATGGCTTAAAACAGCAGCATGTGAATCAAAGCTTCACTCTGTTCTTGGTCTGAGACCTTGTCATGTTAGAAAGGCTTTAGTGTTATAAACATACTCAATTGTATGTCAACAGGAGTTTTATACTCCTGCTAGGATACCTAACTGTTAGATGTCTGACAAAGTTCCACACTTGGGGAAATCAAATGTTCAGTTTTCTTATTGCTAGATCAGATAACAAAAATTAGGATCCAAATGGCTAGAAAGATACATGAAGGCGAGATCAAGATGAATATCTCTTGTCATTAAGGACACCTCCTGGCTAGCAAGTCTTATAATTCCTGCCTGTCAGTTTTCTATGGTTGCTACTGATGCAGCACCTTCCCCAAAGATGCGTGTTCTGCATCATGACCAAATCCCTTCAAAGTCCTATCATAACACACTAATAGAAATGGCGTGTTCTGCATCATGACCAAATCCCTTCAAAGTCCTATCATAACACACTAATAGAAATGGCGTGTTCTGCATCATGACCAAATCCCTTCAAAGTCCTATCATAACACACTAATAGAAATGGGGTGTTCTGCATCATGACCAAATCCCTTCAAAGTCCTATCATAACACACTAATAGAAATGAGGAGAGGATCTTCCAAATCTTATAGGATCTTGCCATAAATATCAATATACAAAACTGCAGTCCGATGGCTGACTAACACCTGAACCAAAACCGAGATATAACTGGGCACTGTCTGCTCTGCTCTAAATAAGCTATCATCTTTAGAATCCCCACCATTTCCCTTGGAAACTTGTGGACTGGTAAAAGTGTCATAATCATAAGCTATCTCACCTCTTTTTGTAACCACTCTTTCTGCTGTCAAAACTAGAAACAGATATTTTTTTTAATAAACTTGAAAGTTAAGTGTGATACAGTTTCTATAATTACTGGCTAATGCAAATAACTGAAACTATCATAAGAAAGATTTTAACAAGTAACATTTAAAATGTATACCTCTCACCTGTCCAGAGTTTCATAGAATGTCCAGATTTCCACCTCATCTTTTTGGTCTGTTTCTCATAAAATTGTGGTCTTCTAGCAAATCATTGAGGATTCAAGCAAGAATATAATGACAGACATTTGAGTTTCAGGCTTCATACCATTCGGAAAATCTATGCTAATTCAAAGCCTGTTATTGTAACAAACTTTCTAAATTTGTAAAAGCAGTATTAAAAATTGTCCCAGTTTTTGGCCTTTGTCCATATTTCTTGCTCTATGAAGCTGAGAGGCATGCTTCTGCTCTAAGAGAAGCAGAGAGAGAAAAAAGGTCATTAGAAAGAAGGGGTGAAGGTTTCATATTATTTTGGAAACTTTTAGAAAATGAAGCCCATTGAATCCAGGCCTTCATGACATCAGCTAGACCAAGCTCTTTAACCAGCTAACAGACCTTTCCATATAGTAACAAAGTCCATCACATGCATACACCTTCAAATCAAGCAACAATGTCATTCTCACAAATACAGATGTTCTGACAATGTCAAAGAGGAGACTCGATCTCGGATTGCACAAAATCATAACCAACAGTCCCAAGAATAAGAAGGTAATTCTCAGAATCTTCAGAGACACACTCATAAACAATCCAGATTTCTTCACTAGTACCATCAGGAGAGAGACAGCAGGAAAGAAAAATTCCAAAGGCACCATCTCCTTTCAAGCAATTATGCACGTAACCGGCAAAATAAATACTATCTTCAGACAGAGTAACAAACGCATAATTATGTGGAGACAGCCCTGATCAAAACCCTCATATCTTTTTTCTATGGCTTTGTTATAGTCATATCATGGATGTCTACATCATAAGGCTCATGCATGAAGCTGATTTCAGAAGGATGGACTATAATTTCATTAGATCGATCATCTATCATACTAACATAAAAAGTGCTTAAAATCAAAGTACAGGAAATTCATTGCCAAGTACCTTATTGATTCATTTGTTCAAGAAATCTTCCAGCAGTTTTGCAAGCAAATCTTTCTATGATGCTAACACTTGACAACACTTAAATATACCAAAGTGACTTCTAGACTTATATCTGCTCAGCGTGTAATGATTTCATTAGTTACATCACTCAGCACCAGGAGGACTGGCTTGGGTTAAAGGTAACTGAGATCTGGTATCTGCTCATCTGCAAAAGAAAAGTTCATTACATCATGCCACTAAATGAAACAGTCATACCAGAAACTCAAGGCAGAAGCTTATAAAAATTACTAATAACCAGTTATAAATTGTTTCAAGTCAGAGCTAAAGGGATCAACCCTCAGAACATTTATTAGTCACTCTGCAACGGTACAGCAGTTGATGACTGTTAAATGAAAGCCACTATAAATATATATGGTTGGGAGGGTGGCCTAATGATTAAGGTGTTTACCTTACAAACACAAGGTTCAGGGTTTGAGTCTCACAGTGAATAATTGGCTAGGCTTAAAATGGCTTGCAAGGGCAGTTAGCTTAGTACTAATCTATGAACCTAATCTATGAATCTATATAACTTGGTACATATAATGAGAAATGCATTCCTCAATGACAGAACTGTATTTCTGCTCAAAAGCTAAGCCAGTTCATATTTATTCATATTACATAAATTCATTATTACCAGAATTCATGAAGCCAAGTTGTAATTATTGCAGGTGTTTTGTTTAAGACTATTTGGAATCCCAATGGCCCAGTGCAGGAGGTCTGGTTTGAAGAAAAGGCAAGGAACTGGGTACTGGAATGGGGCAATGATGGAATGCATGGCAGAAACATCATTGTGGATTTGTTGCCCCAAATAATGTCACATACCTTCAGTTGTTAAAAATGAGATAACGCCTTATGTGTACTCCATATTACTGAGTGGTCAGTACAGTACAGTATACCAGAGCTAACAGATAGGGAAGGCATGGAAACAGCTGTGGTCAGGGTAGTGTTGCACACCATTTTCAACATGTAGGCTTCTGAGTGAAACTAATCACTGTACAGTCATTAGGTGCAGCAGAGTTGTTAATGGCGTACCTGTAGGTTAGGGCAGAGGTGCCAGTAATGGAAAGAATAAGCAGCCTAAGGTAACTGTATTGTGCTGCACGCAGACTAGATGCCTCTAGCTGCATTTCTGCAACAAATTGGCATTCTCTGTATTTATTTAGGATTGTTTTATCATTTTGTTTTGCCTTTGACCTCAGTTGTGGCTCAAAAGGGTCTACATACGTATTCACTTATAGAATTATCAAATTAAAATGTAAAGGGAGACACAGAGTATCACCACATTGTGATACTAAGCTGGGAGGATCCTGCCTATACCAGGCTGGGAATAGGAAATTAAACTGGTTCTAATGACTGCCATAAAAGGGAAAGTGCTCACCTGCTCCTCTGTGTAATATCATGCTGGTCACTAGCACTTGGTGATGCCATTTATTACCGCAATATGCTGTGGTAAATTAAAGACTGCCAATTACCATGATGTGTTGTGGTAAGTTAAAGACTCTGCCCATTATGGGAAGATGTGAAAGTGATCTGAGGAGTGCAGCCACTGTTTGGGGTGAGTACAGGACCTAAGGCCTCAGAGTTAGGGCAGCTGACAGATTTGGAAGGAAGTCTGCTTTTCTTAATAACATGGCTGGCCCTGTGGAATGGAAGGATAAAGCCCTGGCTGCACTCTAGATGACCTAAAACAGAGTAGTTTTTTTACCTTTGGAAGAGTCAGTGAAGCAGGAGATGAGTGAGTGGTTGAAGACCGTTTGTTTTTTCCTGGGGAGATGGTAATGGGAATTGCATTGCTGGCACCTATGACAGGAGTAGGGGAATAGCAAACTATGTTATGGACCTGGAGCATGTGCTTGGTATTCTTACACTACACACAGTAGGATTCATCACGGCATGTTGTGGTGTGTATAATCATCATGAAGAAGGCATAACAGTCCCTTGTGGTGACAGATGTATACACATCAGCCATCATCGGCAAGTCTAGTCCATATAGTAAAACTGCCCCAAGCCGTGTGTCAATAGTGATATTGCTGATAATAACTGGGCAGTTTCCTGGTCTGGACAATTAGGGCTTTCCTAGGTCTGGAGTGATGAGTTAAATCTTCAGTCTGTTAAGATAAAGGAGAGCCATGGCCTTCACTGGTCCTACTGAAAAGAAGATACAGGTAGAGGACTCAAAACAACACATATGGCTACCTGAATGATAGACCTTCCTCTAAAGTCAGCTTTTGTACACCACCAGTCTTCCATGAGAGGCCATTATAAAAAGGGGGCACAAAACAGTATGCATCAGGGTGCTGATGGCTCACAGGTATGGAGGGGAAAAGCACTTATAGAAAAAAAAACACGAAAAGCTTTTCACAATGGCAGTACTGTATGCTGACTTTTCAAAGCATACACTACTAATGGTATGACAGAAATTATGCGCCCCCTTCATATACTTATTATCTTGTATAACATTAGTTTAGTAATGGTGGTAATTTGTACATCCAGGCCAGAGGGCTTGTCAGAAGTTAGAATTCTCCATTTCAGTCCTTATACCAGGTGCAAGTCTGATACAAGAAGCATGTCCTGGGAAGGAGTTCATATTTTTTTCAACAGAGGTATGTCAAACACCGTTTCCATCTTTGTGACAAGGATCCATTTCCCTTCTCAGTCATAATGCCTTTGTTTGCCTTATAACCTTCTATCACATAACCGTTATTCTTTTTAGTTCACCTTTTAGATTTACATGCAGGGTATGTCCTACTACTGTATATTACAGTAAAGTATTTTCATCCTCTCTTCCTCTCTCTCTCTCTCTCTCTATATATATATATATATATATATACTGCTTGTAAAATAAGCAAACCTTGAACCTTAAGTTTCAATTTAAAGCACTTGTTAAGAATTTCCATTTTTGCATTATTCCCAGACCTATAAAATATTTTTGCACATCCCTGTTTCACAGCAGGCAGGTGTCACATTTGTTTCATTATAAAGTTAAAGCCACAAGCAAGTTATCCTTTTCTGTGGCTTATGTGTTTGTCCTTCTGAACTCAATGCCTTCTAATCTTCCTTCAGCATAATTTTCAGATAAGAACCCAATAAATACTTCTTAAACCTCATTTATGATTTCATGTCCATAGCTACCTTTCCTATCTGAAATACCTTTGAAAAGAACATGTCTACTGTACAATCTGATCAAATAATGATCTCAAACCATCTGTAGACACATGGAACACTGCAACCAATTAAAAGTCTAGCACATCATCACTTAGAATGATTTACAAAGCAAAGTATCCTTCTTACGTTTGCTTTGTGGTCACATCGTTTGATGTTAAAAGCAATTTGCGCTCAGCAGTGACTGAAAGACACCCAACCAAGTGAAGATAAAAATGCCATTTCCTGCTTTGATCCTTCCTTCACTGAATCTCTGGGCAGCCTTACTTCAGAGGTTTCAGGCTTTTGTAATTGTCTGCTGAGCAATTTTAATAATGCGAAACTGATTAACATAGAATCTTTTTAATATGTGTTTGCATAGGAAAAATACATAATATACATACAAGTTCTCAATAAAAAAAATTCAGGTTTCTAAATTGAAAATTCACTTTCTTTTAACAGAATTGCTATCTCTTTTTCAATGCCTAGTGCTACAGTAAAGCAACTTAAATGAGTCCTCTCTGCATTGTTTCTTTGTGCTTAATCCTATCTGTGTACATTCATGGTACATTTATGTTCTAAATCATTGTCAGAATCTGCAGCACATGTAGCATTTCTAAAAAGTATTATTATATTATTATTATTAATGCTTTTCTGGATTATGCTTATTAATTATTTATTCATTTTTTATTTTATAGAATCAGTGGGACTCACTGGCTTTAATTATACTTTTTACACCCCCTTTTTATTTCATGGAAACAATCAACCATTAATTTCAAACTAATTAATACAGATTTTCAGGACTTCAGTGATCCAGTCTATTACTACATGTAATTTCTGTTTCTGCGTTTCCCAAATTCTAGCTGACTTTACAATAAATTAGCACTTCACTTTATACATGTAGGCCTATCAGGTCACATATTCAAAACATGCATATTACAGATAATACAAACCTTATAAATGCTAATGAGCATTAATATGGAATGCCATACTGAGATCTATCTGCATCAGGAAAGGGATGGTTGTGCATCCACATGAATAGCCCATGGCAATACAATTTATGGACTAAATTTTATGCGGCGAACGATATTTTCAGGTCAGGATTTAAATGTTGCGAACACTACACTCGGGGAATACTGACTTTCCATTTATGAATTTGGAAATTTAGACTGTGAGTACTGGAAAAGTTTAAAATTTCATAGAAAGTGGTATTTTAGGCAAGAAAACATTTACTGCTAAGTTATGTTGTAACCACTTACATTTATTCTTTATAAACCTGTAAAACTATTAGTTTGCTTTATTGAATTTTATGTACTTAGTATTTTAACAGTGCATATATCGATTTAAACTACAAATATGACAGAATCACAGCAGTAATCAGAAATTACAGTTAGCAATTGTATATAGAATTTCTGTGATTTCAGATGATGAAAATGGAATATAATTTGTGTGTGTTAATTAACTGCAAATTGGAGCTACTGTCTATAGTTCACATGACCTAGTAGAATAACCATTAGGAAAATCTCAGTAGTACAATAACAGAACCACAAAAATGATGTAGAATCTCATTACTGGCTATGTAGTGACTAGGATTTAATAATAATATCAACATAATGCCCTGGTTCAGTTTCTTCCTTCTCAGAGTTAACATTTTTTTCTAGGAAAGGGTTTTTCTGCCAGGTTTGGAGTAATCAGAGATGCATTTATTCACTTTTTCAGCTGACTGGTAAGTTTATTCTGTAGAATGACAATTTTTGTAAATAACTTCATATTGTAATGTATATTTTATTCTGCTTATTTTTAGGTTTCTTTTGTCATGTATAGGTTCATAGATTAGTACTAAGTTAAGTGCCCTTGCGAGCCATTTTAAACATAGCCCATTATCCCTTGTGAGACTCAAACCATGTACCTTGTGTTTGTAAGGCAAACACCTTAACCATTAGGCCACCCTCCCAACTGCTTACTGAAATGTGGCAGTGGTGCCATTTTGCTTTTTTATTTTTTTTTTCCCCCCTCTCAAAGGGATTACTCATTGAAGCCTGGATGCCATCTAGTATGTTACAATCCTCCTGCACTTCAAAAAACATCCCATCTCCAGTGATACATAATATTGCTTCATTTGTTGAAATGTTTGCACTGTGAGGAAGTTTGAAATCTTCTATGGTGAAGGCATACAGTCACCCCCTCATGATAATCGGCAAACAAGCAGATAGCAGTTTTCACAGCACTATCAAGACTCAAGTATACAATTTCTGAAAGTGCCTCACTTCCTCTGCCTCTTACAATTCAGTTTGTTATTATCAAGTATAACATAAGCAATGTGTACCACATTCCTGAAGAGCCCTATATGTAGAAATCATGTTGCAGAGTTAAAGAGGTATACTGGCCAGCAGAGGTTACTTTCATGGCCTTTGGAAACCAAAGCAAGTGAGACAGACTTACTGACATTGGAGCTTATTAACTATGTAACTCTTTGTCCTTGTGTGTTTGTCTTTGAGTTGCTGTTCTTTCACCACAGATGGCTAGAGAAAGTTGTTGAAAATCCTTCACAATTTCAGTTACAGATATGCACAGCTGAAGCTTTTGGCCTTTATTTTCTAGTCCAAGGTTTATTCTGCTATTGTTGTATATTTCATACTGGCTTTACAGGTCTTCAATCCAAAATTAAATTGATATTTTAATTGCTCGTGCTTTTTAATGTTGGATTTTAAAACCATATTGCCATTCATTCACACCAAAGAATTATAAAATGATGCTTATTTATAGAATATTAGCAAGGCTAGTATTTAGGCTACTGACATGATCAGAAGATGGTGCGCTATTACTGAAGAATCATTACACACACACACACACACACAGATGCATATCTTACTCTGATGCTATTCTGTCTTATAAACTTTCAGAATATGTATATATTACATGTGGTTTTATGTGTGTGTGTGTGTGTGTGTGTGTGTGTGTGTGTGTGTGTGTGTGTGTGTGTGCGTCTGAGTGTGAATAAGTGATAGAGAGAGAGAGTGGTATAGTGAAGCCTACAAAACATTCTACTCCAAGATGTGGTAGTTCAAATGTACTGCTGTATGAGCTTGAATGCCATTGCCTCCAGTCTCATATACAAGCAGAAAATCAACAACAGTAAAAAATGTTAGTCCAGATGGGCATCCTCCCAATGTGGAGGCTTTGTCACTACACCATTGTTCTTGTGCACAGTGCCTCCAAGGTCACACCAACTCATAGAAAGTGTATTTAGAAAGCAGGGCTGTGTAGTTGAGCCTGTTAATGCTGGAATAAACAAACAAGAGTTCCACTGTAAACATAACAGAAAATACACCCCTGGGATCACTTCCTTGGCTCTGCTTGACAGAGGCTCAGTTAATTAATCAATGGGGCGGTGAAAGCCGACATACTCTGGCTAGGCTTATAAATGCCTTCGGGCAGATAGCCTAGTACCTACCTATGAATAGCTAAAAATACTAGCTATAGTGCAACCTATTCAACATATGCATGACTTTTCTGTAGACCGCTACCAAAAGTTCATCTCATCAACTAACCCCTCAATCGAATGTCTACTTCCAGTATTACCACTTAGCTTAAATATGACAAATAGAAATGTTTACATTTGTAATTTTAAAATATAATCATGTTATAAATTAAGGTTAAAATTCAAAAGAAAAAAACGTGATGGTATGTTTGCCAAATTAAATGCAACTTCAAAGTTCTGCAAATATATTCAGTGTTGTGGCAAAAGTATTTTGAGAAAAGATGAGTTAAGCTACATTGAGCTTTAGTCAAGCTGTTTAACTTGCACATCTTATATCATCCCCACCATGACCCCCTGACCCATTAATAAAGTAATGCACTCACTGTACAATTCAGCTTCAGTCTGGGTCAATGATATTACAGACACACTGCAAAGTCAGACTTTTGTGGATGTAAACAATCAATGTCATCTGTGGCTGTTATTTCTTTTATCAGAGCTGTAGAGATACCAATATTAAGAGTTATCAGGCAAAATGTTATCACTTTTCAAAGTAATGTTTAAATACCTGTCATATTAAATGTTTTCTATAACTTAGTCATCTGCCAATAGTTATTAAACATTTTACAGTATGTATTGTTGAGGTAACACAGCCAGAAAAAAAAACAATGAATAAAAGTTATACAGGGATGCACGTAGGTCATGCAAACACACATCACCATTTATTTTAGAAAATAAATAAGTAAAACAAATGAGTACTTTCATATTGACTATCATAAAAGACTTCACCAGATGTTGCAAGGTAACAAATCCAGGAAATTAAAAGCTAATGAACAATCACATAACTGGTGTTCATTTCTTAAAGTGACAGTGTAATATTATGTTAAAACCATTCATAAAAAATCTACATGACAATTTCCAAAGTAAATAAACATCCAAAATTCAAAATTCAATCAGGAAGTTGCAACATCTGATGAAGTATTTTATGAGAGTCAAGATGAAAGTGCTTATTTGTTTTGTAATATAAATGGCAGTTTGTGTTTGCAGTGACCTATGTGCATCCGTGTATCATTTTATTCATTGTGTTACTGAGGTCTCAGCCAATGACTTTCAGACTGTAAATTGTTCAGTCACAGTTACTAACACTTCTGGCTTAGACATTTGCAATAACCTTAAGGTTGGGAGGTTCAGTGAATAGGTGAGTGTGTGCAATGCAATCAAGTGAGTGGGGCTGATCTACAGTGAGTGTCTGTGTGTATGTGGGACTATCTGTGAGCACTGTATGTAGGGGACCAGCCATACCTTTGACCAAATCTTGCCATACAGGGGGGGGGGACTAGCTACCACAGAATTTTAAATACTACCCTAAGTCACTTCAAAAGATAAGAGAAAATGTTTTGGAGTTCAAAACACATATGGGACAATGCAAGACACAAGGGACCGTCTTCAATATTATCTTAATTAAAATGTTAAGCTTTATCAGCATGAAAGACTTAAAATATATGGGGATACACTAAACATGAGGGACAGTCTTTCAATATTACCGTAAGTCACTTACGTTAATTAAACAATGGGTTTTGTAATGATGTAAAAAAGAATTGAAAGAATTTGTCTCATTACCATCAAAGCTTTAGTCTTCGATGCAACATTTGCATTATGATGCATTTTCTGAACAAGACAAAGTATGAAACATTAATGTCTGACATTGTTGACTGCAATAGTCCAAGAGTACGGAACAGACACTGCACAGAGCAGGTATAAGTTCTATAAAATGAGGCACCTTTGAGAGGGATGGAGTATGTCCATATGGTGGTAGGGTCACCATGCCAATAAATGGCTGTGCTCAAAACTTCCAGACACAACTGGGAGGAACACTAGATGGCACTATATTACTGTAAGTGACTTAAAAAGCTAGAGCAGCAGGTCTAGCATCATAATGCAGTTTTTAAACAATAACTGACCATAATCATCTGTGACTTATGAAGAGGAGGGAAAAGTAAGAACCTACACCTTACCTATCTATGAGGTGTGTGTGTGTGTGTGTGTGTGTGTGTGTGTGTGTGTGTGTGTGTGTGTGTGTGTGTGTGTGTGTGTGTGTGAGTTTGAATGTGTAGAAGTCTGTGGAAGAATGAATGAGGGCATTCCCTGTGCCAGCATGCTGCATGGTGTGCCACTGGTGATCACCATAGGAAATTGTTGATTAGCACTAGTTGTGACACCATGTGATTCATAGATAGGCAGGAAGATTAGCTAATAATCAGGTCTTTTCTCATTACAGCTAAACATATCCCTGAATTATATTTTCTAAACCAAAGGAAAAAGATCACCAGTGGTTCATATAAATCCACCTCACATCCAGGACTGTTGTGGCCATCCAGATTTTGAGTCACAGGATGAAAAAAATACATTAAATAATTAGAGATGCAAGAACAACTGACCCCAGCATGAGAAAGCGTGTTGTCTTTACTTCTTTGTCCATTTATCATACATGAATAAAGTTGAGTTCTTTGAGTGTTTAAGTCTGGTTGAATTTTTTATTTTTATTATTCTAAAAAATATTAGTGACTTTTGAAGTTGTAAACTGCTTTTAACTGTTTCTGAATGCTGAGCTTTAGCTACCTGATCTGTTTTTGTAATAAAGCTGTAAAGACAAATCCTGATCTCTTGCTGTAGTCACCCTTTCTCCTTTCATCTGTGATTGTTTTCAAGTATTTGTTCATCCTGTCACTCAAATTCTGGATGTGCACTGGACTCCATGACTGAGTTGGACTTATTACAACCTTGAATCTCTGAATCGCATTTTCTGTGAAAATGGAACAGCCACTTTTAGTCACAGCTGTTTGCACTCATGGTGGCATTCTTTCTGAATCCCATCCATAGTGTGTTTATGTTAAGTAAAGATAGATTCTGGATTTTTTTTTAACTTAGCAATCAAAGTTATTTGATTTTTTTCTTGTGAGAACTTTATACCCATAGTCTGTACATTATAGAGTTCGTGTTTACCTTTGTTACTCTCTTTGAATATTTGAGGTGAACACTAAAACTATTCATACTTATATTACAGTTTACTGGCTTTCACGGTCAGCTATCAATTTTTTTTGTCTGACTGCCATTTCTACATTTCTTAAAACCTGCAGTTCATTAGTTCAGTAGCTGATGACAAATATTATATAACTAAGCCCAAGAATCATTCTTACTTATTTCTTTAGTAGAGAATTCAAATCAGTAATTTCTAGTTAACGTATATCTCTAAAGAGAAATATATTTGGCAAACTCACAAAAGATACATATTGTATAGAAAATGACAATCTTATTACTTTATTAAGTATTAAATAATTATTAGAGCTGCCTAAGGGGACAGCATGTTAAATAAATGGCTATAACTCACTGACGTCAAGCTGGACAATCTTGCAAATGGCAGAGAGGCTGGTGATAAATATGGGAGTATAAGGAGGCTATTTATAGCAAAAGCCAACAGGATACCTTTACATGTTTAGTGCAAATGAAAGGAAAATGTAGGAAATCAGTAAAAACTCTATCCCATCTTGGATTGTGATACAATAATGTCACATCCTTCTGTCCAGGAAGGTGGAACGCTGACTATAACTGGTACCTGATGCAGAGAGGGGAAATGCAAAAGTTGGAAACAGAATCATCTTATTTATTATGGAATGACAACAAAATTTTAGGACAAAGGAACCAGAATCAGTAACATGAGAGTGCTGCTGTGTTATTATACCAGATGGATAAAATTATAGTCTGTAATAAATAGCTTGACACCATTAATTTTGTATAAAATGATTATGCTAGTTAACTATGTCAAGCCACATTAACTCAGAAAACATAAGGCCTCCCAAGTGAAACGTCACACGTCAACAAAAGCAATATGGAATGTTTCATGAATTATTTTAAATAAGTTTCATTTTCCATCACAAAAAAATTTATTTTCATTTTAATTGTACCGTGGAGAATAAAAACAGAACTCTTTAAGAGTTGTATGAATTTTACAAACTGAGAAGTGCTTTGTGGAGTTCAGTAACTGAGTTTGACTTAGTTCTGAAATATGTGGGCAGATAACATACTTATAAAACCTGTCACTGGCTGTTAATTTACTTGACCTCTTTTGAGCTAGTCAAGACTCATGAGCTGTTTAAATAAACTTTACTGTACCATAATTAAGTTAATTAACTACTAGTAAACAAAATGTGCTAAATATTGGCACTCAAAAAGTTGAAAAAAGACTGAAACTACAGGAAAATAGCGAATCTTCAACATTACTCCTCCTTTAAACTTTTATTATTATTATTTTTTTTGTTTTGTTTTTTTTTTGTTTTTTTTGCAAGGGGCCAAGCCCCCCACACTCACAATCTTATATATACACCAATTCTGAGATTGCCATACCTCAAAGAAAAGGGAATATTCTGAGAAATGGCTATCTTGGATTTGATATATGTCAGTCTGTTTTTCTGACCAATCTCCATGTTTCAGGACTCAGTCTAGCAAGTGTTGACAATTCAGATAGTTACTATGCTAACTACAGGTCATATACAAAATGCCCCAAAAGTGCATAACACATGTTTGTTTGCTGTATACAGGAAAGTGTTAAGTGATTCTGTTATCATTTCTAAACAAAAATAGCAAATTTGAGCATATATGTCATGACACTTATTTAATGCTGAAGTGTCTTTTCTGAGATACCATTATTTATATTCTGAATCTGATGCACTTATTAGCTCTTTTCATGTCTGTTAATAAGACAACTGTGTTGAAAAATATCTCACAAAAAGGCATGTTGTAGCATTTATACTAGAGATAAAAACAACACATTAAGTATTCCATTAAAAAGAGGAAAATGTACCGTCTTTAGAATGAAATCCCAATGTACTTCACAGCCATTACACAGCCATGCTGAATGCTTAATTTAACAAGGCTAATAAACCTGTAAATAGTATAGCTGTTATACGTGATGATTTAGAAAACGTCTATGTAACTTCACCATATTCTTATTCTTCTCTTCTGCTTTCAAACGGGAAAAAATGCTTTTCCACTTAATGCATTATGGAAATGGTTGGTTGTAAAACCATATATAACATTGCAGGCAGAGAAGAGAATTAATAAAATATGGCACCTTCTCTTCCTTCTTCATTTCTGAGGAAATGGAAACTAACTGTAACTGCGGGCAGTATTAAAAACATCATATCTGCAGAATTCCCAGATGTGCACAATATACTGGTGAACCAAAGAAAAGTTTTGCACAGGTAATGTTTTTGCAAGCTATTCAGTTCATTTAACTAGGATGATAATTGGTGCAAGTCAGTGACAAACAATGGATTTTCATTTGTGAAACTGTATATAGTGTACACAGGTGAAAGGATTAGGTATAAATGGGTGAAGCACATGGAAAAGCACCAGTGTGAGCAGAAGAAATGGTGAGATCATAACAGGGCTGGTTCACTTGAACCAATTTCAGTTACTCTACTCCAGTCAGGAATGCATTCCACCAAGAAACACTCCAAGGTAATACCTGAAACCCTTAGCATGCTCTAACAAGCTCGCAGATCACTGATTGCTACTGAATAATTCATAAGCTACTGAGTATCATATACCACAAACACCAGCCATAAATGGCATCTAACAGAATGTAGGGGTCTGCAGGTGTGCACTGCCTTGACTACTATAGCCACAAGGATTTGTCAGCATGCAACAAGAGTTACAGTGGGGGTCTCTCAGTCAACTGACTCAAGGATATAGGGACAAGGTCCTTGAAGTACTGATTCAACACTTGCATAACCATATCTTAGTACCATGACCCAAAGCCACTAGCATGCATGACTTCAGTGGCATCAACCACTTCCCTTCCATCCTGGGTAACACTAACTGCACACAACTGCACACATAATGCAACAGACATACCAGCCACTCTGCAAAGGGCTATGTATATCAACAGAAAGGGCTGCCATTCTTTCAGCTCAAAATAGTCTGAAATGCAAATAGCCTCATAGTAAATTATGATTGTTTAGTATGATGGTTGTAGGCATAATGCCAACTTATAGCACTACTATATGTGATAATTCCACATTTTATTCTTTTCAGATTTTTTTCTAGTATAGCTGCCTTTCAGTAATTGTATGCCAATATTGTAACTTCAAGCTCTACATTTTTCTCTGTTGTATAAATCTATCCATTTTGAAACTCCCCAGGCCTCTACTGAAATGGAGGCTACCACACCACAGTCTGATTATCCCAATAATAAAAGCAATACATGTGTCACATCTGACTTCCACACCACTTTCAATGAGGGATTTCCAGACAAGCATCTAGTTGGTAAGAATAATCTTTATAGTAGTCAATAATAATGCACAAGTCATTCTACTTGTGCCTAATAAGTACTTACATCTCCTTAAAAAAGTTATTGTATTGCTGCAATGCAGGATATCCTCCTTAAGTCATGGTTGAAAAGACCAGTGCATCATTCACATATATTACTGGAGTACTGTTATAATGTTGTCCAAGGCCAAGGCTAGACATGTAGTTCTCAAATGTGTGCTCAGGCTTCATAAGGCCAGATGTATGGAAATCGAAGTTTGCACCGGACAAAGCTAGGAAAAGTGCTGTTGTGTGTGCCATGCCATACAACATGATGCTTATGAATGAGGCTGTTCACAATGTGCCCAGACAGCTGGTCCTACCCAGGCAATCAGCACCTTGGCCATCTTTATCTGAGGATGAAAGTCATAGCTTAACATAGGAACAGTGGTGACATCTGGTGCAGAGCTATGCATCATGACAGCGCACATGTGACAAAGCCATACAGAACAAAGTTATACACATAGTATAGTGACTGACCTACTGAAAAAATGTAGGCTGTGCAGTGAAGTGCATGGTCTGCTTACTGTGTGTGTTAGATTATACCACACAATGCACAAAGCATAATCTCGGGGTACAGCTGACAGAGGACACATCACATATGTATATCAACCATGCACAGTGAAGGTAGCAAGATTTCTTCACTTCTTTTTGATCAAATACCACAGTGTCAAATCAACATGAATGATGGAGGATTTCCTTTAAATTTTTTGGCTTAGTTGCCACATGCATAAATAATGACATGATTGAAAGGGGTTACTAGATGAGCTCCCCTACTCTGTCATCAAATAAAAGCAGTAATTAAAGTAATAAAAATAAACATAAATGAGGCTTGCAGGAGCTGAACTTTTCTGAACTGCTTAATTATGCACCTGCACTTAAGGTAGTCCCCCCTTAGCACATACCTGTACTAGTTCTCTTATTGTGCAAATAGACAATAACCTCTCATAAACATACTGACACCATCTCATAAGTATCCATCTGTGTTCAACTCACCTGGCAGGGTACTTTATGCTGGATTCAAAAAGGTGTACATGACAGTCTACTTTTGGTTAATTTTGTCATTCTCTTGGACAACATGATAGCATTATAATCAGACATTAGATTGAGAGTTCACTGTTATGTCTGTCATACACTGACTGCCTATTTTGCTAAGCAAACTGCTGAATTTGTGAAAGCAACTTTTATCAAGTATTACTGATATTGTTGGGGGGGGCAAATACAGCTGAATGTAAATAACTGTTATTACTATGACTGATGTTTCCAAAGCGGTGGTGTGTCAGCCCACACTGTGTGACATGGTTACGTGTGTCACTACAAAACATCACTTTTTATTGTATATTGCAGATTGCTCCACTACCTTTTTAACCTGATGTTTCTGTTTCTTTGCAAAAATCTGGACAAGTTGACAGGCATGGCAAGGTGACTGTAAACGAAAGGGACGGTGTTGCATTGCCTTTCTGACAGCACTTGCTAACTGCCTTACAATTTAGAAAGCTGGCAAAACACTTAACATTTGTTTTTCTTCTTTAACAAGTAGTGCATGGAGCAGATAAAGTTCTATGCTCTACAAAGAATTATGACCTGGTCTCTAGTACTAACTTCTTAGTACGGGCTTTTGGCATCCATGTTTCAAACACATAATAAGTCAGGATCGGTGACCCTATCAGAGATCTCTGTGTTACTAAAATTCTTGCCTTTCCTGGTCATTCTTAAAGACAGCTGCAAAAAGTACAGTTGTGTACTCTTACCATAAATGTAGATGTTCGAGTGTGTTCACTGTTGCAGTCATCACTGTAGGGTTCTTCCTGCCAGCAGCAGCCCCCGATCGGGCAGAATCCCAAAGTCTGGATTGGGCGCCAGCTGAGGTTGCATTTATCCTGATGTCAATATGTCGGAAGGTATAAAGACCTCAGCTGAAGCCATTTCCCCAGTTTTTCTTGCCCCAGATCTCAGGTGCCCAGAAAGAAAAGGCTAAAAAAGAAACCATGCCCAAAACCTCAGCAGCCAAAATACCTCATAACAGACAATACTCAAGGAAAAAACAAAAGAGGGGATAGGAGGGAGGGTAACCCAGACTGCAACAGTGAACACACTTGAACATCTACATTTATGGTAAGAGTACACAACTGTACTATGTCCTTCGTGGTTCACTGTTGGAGTCATCACTGTAGGGTTGAGTCCCAAAGCTAAGAAAGGGTGGCTGGAGGAGAAACAGAGGGAATGGTCACAAAACCTTGCAAAACCACAGAAGCAAAACCTGCCCTGAATTTAGAATAGAGAGGGAGGTTGTAATGCTTAGAAAAAGTATGTACAGAACTCCAAGTAGCAGCTTCCAAAATATCCTTGGTAGGAACCCCACAGAGAAAAGCTGCTGAAGTAGCAGCAGCCCGGGTAGAATGAGTCCCAACATTAACAGGAACCGGACTGCCATGATAAGAGTAACAGAACTTGATGCAATGGGCAATCCACTTGGAAATAGTTTGCTTAGTGATTGCTTTCCCCTGAACAGTAGGAGCATAAGCGACAAACAACTGATCAGATTTCTGAAATATCTTAGTCCTGTCCAGGTACAGATGAAGCTGTCTTTGCACGTCTAGAGAGTGCAAAAGACTTTCTTCCTCACTTTGAGGATTAGGATAAAAAGTAGGCAAATTAATAGACTGATTCAAGGCCACTGCCGAAACCACCTTGGGCATAAATGTGGGATTAGTCCATAGAGATACCCTGTCCTGATGAAAAATAAGGAAGGGTTCCACAGCCATGAGTGCTTGCAATTCCGAAATTCTTCTAGCAGAGGTAATAGCTAAAAGAAAAGCAGTTTTCCAAGACAAAAATTTTAAATCCGTGGAAGCTGCAGGTTCAAAAGGAGACAAAGTTAATTTCTCCAAAACATAGTTAAGATCCCAAGTGGGAACAGGAGCCCTTATAGGGGGCTGAATATTTTTAGCCCCTCTAAGAAATTGTTTAAGTAATGGATGAGAAAAAATCGGAGGATCCGTATCGTAATGTGCAGAAATAGCAGAAGCATGAAGCTTAACAGATGAAAAAGATAGGCCCGTATGTAATAACTCTGTCAGATACTGTAAAATCAGAGGAATGTTTGGAACAGAAGAATCACCACCCGGGACTTGACTCCAGGAGCAAAATCTTTTCCATTTTCCAGCATAAGATTTTCTAGTGCTGGGCCATCTAGCTTCAAGGATTACATCCAATACTTGTTTGGAAAGGGCAGAGGTGTTTACAGACCCTGGATCTGCCAGGCAGCTAGATGCAGAGTCTCGACATGACTGTGCAGTATCCGGCCATCCCGTTGAGACAGTAGATGAGGGATTTGAGGCAGAATCCAGGGAGGCTCCTGAACCAAGTTCATCAGAGTGGAATACCAGAATTGCTGAGGCCAATTGAGAGCCAGTAGAACCATGTGCGGTCTGTCCTGTTTTATCTTCAAAAGTACCCAAGGTAGAAGAGGAAAGGGAGGAAAAGCATATACTGAGAGATGTTTCCAACTGAATGAGAGGGCATCTACTTTCCATGCTAGTTTGTGGTAGGTCCTTCTGCAGAATGTTGGAAGTTGATGATTCTGAGGGGATGCAAAGAGATCTATGTCCGGACATCACCAAGCTTTTATAATCATCCTAAATATCCGAACATCCATTCATGTGGATATGAAATGCGTCTGCTCAATGCGTCTGCCAGAGTGTTGTCTTTCCCTGGCAGGAATTGTGCCTGTAAGTCGACACTGCAGGTCAGAGCAGTGTACCAGAGATTAATGGCTAATCTGCACAGGGGGTAAGAGTGAGAGCCCTCCTGCTTGTTGATGTACCACATCACTGTAGTGTTGTCTGTCTGTATCAACAATTGTCCTGGTAGAAGAAGGTCCCTGAAGGCTATCAGGGCATTCTGTACAGCTAGCATCTCCTTCAAATATATGTGCAGGTGCGTTTGCTCCTTTGTACACACACCCTGAAGACATCTCCCGTACATGTGGGCTCCCCATGCATAATCTGAAGCATCCGTTGTCAGAACTTGGTTGGTCGGCAGAGGACAAAAAGGCTTCCCCTTGTTCTGTAAACAGGCTTCGGCCCACCAAAGAAACTCTCGCTGGGGACAAGGCAAAATCGTGACCACTGTTTCCAAACGGTGGTAATGCTGAGACCAGACACTCTTGAGGTACCACTGCAGTTTCCTCATATGCAGCCTTGCATATGGTATTAGCAGAATGCAGGAGGCCATGTAACCCAAAGCCTGCAGAATTTTTCTTGCAGTCAGCTGTTTCATTGAAGCCAGGTGTCGGAAAAAAGAATCCAGTTGCACTTTTCTGTCTGGTGTCAAGGAAGCCATCTGGGTTGAAGTACTCAGAAGAGCACCCAGGAAAGTAATTTGTTGCGTGGGTACCAGGTTTGATTTCTTTAGATTCACTGTGAAACCGAGGCACTGAAGAAGACTCTGCACAAAGGCTAGATGCTGAAGTAGAGTGTCTTTGTCGTCCGCTTGAAGAGGACAGTCATCCAGATAAGGGTAAATGTGAATCCCCTTCAGTCTGCAAAATGCCATTACTGGTGCCAGGCACTTCGTAAAGACCCTGGGCGCAGTAGATAAGCCAAAGGGCAGCACAGAGCACTGGTAATGTTTCGAGCCCGCTTTGAAACACAGATACCTTCTGCACTCTTGCCTTATAGGAATATGCAGGTAAGCTTCTTTTAAGTCCAAAGTCACCATCCAAGCGTTCTTGTCCAACATAGGCAGCAGCTGCTGCAGAGTGAGCATCTTGAATTTTGGTATATCTAGGAAGGTGTTTAGTACAGAGAGGTCCAGGATTGGTCTCCACGAATTTTCCTTCCTGGGAACCATGAAAAGTCTGGAATAAAAACCTTGCCCTATTTCTAAATTTGGCACCAATTCTATAGCCCTCATAGCCAGGAGGGACTGAACCTGCCATTGTGCATCTGCCCACTGATGATTTGGCAGGTCTGGCCAACCGTTCGGTTTTGGCAAAGTGTGGAAATGAAATCTGTAACCTCTTGAGACTATTTCCAGAACCCATTTGTCCCGGGTTATGTGGTTCCAATTTTGATAAAAAAGAGAAATCCTTCCCCCCAAAGGAGCTTCCAGGAGAGGAGCCGCTGGAATCAGAAAGGGAGAGTCATAAAGACTGTTTTCGGTAGGGTTGAGATTCATCTTCACCTCCCTTGGGAGAGGAGGCACTCCACTGCCTGTTCCTAAAATGGAACTGTGGCTGTCCCCTACCTCTGGATCACCTGAATCTGCCTCTCTGAGACCTGTCCGAGCCCGGAAAGGACCAAGGTTTAGTTGGCCAGTGTCTGCTAAATCTAGGAGGTTGCACCTGTAGAAAATCCTTAACCATCTGCATAGATTTGGCTTTGTCTTCCATTTTCTTCAATACCTCTTCAGCTTTGGACCCAAACAAAACATCGTGCTGCAAAGGGGCATCCAAACGTTTGGCTTTAATCTGATCCGGCAAGCTTTGATCCCTTAACCAAGCATGTCTTCTAATAACAGCGCCAGTTGTTGCAGACCTACAAGAAGCTTCCAAAGAATCAAAGCCACAATGCAGGGTATGTTTACCCACTTGTTAAATAGCATGCAATAAATCCTGTAACTCCTGATTATCCACACCAATAGACACAGCTGACATCTTTTGTTGAAATACAGACAAAAGGTATTGCTGATACTTCAGCATATGAAATTGACAGTTCAAAGCCCTAATAGACAATGTAGCAGAAGTCTAAACCTTTTTACCCCATCTCTCCAAAGCCCTGGACTCTCGGTCAAAGGGAATAGGATTTTTAGCAGAGGCTGCTTTAACACCCTTAGGACTCTGAGAAATTGTTTTCGGATCAGGCGAAAGATTTTTAAAAAGAAATTTATGAGAATCTGGAACCCTATAATACCTATCCGGTTTGGCAGGAGTAGGGGGAAAAGAATCAGGAGAGAGAGAAGCTTCCGAAAAAACATCATCAACAATGTCCAATACAGGGGGAATAGCCAGAGGCTTATGCTGTGGGAGAAGAAGAAAATCCCTAAGCCTTTTCTTGGATTCAGAGAATTCCTGCCCTTCCCAGTGAAAATGCACCCTCATATCATGCAAAGTTTCACCAAAAGAATAATCCTCAGGAGGAGAGGTGGAAGGAAAGGAATCTTCAGCATCAGAATCCTCATAAAGAGGAAAAGAATAATCCTGCTCAAGGGAAGAAGCAGAAGAAACAGAAATTTGGTCTGAAGAATCATAATCGGACTGTAATCTAGGCTTCTTGTCAGGAGGGGGATGAGAACCCCTGATCATAGTTAAGAGATCTTCAGCCATCCTAAGCATCTGCCTCTGAGGCCTAGGACCCTGATCAAAAGGTGCCTGTGCTAGCCACTTCACTTTAGCTGGAGCCTTAGACTTTGACTTAGCATGTAAACCCGAATCCAGATTTACAGGAAGCTGTGAAGGCCTGAGAACTCACTCAGAAGCCGGTACCTGCCTACCGGCTCCAGACCCAACTGAGGGAGCAGTATCCAAATGTCCAGTCCCTGGCAATTCTGAAGACCCCATCAGCTCCACACTGGAGTTGGTACAGGCAATTGGTTCTGAGTAACATCCTTTGCTGTGGACCTCGGAGGCCTGTCTGCATCCCTGCGCCTCTTACACACCCCAGAAGCCGGAAAAGAGTCTGAAGACATGTTATAATTAAACCTTTTTCCAAAATAGTAAAAGGCAAAGTTATATTTACGCCTAATAGTACGCTGATTAAATCTAGCACAAAACACACAATTAGCAACGTCGTGGTCAGGACCCAGGCAGGGAATAAAGTAAGAGTGAAAATCCCTATGAGGTATTTGCTTCCCACAAGAAATACAATTATTAACTTTTTCTGACATCTGACTAGAGCAAGAAAAAGACCTCCCCAACGGGGTACTTATCTGTAAAAAAACGAAAATCCTGGGATTAGATCCAAAAATAAACAGGAACAGGCCGACCGACATCAGTGAACTGCAAGGGGCACCGCGTAGCAAGAAAAGCTGGGGAAATGGTGTCAGCTGAGGTCTTTATACCTTCCGGTGCATTGACGTCAGGATAAATGCGACCTCAGCTGGCACCCGATCCAGACTTTGGGATTCTGCCCGATCGGGGGCTGCTGCTGGCAGGAAGAACCCTACAGTGATGACTGCAGCAGTGAGCCACGAAGGACATCTGTGCAGTAGGTAGTATGTGGAAGCAATTAAAAGTCTAGAAAAAAAACAGAAAAAGGAATTATTAGAGAAGTTCTGTGTTCCACCAAACATAAATGAATCTATCAGTTAACTACAAAATAAATGTAACACTTTGTCAAGGTATGCCTGAGTGCCATACTCTAAAAATATTTCATTATACAAAAGAGAGCTAATTTAAAATTATAATGCATGCTTTTCTTAGCTATACAAGAAATTGCAAGCAAATAAGTTATGTTAAAATAGTAGGCAATTTCATAAGACACTTGCAGAAATAATCACTTTAAGTAGCTGCAAAAATCTAATTTCGACTTTATCTAACATAGTTTAAGAAAAGTACATCTATTGGCTTTATTTCTGGCCTGCTTGAAAAAATTAATGGCAAAGCAAAATCTTAACGTTTTATTTAGTTGATTAGTTTTTAAATTGGCACAATTATCTTGCAGCTGCGTCAAGGTCATATTACTCTTTATAGTCAGCCTGCTTTTAAGAAAGTAGAACATGAAAGCATTCAAGTTCCTTTATACCAAACTGCAGATAATTATTGAATTGTAGTGCATGGAGAACTACAATTAAGTTCCAAGTCTGGCAAGAGGACAGATTTGTTAATCTCATTTCCAACAGGGAAAAGTTTGCTAAGCAACTTTTAGTGTTCTTAAGTACTTATCTCATGTTAGGACTTAAACTCAAACCAAAGAACACCAGCAGAAGCTGCATACCATTTTGGTGCACGATACTTCACTGTGCACAGCAGCACAAAGTTGGTTTCTTCTCTCTTGTTGTCTTTCTCTCCGCACATTGCAGCAACTAATGTTACATGTACAAAAAGACTTGTGAGGGAGCACAAATGGTGAATTTCTTTGTTACACATTACTTAAACATATAAAAAGTTTGTAGTGGATGGAGCACGGTGATTACACTCTGAAATGTGGAAAAATATAAATCAGTTAAGCATTAAAGTGGTGCTAGACCTGACCTTAAGCAAACAATAATGCCCGACAGGGTGTGTGTTAATGTGTAATTACACCCACTAAGGGGTGTTATGAGGCCTGACGCTGCAGACAGAGGGCATCTACACCCCTGGAGGGGTGTTAATTACACATTAACACACACCCTGGAGGGCATTATTGCATTTAGAGAATGGGCTGTTTGTAAAATTGCTGTGTTTTACTTGCTTATTTATTACTGTATTATTTTTTATATATTTTTAATGTAAAATAGTTCCTCCACTTAATGTTTCAAACTTGCTATAGTATAAGTTAATGGTGTTAGGAGGAACTATTTTACATCAAACATATATAAAAAATAATATAGTGCTTAAAAAAATAATAGCCAAGTAAAATGCAACAATTTTACATAGAGCCCATCTCTCTCTCTCATACACACATACACAGTCTCTTCTGCTTTCACACACCTACACACACACACACACACACACACACACACACACACACCACACGCACGCACATGGGCAGCACACACACACACACACACGGGCAGCATACGTACACACACACACACACACACACACGCGCGCACACACACACACACACACACACACACAGTCTCCAATGCTTTCATACACACACTCACTCACACAAGATCGGTCTCACTCTCAATCTCTCACATACACAGGCTCCTTTGTTTTCATACAAGCATTTACTCACACAAGATCGCTCTCACTCTGTGTCAGTGTTTCTCACACTCACAGCTCCTCTGCTTTCATACACAAACGCACACACACGCACACACACACGCACACACACACACACACACACACACACACACACACACACACACACACACACACACGAACACTCTCACTCTCTCTCAATGTTTCTCACAGTCACAGCTCCTCTGCTTTCATACATGCACATACTCACAAGATCGCTGTCACTCTCTCGATCTCTTTCACACACACACACAGTCTTTTCTATTTTCATACATGCATTCAGTCACACAAGATTGCTCTCACTGTCAGTCTCTCTCTCTCTCTCACACACATTCTCTTTTTTTTAATTTTTTTTATATTTTATGCTCGCTAAACAGCAGAACCGCTTACTTAGCAAGCATAAAACAATGGCAGCATTAATACCCTGCTGGAGAATGTTCGTTCTCCAATGAGGGTGTTGATGCACAGTTTGCCCATTCTCTAGCAAATGTTAAGCAACCCCTGTTGTAGTTAAGGTCATGTCCATTCTAGACAGCAGAATCTGCCAGTACTGACCAGTAAATGACATCATTACTTATAAAGTAGCTAGAATAGCAAGATGTGTTTGCAGGGACTCTGTTTTTTCCCCCTCCTTAAAGGTATGAACTCAAACTCAAACTTTTGTCACTATTCAGTGACTTCAGTCCTCTGTGATTTGTCAACCACTGACTTTATGAGGCAATAATCTGGACATTGTGCAAAAGCCTGGAGCATTAGAAACATAAGAGATTAGTATAAACGTAATGGGAAGCATTACACTGCCTTTCTGGCAGTGTCCCCTTAAGTGCTTTACAGCTTTGCAAGCTGTCAAAACAACATATTTTTTCTCTTCTTTTCTGCAACTAGTAGTGCGTGGAGCAGAGAAAGCTCCATGCATTACAAAAATTATGTTTGGATTGTCGATCATAGCTCTTTATTGTGTGTTCAAGACATGAATACCATGAAATTCACCTCTTGAACTCTGCCCTCAAGGTGATTTTCTTGGTATCCATGTCTCAAACACAATAGGTTATGATCAACGAACCAATCATAATTTTCTATGTTATAGGTTAAGTATAGGTTCAAATTTGGCTAATTGTCCTTCTGTGCCATTTTAAGCAGGCACCCATCATAATACATATGCACATGGTATCAGTACCACACATACCGCTGCAGAAGTTTTTACTTATCATCTTCAAGAATAAAACAAATCCTGGTGTTCTAATCATGCACATTGACATTCTGAACATTTCTTTATTTAATTTGAGTGTTTCATACCCCTTCATTTTAACATTTGGATTCAACCACCAGTTCAAATGAGCCTTGTTAAACCTTCACTGACAAAAAAATGTCATCAAGTCTTCCTTCTGATATTTTTCTATACTTGCACATAGATGAAGGGACATTTCTCTTCATTATTTAACTGATCCTAAATACCACAAGACCAAAAGCAATGTATTGATACAGAGGCTCATAAGATTTAAGAAAAAAATGATTCTGCAAGGTTATGACTTAGATGGAAAACAGACATTGTGAAATATTACTCTTTCATGTGCTAAAAAAGTGCAAAATGAAGGCTGTCTTGTTACTGAGAGATGGAAAGCATTATAAAACTGTAAAACTAATGCACTGCATTCAAAGTTTCTTAAAAAGAAAAAGTACAGCTAAGTGACTGGGATTCAGAAAGGCTTTCCATGAGGCGAAAGCTTTAACACAGTTGTTTTCTCCACATGTTAAACCTTTCTGATTCTTAGACCACCCTGTCACTGATGTTTCCTGATAGCAAGGATGTCATCATGGAGGGTGGTCTAACAGGTAAGGCTTTCTTGATAATGTTTCAATCCAGGGGGAGCAGTTATTTAGCCATGTGCATTCCTGAATTAATGCAAGCTGTTCCTGATTTATACTAAATTATTCAGAAAATCACTTGGCTGCATAAAATTTTACTCTTGAAAGAAAAAGTGAGCACGCTCAGAAGATGGTGGTCACCTATTCACTCCAATGGAAGCATTTGCAGTACAGATAAATTAAGTGAAGACATGGGGGTGTTAGTGCATGTATGTGTGTGTGTACATGAGCATGCGTGTCTGTAGGGTATGAACAAAGCTGGATAAATGTGTGCATGTATGTGTCTGGCTGTGTGCTCACATTAGGTGGGTGAGGTAAGGAATGAAGAGTCTGAAAGTGTGTGCATGTGTGCGTGTGTGTGCATATTGGTGGATGTCTGGTGAATAGGTGAGTGTTTCTATGACTGTGATCAACCGTGGGAGAATGTTTATAGGTGGATATGTGTGTTTGTGCGCATATTGGTGGATGTCTGGTGAATAGGTGAGTGTTTCTATGACTGTGATCAACCGTGGGAGAATGTTTATAGGTGGATATGTGTGTGTGTGTGTGTGTGTGTGTGTGTGTGTGTGTGTGTGTGTGTGTGTGTGTGTGTGTGTGTGTGTGTTTGATGAATAGGTGAGTACTTATGAAAATGTGATCAACTGTGGGAGAATGTTTGTTTATAGATGGACGTGTGCGTGCATGCTTGTGTATGTGTGTGTGTCTGTCTGTCTGTGTGTGTGTGGGGTATTTCTGGAAGTGTGTTCCTGTGCAAGTTTGGGTATTTGTGTGTGTAAGAAAGTGTATGGGGATTCCTTTGCCAATGAGATGCAGGGCAGGCTTAACAGCACTAGTTTTACCAAGAGTACAATTCAGAGACATGCTAATGAGATGATAATGAGGTGCTCCTCATTGTAGTTAAAGTCGTCTCTGAATCACATTTTCTCACTGTCACGATAATCTACCTTCCTGTAGAAAGCAATTACTGTGACTAATGAGTCTCTGTCTGAATCCTAACCCCAATTCTCTCGATCTTCTGATACACACTTTATGTAATCCTAGCCCCAATTCACTCGATCTTCTGATACACACTTTATTTAATCCTAGCCCCAATTCACTCAATCATCTTATACACACTTTAAAAAATCTGAGCCCAAATTCACTCAGTCTTCTGATACACACTTTATTTCTCTGTCATAGGGGGAGGTAAAGCTTGTTCTGAAACTTGCTGGGGAGAAGGCAGAGAAACTCATCACAAATATGATACTAGCCTACTACAGATTTTAACTCAGATAATAGCAATAAGTGAAATGCGGGCCATTAAGGTCATTGCTTTATTCTGCCCTTCCTTCCATATGCACAGCATATGCTTATATTTTTATTGCAGTTGCAAATATTACAGTGTGTTCAGTTGATACTGAAAGATAACTGTGTACCTTATATGATATGAATTGTGCCTGCTAATCATGGACTGTAAACATTCCCTTTGTATAGTCATTATTTCTAATTCTGTCTTTCCAGTTTTGGGCAGGTTGTACTTCTACTACCCCCTGTAGCATATTTGAACATAATTCAACTTTTTCAATGGCACAATTTACAAGGACAAAAAATATGCTCCTATGGTCTTACAGTGGTCCCAAATACTATATATTTTCACAATGAAGACATTTCACGTTTGAGTTTATCATTACAAGAAATTGACAGTTAAGTAATTTTTGCATGCAAAAAAAAAATGTCATTACAGTATGTGTATTGTATACTGCAACCATCAAAACTGTCTTATGAATTTGGTATAAAAGACTTACTTTAATGTATGTGTATTGCACAGTACAGTTAATTCATTGTTTAAATCTTGAGACATCTATGTTATAAATATATAACTGCTTTTGCTTTAATAAATTTTTGCACGTTGTCATAATAACTTTGTATATATAACCATGGACCTTTTCTTTATGGGTATCCATTGAAAAGGGGTTTTAATTCCCATTCGGACTTTCCCGATAAACAAATATAAGTAAGTAAACAATGGGCATGAGAGGGGTGAAGCTCCAGGCTCACATGTATAAAATACACCCTGCCATTTCTATTTCCACTTTAGTCTGAAATCCTGTGCTATTGAACCACTAAACAGGCCATTTATAATTTTCAGGTCCATATACACCATAATCAGCACTGAGTAAGGGTGAGTAAGAGGGATCCTATTACATGAACAAACTTTTCAAAGTTCGAATGTCATATGGTCGACACCATATGATCAAACTTTGAAAGTCTGAAGGTTAAATGTAACGGCGCCGTACAGTGCAGAATGGGAGAATTTCCCTTTTTTGCACTGAAGTGCAATCTCGAAGTTGGTATATTTAAGTAGGGGGGTGCAGTTGGGCTTGCCCCACTGCTCAGAGTGTCAAGGTAAGTTTTATTTATTTTTTTATGTTTTATTATATATTCAAAGTTTCAAACTTTGATCATATGTTGTCAAACATACGGGATTCAAAGTTTTGAAACTTCTAATATATAATATAGACCCAAGTCAGAGTATAGATAAACTACGAAGCAAAGAGCGAGAGAGACACAAGGAAACTAAACACACCATTTTGTATTAATCATTTTATTAACCATAGAGTCCTTGATGACATTCATGCATTACATATGTAAATATGGTAAGCAGCGCTACATAAGGAAAACAACTGGCGTATGCAATGAATGGGAAGACTAAAAGCACAACACAAACAGCTAACGAGGTGTGGCTGAAGTGTATGAAAGACAGGAGTCAAGGTGATACAGCAGTTCCTGTGCAAAACTGGGACAAACAACAGGAGAAAATGGGTGACAAAGTACATTACAATGCTTCTTAAAATATTAAGTGCATTAACAACATACCATGCTTTCTAAGGCTGTGTAATAGAAGGAGAAAATAGATGCTGAGCAGAAATTCCTGAATTTGTGCTGTCTATTTAACACTGTATAAGGGTCAATGCAGATATATGTGTAATATATTCTGACCAGAACATCTTTGTTTGACAGCCATATTGTGCTTGTCTCATTGGCATTGCCAGTGTTCAAAATCAGCAAACCACTGTACTGAAAATGCTTAATATGCATCAGTGCTAACGTTTATTTTTGAAGAAAGTATGAGTCAGCTCTGCTACAATATAAAAGAAATCCCATTTGAAAAACGAATCCACTTGCATCAAACGATGAACAGCCATTTATCCTTCATCAAATTATAACCAACCTTATTTTCTTTAACTTGTGCTGATTAAGGTAAAAATATACTTGCAGCACATGTCAAGATGTATCAGATAGAAAGAAACTATGCAGTGGGCCAAGGGCCATAAAAACATAGACATTTTTATAGTCCAGTTGTGGAGCTGCCAGGGGTAGAACGACATATTACTGGATGGTCAGTGCCCTCTTTAGTAGCAGTAAGTATTGCTAAAGAAGATATGGACATCACTTTGCATGAGACTATTACAGAACTACCTGGCAGACAGTAAATTATAGAATCCATGCAAAGGGCAAAACATACAGCGATGACAAACAAAAAACAGTACTTGAGCAAGAGAATATCATAGATAATGTAATATGGTATAGTCAACTGTGGGAAGTGGGTTGAAAATGGAATGGAGCAGGAAAAGGCTTTGCAGAAAGGAAACGTTTAGTACAGTAAACACATGACTGCAATTATGACTGCGAAAACATCACAAAAAGATTAACATGCAGTGAAGAGCTATTAGTTTCTCTCGACACTTATTGAAATCCACAGTTACCATAGCTAATAACAGACTGAAGATGCATGACATAGAAACAATATTGTGATTGTGATGCATACTGAACAAAAAGGAATAAAGGGATAGGGACATACAAAGTTGCTATGCATACAATACAAGAAACTATTGCAAGTCTACCCACATTTCCTTGGGAGTCTACCTACATTTCCAACAGCCTCAAAGCACGTTAAGTGACTTTACTCAAGGTCAGGAAGCAGGAAAATGAAGATGGAAAGATTCAAATCATGTACCCTTAGTACTGGAAGCAGAACTTCAGTCCTCTGCACTTACTCCCAAATGTGACAAGTTCAGTTAATGGAACACAAGTGGGTTTCTGATGCCTCAGTTGATGGTTGTAACCATCAGGAGTACAGTTTCCTACAAAAGTACACATTTATTTCTAAGTCTAGAATTGTTCATATACTTGTTCTAAAAGAAGACCTCAAAGGAGATTATCTAATTCATGAAACAGTCTTAGTAATGGTGGGAAAACAACACATACCACCAAAATATCAGTGGCATTAACTAGAAATTTGTCTCTTCACTGTGAGCAAGGCAGTACAGGCCAAAATATGTGCTGCCTAACAGTGCAGACAATAATCTCCACTTCCTGGTTTGTACAGAAACACCCACTAAACAAAAAGAAGACCAGTACAAAACAGAGTCATGTACTAAATATAAACTCCATTGCATACCACTAATAATCAATGCCCAATGTGTATGAAGTAGCATTTACCCAATCCCAGTGACATTTTTACTACTCAGGCTTCACCCTCATGAGAAATTTGTTCAAGTGAGAGGCAAACCCTGTTTGGCTGAGCACTGATTCTTAGCATCACAAATATTCGAACCAGATAGGAAATCTCACAAATTTCAAACAGATTTTACTAGACAATTTATCCCATGAAATTGCCTTTATGCTTCAACTTAGAAGGGTAGTCAGTCACACACTTCAAAAACAATATTAGGAGTTGGCATAATGGTTAAGGTGTTTATCTTGCTGACACAAAGTACAGGGTTTAATTCCCATATTTGGGAATCACTGGTAGGTTTAAAAAGGCACCCATGGAGTCATTAGCCGAGTAATTATCCCTGATTCTATGAACTTCTTTAATTTTAAATAGTAATAATGATGGAAACTATAAATTGGATTACAGATGCATTACAGGTTGTGAAACCATAGTTCAACACATTTCACCTGTACCCATACTTTAGATTATATTCTCAGATAAATATTCATCACATCCACCCCTTTTCATATATATTATATTATAGTGTTTTGACAGTAATAGCTCAAAAATGCTGATGTGTTGACTCATTCACTTCTTCCATAAATGACTAACAATAATGCAGCCCCCCCCCATAGCCGGCTTTAGGCACCAGCGAACCCTGCGGTCACTGGGGCCCCCCTGTTCCTGGGGGCCCCCAACCACAGAAAGTTGTCTTATCTTGATATTTTGTAACATGTCTGTCAAACCAATAAAAGCTTGTACAGCAGTTTTGTATACTTAATAAACCAAGAGAGTAATAACTCTTATTTGTATCTCATTTACAATTCAAATATTTCTCTGGTTATAGTAACAGTGTTTAATCAGGTAACAGCCTTCACAATTCCATTAAATATTTTAGCAATGACATAGTGCGCCTGGCTTAGTTAAACCCTGCTGGGGGGCCTTCTCTCTACTAAAACTGACCACATAGCCAGCTTTAGGTACCTGCAATACCAATGGCAGCAGGGAGCAGCCCCTTAATCATCCTTGACTGTGTGGGGCCCCACAAAAGCTTCTTCCGGTTGAGGGAAAAATGAGGAGAAAAAATATATTAATTTCCTGGTTATGCATTTTAACCTGAATAGGGCTTTGATATGACCATGTTAGGATAAACCTGATAATGAACATGAGCAAGGAAAGCACTAGAGAGGTCAGCAGCCCAGAGTGACCAAGGTAAGCACTAGAGAGGTCAGCAGCCCAGAGTGACCAAGGTAAGCACTAGAGAGGTCAGCAGCCCAGAGTGACTGATCTCATTGCAAACCTTGAATTGTAAGAAGAGCTGATGCTTCCAATCTATAGCAATGATTTTCCTTTTCAGGATTTTTATAAATACTGACAAAACACCAGATACTATAACTATCAGCTTCTTTGCTGAATAATTCAGTGCAGTGCCAAACATAATAGCAAAACCTTCTTCTTCTTTCTCCGGTTAGGGGTGCCACAGCAGATCACCTGTCTACTCATGATTGGCAGTGGAGTTTTATGGCGTCAAGTTGCCAGCCTGGCGCCCAACCTTCCACAGAAGGCACACACATGCATGCACTCATGCCTAGGGCCAGTTTAGAGTATCCAATCCACCTACAGCATGTCTTTGGGATGAAACCGGAGCACCTGGTGGAAACCCACGCGACCACAGGGAGGACATGCAGACTCCGCACAGAAGGGACCCCAGCCGAGGATCAAACCGGAGAATCTCTTGCCGTGAGATGGCAACGCTAACTGCTGCACCACTGTGGCCACCCGCCAAACATAATAGCAGAATCTTCTTCTTCTTCTTTCGGCTTTCTCACGGTTAGTGGTTGCCACAGTGGATCACATGTCCACTCATGATTGGCAGTGAAGTTTTATGGTGCCAAGTTGCCAGCCTGGCACCCAACCTTCCACAGAAGGCACACACATGCACACACTCACACCTAGGGCCAATTTAGAGTGTTCAATCCACCTACAGCATGTTTTTGGGATGTGGGAGGAAACCGGAGCACCCAGAGAAAACCCACCTGACCACAGCGAGGACATGCAGACTCTGCACAGAAGGGACCCCAGCCAAGGATCAAACCGGAGAAGCTCTTGCTGTGAGATGGCATCGCTAACCGCTGCACCACTGTGGCCGCCCGCCAAACATAATAGCAGAATAAAGGTTTAAAATTAGGAGCACATTTTAATTATTATCTAATTCACTTAAATATTTAATAGAATAACACCTTTTGCATCAACATGCATTTTTTGGACAATAAGAAATATAAAACGCCGATGTATGGATTTACTGACTGCCTGTAATCCTGAGTGATTTACCAGCAAATTAATTTTTTTTGAAAGACAGAGCAAGATTATAAGCAAAATCAGGGAAGGGCTGTGAAATCATGGACAGTGACAGATATCCATTATTTCTCAACGTGGTAAATAAAAGTGGACTTACCCCTGCTGCTGTTTGATGACTTCTGAACAGCAGTCACTGATCTGGTGTAGCTGTACCAGTATTGGGCAATGTATTGGTATTTGATGAAAAAAGTACAAAGTGTGTGCGTGTGTGCGTGTGTGCGTGCGTGTGTGTGTGTGTGTGTGTGTTCTGTGCATACACCCAGTAATGCCAGGACACATACATTATTCTTCTTGGTATGAGTAGAAAAATGCAGTTAACAAGTAATTATATTTCAAAAGTTAGGCATAAAATATATCACAAAACATTCAGACACTTAGATCTTTACAAGTCTGGTGGCTCTCATTCCCTAGACTATGTAAATGGATACAGGGGTATCCCTTAATTATCATTGACTGCGCTGGGGTCCCACAAAAGCTGCTGCTGGTTGGGGAAAATAAGGAATTAAAAAAACATGAATTTTCTGATTAGACTCTATAACATCAACAAGGCTGTGATGTGACACCATTAGGATAACGTTGATAATGTCCTCTGCTCTCAACCACCCCCACTCTAAAACCAGCCCTGCTTAGATATGTGTGTGTACAGAAAGCTGCTGTAGGTTATGGGGGGTTGGGAATAGTGTGGTTATTACTTCTTTAATTTTTATCGCAGTCAAATCTTAGAGGTGTGCACAGGAGGTCATTATAGTTTGTGTTTGGACTGAGGATAGTGTAGTCATTATTTCTTTTACTTTTCTCAGAGACCTTAGAGACGTACAAACACGGTTACTATAGCTTGTGTAGGAGCAGTGTACTGTCTATGAGCAACAAAGTAGAATACATTACTGAAATCATTAGTTTTCTTTTCACTTTCCTCACAGTCACACATCAGGCACATATACAGGTGGCTACCTTTGGGGTTAAGGCTGAGAAGGCATGTCATGTGTATGTATGACAGCAGTCACTTCAAATGCATGACTGTGGCAATTTTAATCTCTGCTTTCATCTCAATTTAACACCAGAAAGCTGTATAGACAGTGACTGTCTTTTCTTCTGGGGGAGGGGGTAGAGAACCAGGTAGTATTCCCAGATTAAGACCTGTGTACCCTCACAACAGTAGCTTGTTAGTTTATTGTGAGCTACTATTTTGTCAACTTTGAACATTAAGCCTTGGGCACAACTTTTTTTTTCTTTCAAAGAAGACATAATTGGTAATTCTTTTCGTACTCAAGATTTTTGTTTAGGCCACCACTGGATTAAAAGGTTGTGGAAATGCTGTAAAATGCACCCCAGAGCATCTATAAACCTATGGCTTCTTAGGTCCTAGCTTATTTCAGTTGTTTCCTAAACGGTTATTGCTGTCTTGTTCAGGAAGGGTATGTGGAAAGGATGCAAGAAAAACTAAAGCTGAACAACAACACAATTTATTTCCTTAATCATAATTTCTTTTCAAGACATCATTGGATGAAAAGGCAGTGTAAAGAGAAAAACAAACTTTTAAATGCACTTCAGAATACATAGAAAGTTGTGGCTTCTTGTAAAAGCTGAACAGTGAGGCAAAATGTGAGGAAAGGAAGAAATAACTAAAGTGTATGGAATGGGGTGCCTAAGGTAGGGAAAAGGACTGGAGGGTGTGTGTGTGTGTGTGTGTGTGTGTGTGTGTGTGTGTGTGTGTGTGTGTGTGTGTGTGTGTGTGTGTGTTGTGGGGGCTGAAACAGTTGACTTAGGGCACCTATTCACCTAAGTCCAGACCTATATATAGAGTTGTTATAATGTATCATTGTTTCAGCTAAATTGTAGTAACTGTAACTGTACCTCTGTATGATGACGATGGGCCAACATAGTGTGGTACATAGGTCTATTGTAATGTAAGAGCATTGCAGCTACAGGCTAGTCTCTGCGTACTACTCCTAAATGTTTGCAGCATGAACTAAAAGGTTGCTTAGTAGGGGTGGCAGTAACAGACTGATACTTAGACTAGAAGTGCCTATGGGGGCCCCAACTTGACATTTGCTGGGGGTCATCAAAATGCTAACACTGGCCCTCCATCCCCTTATGACATTTTTCTCAGTGCCAGAATATAATATTAATGTTATATTGTTCTGCTATCTGTCTTAGTTCATTGATAACTAGCCTCATTTACCTATGAACCTATGGTTTAAAGCTGCAGGGAGCACACCAACAGTGCAAGGTTATAATTCCTTCCACACATTTAGGCCAGCTACTTTACAGGCAGGGACTAAAGGTGGAGGTGTCTCTATTTACATCAAAAATAAATATACTTCAAGGGTGGTCAAACAGGACAATGCACTTGAGCTGCTCCATGTTCAAAACAACACAGGTAAAATCCAATGCAACTTCCTTGCAAGCTATGTATCCCCCTTTCTGACCCAGGATACCCATACCATGTATTTAAACTTATTAGAAACACTAACCATCTTACCCAATACCAAATTCATGGGTGACTTTAATTACCCCACTATTAACTGGGAATCCTATATGACACCAAACATACAGGCACAGAGATTCCTGGATTTTGTAAACACAAATTTCCTTGACCAGACAGTCAATACACCAATCAGGGGTGCAACCATACTGGATCTGGTCCTCAATAATATGGGAGATTGCTGCACACCCCCTACTTTAATGCCTTCCCTGGTAAGATCAGACCACAAAACGGTCTCCTTTGAAGTAAAAATAAAACCTGGACCCCCAGCTATAGCCAGAATATTCAGAAACTATTCTAAGGCAAACCTCCTGCTATTAAGTGAGAACCTGGCAAACTTTCAAGGCCCCATAAACCCAGAGAACACTTCTGCCTATGCAGAACTGTTCACAGAAAACCTGCACAAGCATGTTAATAGCAGCATAGGGGCAGCTGTACCCACCAAGAAGAAGTACAGAAACAATTCAAAAAACAAGCCACCCTGGTGAAATCACAAAATCAATCAGCTGTATAACAGGGGGAAGAAAATCATGGGAAAATTAGGAGGTGCAGCACCCAGCAGGATAAAAGCACTCTCATCAAACTAAACAACTCAGAGGACAAATAAAGTCTACCAAAGCCAAATGTGATGTAAGTTTGGCCTTCCAGAACAAGAACAACTACAAAGCATTCTTTAGCTATGTCCACAACTTGAAAGGCAATAACCATTTATGTGCAGAGCTCATTATAAATGGAGCTACCTATACTGAGTCAGAAGATATAGCAAACCTCCTGGCTGATAAATTCAGCTCCAACTTTACTCCTCTCAACCTTCCCGCAGGAAATATCATCAAATGTAACTCCTCCTACTATCACTAGGGAACAGGTCCTTAATGCCCTCTCTAAGACCAAGAACACTGCCTCAATGGGCCCAGACAATGTCCCAGGATGCCTTCTAAATAGTATGAAACATGAACTATCAGGGCCTCTGGAATTACTATTTAACTCTAGCCTCCAAAGATGCCATGCCTCATGAATGGAGAAAGGCAACTGTCATCCTTCTGCACAAAGATCTACAGACCCTGGAAACTACAGACCCATAAGTTTCACTAGCCTTATATGTAAAGCCATGGAAAGAATTATCTTAGAGATGATCAGTAGAGATATAGTAAACCTCCAGACACTGGACCCAAGACAGTTTGGTTTTGTCAAGGCAGATCATGCTTACTCAACCTGGTGGACTTCTTTGAGAAGGTTATCAAAGCAATGGATGAGGGCAAAATCATTCACACTGCCTACCTTGACCTGACTAAGGCATTTGACACAATACCTCACTTGGGCATTGTTGACAAACTCAGGAGGTTAGGTACAAACCCATTTGTCACCAGGTGGATAGCCAGCTGGCTCACAGACAGGACCCAGGAAGTTAGAATTGGCGAGTCCACCTCTACATTGAGGCCAGTTACAAGTGGAGTCCCTCAGGGATCAGTCCTTGGACTGCTCCTTTTTGGCATTTACTTCTCAGTAGTCAAGGCCAATGTCAGTGTTTTCTGGCTGGCTAATTTTGTAGATGATTGTAAATTAGGAGCTGTCATTGAATCTCACACTGACACAAATGTTCTCCAGGAATGGCTGACACAGACAAACAACTGGTGTCAGAGCCATGGACTAAAATTAAATGCCAAGAAATGCATAATAGCATAATTTGGGAAGTCAATCATTCCTGGTATCTATCATATTGACAACACACCCCTTAGAGCTGACCCATAGTCAGGGACTTAGGGACACACATAAATAGTCACTAGCCTTATATGTAAAGCCATGGAAAGAATTATCTTAGAAATTATCAGTAGAGATATAGCAAACCTTCAGACACTGGACACAACCCAGTTTGGTTTTGTCAAGGCAGATCATGCTTACTCAACCTGGTGGACGTCTTTGAGAAGGTTATCAAAGCAATGGATGAGGGCAAAATCATTCACACTGCCTACCTTGATCTGGCTAAGGCATTTGACATAATACCTCACTTGGGCATTGTTGACAAACTCAGGAGGTTAGGTACAAACCCATTTGTCACCAGGTGGATAGCCAGCTGGCTCACAGACAGGACCCAGGAAGTTAGAATTGGCGAGTCCACCTCTACACTGAGGCCAGTTACAAGTGGAGTCCCTCAGGGATCAATCCTTGGACTGCTCCTTTTTGGCATTTAATTCTCAGAAGTCAAGGCCAATGTCAGTGCTTTCTGGCTGGCTAAATTTGTAGATGATTGTAAATTAGGAGCTGTCATTGAATCTCACACTGACACAAATGTTCTCCAGGAATGGCTGACACAGACAAACAACTGGTGTCAGAGCCATGGACTAAAATTAAATGCCAAGAAATGCATAATAGCATAATTTGGGAAGTCAATCATTCCTGGTTATCTATCATACTGACAACACATCCCTTAGAGCTGACCCAGTAGTCAGGGACTTAGGGACACACATAGATAGTAATCTAGCCTTTGACCATCACATGCTATCACTACAGTGGTGAGGAAATCATTCTATGTTGCTCAACTTATAAACAAAGGTATGGCATCTAAGTCCAAGGAAGTCATTGTTTCACTATATTCAGCATTCATCAGACCTATCATTGAGTACAGTATCTCCTTTGGTATGTACCTAACCAGGCATATCCAACAACTGGAATGTCCACAGAGGTTCCTCTCTAAAAGAATACAGGGCATAAGTACAATTTCCTATGCAGACTACCTCAAGACCCTACCCCTGTATTCAGTCTCTTACAGTCTTTTGAGGGGAGATCTATGCCTGGCAAACAGGGCATTGTCAGACATCACTCTGATGGACCTCCTGCATATCCACAAAGCAAACAGCACCAGAATTACCCATTCTAAAGATATAAATAGGACCTTCTGGAGAGATAGGTATGTATCCCAGAGACTACCCCGTCTATGGAACAGGCTCCCCATCCATGTGGAGCAGAGTTCCTCCCTAACCTGATTCAAGTGCAACTTGGACAATTGGATGAGAAACCAGAATTTCATCCCTGGTTTGTCAACTATGTCTCTAATGGACACAGGTAACCTATAAATGGCTCATCTCCCAGGCCCATACTTACACTTATCAAGGGTATCAGAAGTTGTCAGAGATTTGAGATGCATGGCTAGGCTTAAAAAGGCACTTGTGGTCACTGGCCTAGTAAACACCTGTGAACCTTTGAACCTATTTCTAAGCTTGCTCTCAGCCCATCCTTCCTTTTTGGAAATGCAATGCCACATTCCATGCTGCTTTTCACATCCCTTTATTAGCCACTTTGTGTTACCATCAGTCTTGTATTTAGGATTGCCACCTTTTCAGATGCACAGAATGGGGCATTTCTTGTGGAAATGTGCAATTTTGAAGGACAAACTGTATCCACAACCAATGGAAAGGAATAAACTTCACTTTTTGCCAAAATAAAAGCTAATTCTCATAGCATTTGTATTGCTTTTGCTGTTTCATTTTATAGTATGTTTGGCTGTTTCAAATACAAAATAATTGTTTTATGCAAATGTTAAAGAAAATTTAGGAAATATTTTTTTCCTTAAAATCTCAGGACATTTGCCATTTTTCAGTTTTTTTTCAGCACACAACTGCTCAAATAGGGACTGTCCTGCAAAAAGAGAGACAAGTGGTAACCCTACTTGTATTTCAGCTGTTCCTTTACAAATAAATTTCAGGTGGCCTGTTCACCACATAAAATACATAAAGTCACATTCAGAAACATTTAGATCAGAATGCTGCACAAAATAGCACTGTGAGTGACAAGGTGCAGGAAGGGATGTGATTCAGAGACACAAACAGTAGTGCCACTCAATCAGAAAAATAGCACAATATGCATAGTATGCTAATTAGTGTATAATGATATGTAAATGAGTGTCAACATGCTAATGAGAGTTATTATATATGCAAGTAAACAAATCAATTATGGTTGAACAATTCAGGAATGTACAAAGCTAACTGTAGTAGTCATCTATTCTAAAAGGCATGATTTTTTTGTGTACAGTAGCTTGACTCATGTTATGGTGCCAGGAGGAGAAATTATTAAGGGATCAAACTCTAGCACCACCCCATGCAAAGCAGACGTGGACACAATATTTGGTGGCACTGATGAAAGAGTAGCATCCGCTCTACCACTATGTGCCATGACAAGAAATATACAGAAGTACAACTGATGTATTAACTTGCACATAGTCATATGTATTATAGTGCACTAATTGGTCACTGTGTATTAGACATTAGGTTATACACACACGCACACACACGCACACACACACACACACACACACACACACACACACACACACACACACACACACACACACACACACACACACATGCCAGATAGGTGAGCAAGATGCGGTTATTATCTTTTGCACATTTTAGATGGAGCAAATTGACGTGGGACAGCAACGCTTTCCCAGGTGAATGGGTTACTGGAGATGGGTATGGCAGCCACATACATGGGAAGGCAGATCACACCGCCCACTGTCAGGATGAAACTTCCATGTTGTAAATGTTAGCCAAGTGCATCATGTATCATGTGGTTCTGCAGTATCAGGGCTGAAGGGATCCTGTACAAGGTATAGTGTTACACTTTGGGAGCGTATATGGGATGAATGGATGGCTTTGATGGTACCACGAATGTCCATAATTAGGCACTATACTCACCAGGCTCACTGGGGATAAAGTGGGCAGGAACTCTAGATTCCAAAAGCAACTGACCTAGTGAGGCATCCTGTGGAACTGGAGGAGTATTAGCTATGAAACTGAGTATAGGAGTGTTCACAACTATTTGTAGAGGCAGCCATGGCCAAGGGTGACAGTGATGCTGTTCCTGGAACAGTGAGAGATATGTACATAAACCTTGCCTGTGGCCACCCACCATGCATCTGGACCCTTGCAAGACCATGGCAAGTATGGCCTTTAGGACACTATTGAATGCATTTGCCACATATCTCATCTATGCACCAGTGGTTGTCATGTTTGTCGCCACTGCACTAAGCAAGCACATTTACGTTAATTCCCCTATAAGCTAGGTCACGCTATATGTGCTGCAGGTCACTGTATACTCTATGTAGTTGTTGCACATTTTCAGGAAGGCCATGAAATACACACACACACACACACACACACACACACACACACACACACACACACACACACACACACACACACACACACTGCCTACACACCCCCTCACCAAGGATGGCACCAAAGTCAGGGAATGTCCTGGAGTCATGGTAGCAATGACCACCTACATGTAGCCTCTCCCCTATGGTGGGTGTGCACATCTAGAAGGTAGTATAGTTCCCACATCCTGTGTTGGTGATTCTGGTTTAGTATGAGTGTGGCTATCATGGACAGGATGTTCAGTGCTAAACACAAGAGAAGCTGAACATTGATCTTGTCCTTGCAATTATCTCATATGTGGGGATGTGTGCATACTCTCCAATGTTAACATTGCTAACAGTGTCACTGTATCATTGGATTGTGTCATGTGCATGGTGCCATCACTGTCTGGAACAGGTGACCTGCTAACATCAGATATGTGCTGAACTGTTACTATTAGGGGCATGATTGGCAGGTGCTGATGATGTGGGAGTGCAGACCTGCCATTTCTTTATGAAGTTGTGAGTATATTGCAGTTTCATAAGTAAATACTAATACTGCATTTGAAGTAACAGCTGAAGTGCCTGGTATATTTGTAGCCAACAGCCTGCTACACTTTCAGAGGAGAAGAGTTTTTTGCTCCTCAACTTCAGGTTGAGGTGGAACTAATTTAGAGAACTATACAAGGCACAAGTTGACTTAGTTATGGTTCTACATTTTGCACTCGATCCTTCCTTCTTTCACTAGAACCAAAAATATACTATACCCGTGGCGGTATTGCATGCATGTCACTTCCCCAGACATGTGGCATGCATTACTAATACATGCCAATTAGCTGCATAGCGTATGGGCACATGCATACCAAATCACTGTAGCCCTAATGTTGCAGTAGAAAAAAGATATAAATATGTGTTCATGTGACACCAAAGACTTCTCAAAACAGAAAAAAAGTTTTGTATAAAGTAAAAACTCACAAATACTGATTGCTACAGCCTATTTGCCACCCCTTCTTCCCCAAATAAATTTATATTACTCATGATTAACATCCTTAACTGTCCCAAAAATAGCATAATTCTAGGTGACTTTAACATTAATTTTGTTGTCCGACTTGCGTCCAACATGGGTACTTTCCTAGCAGACCTAGGTCTCCTTCAACTCAAAAATAACCGACAAGACCTAAACTCAGATCTTCCAAACACTTCACAATTGACTTGATTATCAGAAACATACCAAATTCAATCTTTAACATAAACAGTCTGTCACCATCACTAAGCAACCACTGACCTATCACCTTCACAATTATCTATCATCGTATAAAACTGCCACCAATATTAAAAGGTTTCAGTAACATGTGTAGTACTAAGACTGACAAACTCAAAACCTTCTCAGAGCTCACTATTGGAGCAATATACTCTCCTTTCATGACCATAATACAGCAAACATCTATATACCTAACCAACTTTCTACACCAGCTGCAAAGTAAATTCATCCCACCTATTCTCAAGCTTTATAAACCCACCAAAACTGAATGGATATCTATCAAACTCAAACATCTCACTTTAAGGATAACGAATTGCAAAAAAATGGAAACAAACAATCACAACTGACAACCACACCTCCTTTATAGCTTTATATAACTTAACCAAAAAGTCCAACAGAAGGCACATAAGAAGTATTAAATAAAGTTATTTTTGAAAATAAGTTACCATTCTTATTGGAAGAAAACCTACACACGACTCTCTGCAAACAGCGTTCAAGGTGGTACAAAAAACTTTCTCTAGAAGATGTCCTTTAAGAATTTAGCAAACTCCCATCAATAAACTCTACATTTCTCACTTATCATGCATTTCCCATCCCATCACCATTCATCCTACTGTTCCATTTCAAATGCATACTTCTCAAAATTGTCTGGATTCTACTTGAAAATATTCCTACTGACACCCATCTTAGATCTGATAACATAAACCTCAGTTCATAAATCACTACAGAGATCTGTCTCTTCCTCTCACCCACATGTATAATTTTATGCTGTACCCAAATCATCATGACACAAATTTGGAAAACTGCTCCAACTAACCCCCTCCCAAAACAAGTCAACCCAAAAGATCCCTCTTGTTCCTCTCCAACATCCATCCTCTCAACTCTGGGCAAATTGGCAGAAAAGATTCTTTAAAGCAGGAGCAGTTCCACATATATCAGTTTTGGCAAGTCTAACCAGTATATATATATCTATATATATATATATATATATATATTCTTTTTTTTTTTTTTTTTTTTTTTTTTAGTCAAGTGCAGTTAATGATTTACTACTAATGCAAATTAGATTTAGCAGATTTTCTTTTGGTAATAAGCAGGAAAATCCATCCAAAAACTGCATTTTGATAATATTTGAGATTTGCACTACTGACTCAGTTTTTTATGCTGAAAACCTTATGGTCTGGGATCACCTTGCTCATCAGAGAGTTTTCAGAAGGACCAGCAGCAGTGACTTCCTCAGTCTTGCCATTATAGTTGTCAGCCAGCAGGTGACAACTCTACTGCATACCCTGACTATACACAATAGGTTAAACAAAGGTAATTTCCATTCCAACTTCTAATAACGACATGGATGTCCAGTCCTTTAGCCCTTATCTTTTTTGTTATTCTCTATCTCAAAAAGTACCATGCTACCATATGGAAGGCATCTGTTACTATTCCCCCTTACCAAAGTTTACCCTACTATGCCTTCCACATGTAAGCCAATATCCTTCATGCTTTGCCTAATCAAAACATTGGAGAAACTGACCTCCAACCAGCCATGGAACATCAAATACAGTCTGTTTGTGACAAACTCAATATAGTTTAACTAAGTGGCATTCTTTTCAGTGATGTTTGATCATACCTGTTCGCACAGACTTGATTGAAAAATGGATAACAGGAAAAGAAGAGGCAAGCCCACCTCTCCATATAGGGGCCATGGCTTCCTGTATCTCTAACTACCATGATATATTCTGAGAATCTGCACCCTTGGGGTAAGTAAAAAAAAAAATCCAAGACTCAATCCAGTCAAAGTACTGGGTTCACGTAATGAGGTTATTTAGGCATAGCCATTTCTTGCATAAACAGACATTGCCAAGTTAACATGGTTTTATACTAGGGTATAAACAAAACTGTGTGTAGCATAAACAATGGGGAGTGGAGCACTTCGGTCTTTTGTTGATCCTTTTAAAATCTTTGACTTGGTGATCCCTTTTTTCCTTCTCCAAACTCTTGAGGATACTGGCCTAGCAGAGTGGGTCAAGGTGGGATGGAGGTTTGATGGTCATGGCAGAACTGAGAGATCAAAAAGTTATAAGAAAAATATCTTCAACCCCACTTGTACTTATCTAGGAAAGTAGCATCTTATCAGTGCAGTTCCAGAAGCACATAGCTTCAAGAAGGAAACTTGATGAAATAAGCTCTTTAGACATGTCAAATAAACCCTGATAAGACATATATATATATAAATGTAATAAGTAAGTGTACAATAGTAAATTGCAAATAAATTGATATTATAAGCACCGAAAAACATCACTCAACAACCTTTCGTCATTCGGAAGTTAACTAGGTACTTAATTCACAAGTGGGGGCGGTTACCACTATCTACAGTGTTAAAATTATTCACAGTCTGCTTGAGAGCCTCTATTGGACATATAGTTCTTAGCTGTCCCAGACTGTGACTCAAATTTTAGATCTGACCCTCTTAAAATTGGCAACTGTTGAAGAAAAGGTGGTGAATTGCACTTAATAAATAGTGATAGTAATTAGAGCTGCAGCCTTCTTTTTGTTCAGAAAATGTATATTAATTCATATTCTATAATTCTGTCAATATCTCAAGTTAATACTGCTAATATTTTAAAGGTGTCCCTGATTTCTTTATTTGTCCTTGATTCAGTTGAGATTTGTCCCTGATTGGTTGAGAGCTATGATTGGACATGCTTTATTGGAAATAGCATACCTCTGACCTATCTGTGATTTTCAGGAACATCACTGATTTTTGACTCAGTTTTTAGCTCTGTCCCTCTTAATTCCTTATAAAACCGTTGACTTTTGGAGAAAAGGTGAGGAATTACAATAAATAAAGACAATAATTGTAGAATAAATTAAAAGCTATAATTTTAAGGATATTCATTACAATTTGATGAAGGCTATTTTAACTAAAAGTGCATATCGTTATTATTTATTTTCCTGCTTTTATTTGATCTATTATTAAAGTTTTTTACATTGTTGAAACATGGTGATTCATGGAAGTTTTTATCAGCAGTCTACAATTACAGCCATGGTGTTCTGCCCAAGATTTTACTTCATAATTGGAAATGTAGACTTTTTTTTTTTTACTTCAGAAAGTAGATATTAATTCACTTTCTCTTATCCTGTCAATGTTTCATGTTTATAATACTACTTTACGTATCCCTAATTATATCTGGATTTCTCCCTGATTCATTGAGAGCAATGGGTGATGGTTCCTTCACATTGTATACATAGGCACCAGAACCATTGAGTGAGGGGGAGGGAGCGTCCCCCCCCCACACACACACACTTTTACAAGACAAAATGGTCTTGTCTAGTCCCCATGGCAGCAGAAAAAAAAAATCACACCCAACTCTCAGTCTATATCTAATATATATATATATATATATATATATATATATATATATAGATAGATAGATAGATAGATATAGATGTACTAGCTATATCTCCAGAAGTACTACCTGTTCTTCTCCAAACAACATGGATTCTGGCTTTGATGAAGTATTATGACAGCACGGTTTCCCCCAACCAGTGGCATCCTCCAAACCTCTTATAGAGGTCTCCTTACAGCTGACTTATTTATAGGCCTAACAAAGGCATTTGACCTTATTCACCAACTTCTTCCCCAAAACAAACTAACTGAAATTGGTATCAGTACAGAAACCACTTTCTGGTTTAAAAATCTTCTCGCTGAGAGACTTAAGACTTAAAATAGGATCATTTCCAAAAAATCTGTGACTGTTACCAAAGGTGTACCATAAGGATGCATTATTTCCACCCTCCGTTTCTCCATATTCATTAACAAACTTCCATGTGATCTCTCCCCAGCTCCCACTTATCACCTATACTGATGACATGATCATTTACCAATCAGTTCACTCTCACACTATCATTCAGTGCCAACTCCAGTCAGACTTACATGAGCTCCACAAAGTCTCACAAACCATAAATGTCTTCTCAACTCCTTTAAGATCAAAACTATGTTTTTTTTGGAATTCCACAGAAACTTTGTCAATCACCTGAGTTTGACTATATTTAACTTACACAACCATTTCATGGAAACAACCTCCCCCTTCAAATACATAGGATTATGGCTTGATGATTTGCTAAACTTCTGTTTCCACAAAGACAAACTGAGAGCTAAAACTAAACGTCCTTCTCTGCTGGGCCAAAAAGATTTCCCCTTTTCTATCCCAACCAACCAGATCAGCCACTGCCAAAGGAGTTCTCCTTTCTTGTCTTGAATATAGACTTTCAATTTTTGCTTCCACCTCCAAGAAAAACACTGTCACTCTTCAGAAAATCTCTAACAGCATCCCCCAATTCATTACAAACTTATCTCTCTGTGAGTATCACTACATCATCGAAAAAAAGCCAAAACAGCTACCCATAAAACAAAGATCAAACCTACTGTTAGGATCTCAGCTCTACAAACTAATTCAGCTCCACACATTTACCCTCCTTGCAGCTACACTTCATGAAAAAAGCCTTTTCATAAAACTTGAGACACAGCGCACAAACCACACCAACTCTAAATTACCCCTAGAACCAAACTTCAAAGCACTGCACAAGAATTTGCCTCTCAGTCACCTACTGTTTGGCAGGTTCTCCCCAGTGACCTAAACACTTACTCCAAATTCAAAATGCAACTCAATAAACCCTTCTTCAACCAAGGACATATCATCTAACACACTGTCCCCATTCTCTTTACCAAGTCTCTTCTCTTCTCTCAGATTTATTGAAAGTTGTCCTACTTTAGAAACTAATATATTTATTGTACATTACACTCTGCTTATTTCACTGGAATATACATTGACTGTTTTACTTGGCAACTAGTCTGAACTACTGTATTACTGCTTGCATTTCTGATTTTTTTGTTTGTGAAATGTTTTGTATTTCACCTGTGCTGAGCCTGAAATTGGTTAATATCCATCAGTGCACTACCCTGGTATATATATATATATATATATATATATATATATATATATATATATATATATATATATATATGGGTCTATTAGACATGAGCGAAATTGCAGAAAGCCAAAACCCATATGGCTGAGACCATATGTTTGACTTCCGCAATTTCGAACATGTAAAAAAAAAAAAACACAACAGTAACTCACTTTCTAAGTGTTAGCAGAGGAACTATGCCCCCCCACCCCACCCGTAACTTTAATATACCAACTCCGAGATCGCACTACAGTGCGGAAATGGAAATATTTCCATTCTGCACTGCACGGAGATGTCCTTTACACATGGTCGGGATTTTAAAAGTCGAACATATGGTATCTGCCATAAGGGTTTCGACTTTGTGGCATTTCGACCATGTGTGTGTATATATATATATATATATATATATATATATATATATATATATATATATATATATAAGATACAGTTTCAGATTTTGAGATGGTCTTTTTATACAGTTTTGTTTTAATATTGAAAGGCCTGTGTTCAGAGTTAGTTTTATTGTATTAGGGAAGTATGTTGAAGACTATTAATGTTATCTGATTTGTTTGTCTTTGAGAAATGGCAGTACTTAGCTTGTGTGTGGTACTTCAGCAATATATGACAAGTGATAAGTAGTGCTAATAGTCAGAGACACCGATTTCTGTTTTTCAAAAAAATGAAATTCCATTTTCTTGAGATAAAATCTGGGAAAAAACATCCATGATTTCTTAATGTGAATTCTCATCATTACAGTGATTTCATTGCAATTTTCTTCTGCTGCAAGATATATTGAAAATTAAAATAGATTATAGGCACAGAACACTCAATAAGGAAAGCTGACAATATTATAAACAATTAATATCAGCAGAAGTACACTTTGTAGTGAATTAGTTCTCTGATCAAAAATGCCAAATTCTGTGAAAATCCTCTTTTTTTCTTTTTCAGTTCTCAGAGAGTCCAAATTTTTCCCAGATAAAAACAAAAATCATTGTCTCAGCTAATAATTTAAATGTATTGTAACAGCATTTATTTTATTATTATCAGTTGTCTAAAGTATGCCTGCTATATTTGTGGATGACATTGCATTATTTTTTTGGGGGGGGGTAGTATGTATAAACATGTGACTTCCTGGGTGGTTGGAGAATGTGAGTGAGGGACGAGAGAAGCAGGACACCAGTCAGCAGGACTATAAAAGGAATGTGACGAGAGTGAATCAGTAAATAGGCACTTTTAACAGCAACAAAACTTAATAGTAACTGTTTAATAAAGCGACAGCACTGATTTTCTATACAAGGGAGACAAGTGTGGGACTAGTGTGACAGCAAACACTTCACAAAGTCAATTACATGCTGTGTTCTAGGTTTCAAAGGGAACCAATAACAAATCTCCTTTTTCTGTGAATGTTGTATATTTCATAAAAATTTTAATTAGACTATCTAGATCTTACAAAGTTTCTTGCATCTGTGCTCTAAACTATCTGATAGGAAAAGAATGAAGAATATTTCTTGCAACCTGTAGCACACTTAGTATAAGAAGCCATTAATATAAAATAAGTTATAATATTAATGTACAACTCCCTAACATTCACAGTGACTCAACTCCAGAAGTATACTGTAGTTTGAGTCAGGTTAGGGCTAGTTCATGGTTCTAGCTTGAGTTCTGCAGCTGTCAGTGTTTTCTTTGGTTTTGGTTGTTAAACTGAGCAGCTTAAACCTGGGGCTGCCACGGCAGATTATAACAAAAGGTAGGGCGTAGAGAGAGAATGCAGAGTTAACTGAGCATATTAAGATAAAATTGTACAAGATTAGTATACAATAGTATGCCAGTAAAGAATAATTAAACAGGACATGTATGAGATAGATGTTATACTAATATCTCTGAGTTTTAATATAAGACAAAGTGAAACACCCTAATTATGCTATGAATGACTTTGCTCTAACATGCTAGCAATACCTGTCCCTTAGTAGTTAATATGCAGTGCATCAAATAAATAAATTCTACTAGTGACATTATTCTTAAAATATAAGACACTTAGCCCTCTGAGCTATTCTACATTTATATGTGACTTTCCTGAAGCATCAGCTGAAAGTATGTTAGGACAGTTGACTACAGTAACTCTACAGTAAGTGGAAATAAATCTAATACAATGTTCAATACAAACTAATGAAAGATAAAATAGAAAAACAAAAGTCACATCCTTAATAGTCTAATACATTAAAATATAGTTATCCTGAAGCATAAACTAAATGCTTCCAAAATAAATGCTACAAATACATTGCAGAATAACAGTATAAAATGGAATATAGACAAGAGATCAGCTGGAATGTGTCTGTACAGGTTTACGACTCCTGATCAAGGTGAAAAAAATAAAAAGGTTTTTGCATTAACAGTTATACTTTCTTTAACTGATGTTTAATTCAACATGGAGTTTAAATGTCACTTCTTACAAAATATTGCTTCCACCCCTTATTAAGCTGTTACGGAAGCCTGTAATCTAACTATAATTATTAATGTCTTCATGTTTTTTGCATGGCCTGTGTCAGGCATTTTTTTGTTTTGCCTTAATTTATTTTTTCTCATTGCCTGCCATATAGGGCAATAGTTTACAGGGACAGGCCATCATTCAGGTAGTTATTAAGGGTAGTTTGGCATTTTTTGCTTGTAAACCCCCAAGCAGTCCTGCCTCCTTCCTAGGAAGCATGAATGGTGGAGTCCATGGTCTCCACAATGGAAATTTAACCGCATGTTTACCGAAGCATGCACTACCCTCTGAGAGAAGGAGCAGGCCTTCCCCTCCTCTGCTTGCCTGCTGATCAGTCATTGCCTGCCTGAATCACAGTAACATCTCAGTCCCTCTACACCTTGGAACAAGGCTATGGTAGTCATTTTTAAAGCTTATACTACACTTATTTTATTACTCTTTTTTCTTATCATACCACTAAGTTATACATTAACAACAATATTTTTCACATTATTTGCTTCAGAATCTTTTTGCACTTCAGTTATTTCAGTGTGTATAGATCACAATGTGTGTTATTTATAGATCTATTTTTGGGGGTTTCCCCTCATTTCTCCCCTGGTCGCAGCAGTGGCATCGCAGTTAACAAAATATAAAACACACACACCCAAATACATATGCAAACATATTGTATAGTTGTCCATGCAACTTACCATAATTGTTGATGTCTGCATATGATCACTGCTGCGGACATGACTTATATGATCTCTGCCACTGGCAGAGACTGATATCTGGCCTGACTTGCAGATCTTGAGTGTCTTTCCCCCATGCCCCGGCTAATGTTGCCGTACCTCAGATGTCTTCATGTACCTGGTATAGAGGTCGCATCTGACAGTATCATCTTTAGCTCTTTCTTGTACCAAAAAGCAAGGCAGAGGCATGCTGACATCAGAGGCTGAATTGGCCTGCCCTAGTAATGCAGCCTGCAACAGAGAGAATGTAATCCTTCTTTACAAAAACTGGGCATGAAGAGGAATGGAGCAAGTTTATTACTGGGGTGGAATATATGGGTATCCACGCTGGCCCTTAACAGTCCAACTCCAGTAAAATGGAAGCAGGGAGGGAAATGGGGCTGCAACAGGGAACACTTGGGCAACTAAAATTATGGTAAGTGACTTACATACCTGTAATGAGCGCTTCAGAAGATTCCCAAAGCTTGTCCAAGTTAGGTGGAGTTATTGGGTCATTTCTCAGGTGTGGACTGGAGGATGATCTTGTGGACAGTAGATACAAATCTAGCCTGTAGTATACTTTTGATTGTTTCATTTCCCAAGATTCCAACAGTCTTCGGATTACCCAAGATCCATAAAGATGTGCACAACCCTCCCATGAGGCTATTGGTTAATGCTAGGGTTCAATCACTTACCCGATAGCCAAATACGTGGATAATATACTGAAAAAATACGTTGAAAAGGGAACACACATCTGTAAAGACTCTTGGGCTTTTTTAAAAGCCATGGGTGCTTTAGAATTCAAGAGAGGTCATAGATTTTTGACAATAGATGTAAAAGACCTTTATACGTCTATCCCTCATGCTACAGGGATCGACTGGGTCACTGACCGTTTATTGCATCATAATGCTTGCAGTGTAGAAATCAGATTGGTGCAGGAATTGTTAGATGTCATCTTGAAGTTCAACTTTGTAACATTTGGGGGAGAGATATATTTACAGAAGAGTGGTGTAGCCATGGGCTCACCAGTAGGGGCCAGTTTTGCCAACATCGTAATGGCTGAATGGGAACATAGATATGTCTTTGGTAATTGTAATGGGCAGTTCAAAATCGATTTTTATACCAGATTTTTGGACAACATCTTTATATTGACAGAAGGTTCAACTAATGATGTGGGGACTTTCATGGACCATCTCAATTCCAGCACGTCTTTTTTGAATTTTACATTTGTAGAGTCTGATTCTAGAATTTCTTATCTGGATGTAGACTTATACAAAGACATTTCTGCTGGTAGCTTTAAGGCCAAAATATTTCGTAAGAGTTCCTATTCTAACACCATGTTACACTTTACTAGTGCCCACCCTGGGCACCAAAAAAGAGGGGTAGTCAAGGGGCAACTTGTGTGCGCTGCTCGAATGGTAACAGATGATGATCCCTTTTTAGAAGAATGTGAGTTTATTAAGGGATTGTTTCTACACAGAGGTTACCCAGACAAGTTTATTCACAACCTGGATATTGGACTTTTTGCTGCTGGTTCTGCTGACGTGGATTTTGTTTCATTCATCTTAGTTTGTTTCAACTTCTGTTGCTTCTGTAGTATACTTTAAGTAGGTGTCAACAGATGACCAATGGCTTGCATCTGAAATATCCTGGGCACTCTGGGCACTAAGCCCCCTCAAGAAGGAAGTGGTAGCTGCAGTATGTGGCCTAACATTTTCATACAAGGATTTTCCCGAAGGTCTTTAAGCAGAAGTGCAAATATTAATACCATGTACTAGCCAGTTATAAATAATGTGTTTTGCCACTATCAACCCTTGTTTTCTACAAAGTAGATAAATAGCTGATCTGATTTTTCTGAAAGACTAAGCACTGTCAAACACTATCTGGAACTGTCTATGCACATCCAGGGAGTGCAGGATCCTTTTATATTTAATCTGCAGGTTATGGAGAAGACTGGGGTTTCAGGAATTTATATGTAATGAGTTTTGCTATAAAGATGGGGTTAATGTGAAGGTTATCCTTGGTACGTGACAGTCTAATGCAGAGACTCTTCTACAAAAGGTGATGGCTACCAAGAAAACTGTTTTCCAAGAGAGAAATGTTAGAGCCAAGAAAGTTGGTTTAAATAGAGATAAGATCAGTTGTTATAACACAAAATCCAGGTACCAAGATAGAGCCATTATCCTTCTGGAAAGCCAGAAATAAAAGATGCCTTCAGGAATTACTTCATTTGGGGCCTGTGTGTCAGTGGAGGATCTATAGGCAATCATCCCCGAATAGCTGACAGATGACTCTTCACAGAGGGATAATCTAAACTTAAAGAGAATATCTCAGACTGATAGGTTCATTGGTTCATAAGTAATTACTAATCTAACAACCTTAGGGGTCGTTTTAAGCCTAGCCATGCTTCTGAATGATGAAAATCAAACCATGTACCCTTTGTCTGCAGGGTAAACACTTTAGCCATTATGACAACCCCAGATCCCATTGATACTGATACAGAAGAACCACTATGACAACCCCAGATCCCATTGATACTGATACAGAAGAACCACTATGACAACTCCAGATCCCATTGATACTGATACAGAAGAACCACTGTGACAACCCCAGATCCCATTGACACTGATACAGAAGAACCAGTATGACAACCCCAGATCCCATTGATACTGATTCAGAAGAACCACTATGACAACCCCAGATCCCATTGACACTGATACAGAAGGACCACTATGACAACCCGAGATCCCATTGATACTGATTCAGAAGAACCACTATGACAACCCCAGATCCCATTGACACTGATACAGAAGAACCACTATGACAACCCCAGATTCAGAAGAACCACTATGACAATCCCAGATCCCATTGTTACTGATTCAGAAGAACCACTATGACAACCCCAGATCCCAATGACACTGATTCAGAAGTACCACAGGCACTTGCATTTGCTTTGGGTGCCGATTCCTCCTTTGGCACCAGAGGGACAATTTTTTTTCATTTTACTCATTGTGATTTCCTTGTACTTCACTTTCTAAATTCCCTCAGCTTTTAGCATGTTCTCAGAAAAAAGGTGGTCAAATAGTGACCTGGCCATATCATTCAGTATGCTAGTCTGAGTGTGGACATTTTGGAGTGCACTAGGTATGAGTTGCACTGTGACAGATGCTCACATGCTGAGAAAGTAGTTAAGGTTTTTCCTGTCACCATTTAAATTAGCTGGCAGAACCTGTCATATCTTGTGCAGAAAGGGACAGTTGGGAATATCACTGGCTTTACCTCCTTCAAATTTTGAACTACCCTGAGGAGAAGGGAAAGAAGAGGGAAAACTAACAGAAATAGACTAATTTAATCTTCGGGAAAGGCATCTACTGTCCAAGTATGTTTGTTTGGAGCTCAGCCACAGAGTTTTCTCAATTGTTTGCTGCTATGTATCTATTCATGAGTTCTAAGAATGGGTCACATTCTAGTATCCAATCACATAGGTCTGCTGAGGTCCTACTGAACTGATCTGCCATGTAGTTCTCCTGATTTTGCATATACAATGTCACCAGGAGTGTCATGCATATCAAGGCCTGCTTTCAAGCTTTTAGTGTTGGTAAAAGTGCACCTCCACCTTTTTTTAATACCTTATGACTATGTGGTATCTTATTGCATGCAGGGTTCCAGGTCTCCAAAATCATTTCTAAAGGATTAGACAGGTGGAATAACTCAGCATCTCTGTTATGTCTATGTGCAGTTTTGCTTCCCTCGGTCTCTGGGAACCCTTCACTTTGACATTCAAGATATCTACACCTCATGCTATGTTGGAGGAGTTCATGGTCAAGGTCTGATTTGGTGGAGGCAGTTTTACGGGCATGCCTTCATTCTTGTAGGTTTGCTGAACCCATCATTCCAAAGGTGTATTTACACAATGTAGAACTGGGGTGTGTAATCTAGAGGTAAGGCTGCTACTCTCAGGTATTCTTTAGAAATCAGTAAATATGCCCCGTGCAGTCTTGATAGTGACACTATAAGTATACTGGTTGCCTTCTAACCCACAATGCCTAGGAACCCTCTGGCTGTTACAAATGGTTTCTCTAGCCTGGTGCAAAATAAGACTGAAAGGGATTTCACTTTTTTCTGTGGCAGCGTTTGTTAAGTTTGGCATACATTAGATATCTGCTCATTTACAGGGAAATCCTGCATGCTGAAGCAAACTGGGGTGTATTTCAAAGCCTTTTGCATCTCTTCTAGGGACTGTGTTTGAATCAGGCAATCAACTAGTTAAGGGAAGACACAGATGACCTTGGTTCTTCATTGGACTATGACTGGTGTCAGACATTCTGTATTGATTCTGGGATTAATAAGTAAGCCTTTGGGGCAAAGAGGTAAATTGGTAATGGTAATACCCCAACAACCTCAGCTATTGCATCTGTCCCCTGAAAATAAAGATGTGAAGGCAGGCACCTTTGGCATCTAATGTCACTAGTAAAACCTGAGATACTAGGAAAGGCAAGAGGGGTTAAGGATAATGTCTTGAATTTGGGGACTTTTAAGAATCATTTTTTTTCCCTTGAGACAAGAAACAGCCTGGAGTAAAACCTTTCAATCTCCTGTTTAAAGGGAACAGCTTCTATGCTTTCTTGTAGTTGGAGGTATTGCTAGGGTGGGGCAAAGAGGGAAATCTTCCAGGCACCAAGGTGTCAAAGGGCATATTTGGCAGTATTTAAATGCCAGTGTTACATTTACAGCCATTTCTGAAGTGCTTCAGGTTCATGGGTTCATAAGAGGTTACTAGGCTAATGGTCCTAGGGCCTTAACAAGCCTAGCCTTGTAATACCCTTGTTCCCTACTTGACTATAGTTAGGTGGTCTTTGTTAGCAGAGCAAATCAGTGATTAGTACCAAATGTCACTGTACATGAGGGACATAGGTGCCACCCCTGGGGTGAATTAATGATCATCCATCCAGTTGTCAAGGTTGTGCTTAAATTGGGTCATTAAGGAGCTTTTCTTCATAGGTTCATAGGTATGTACTAGGGTAATGGCCCTGGAACCTTTACAAGCAGCCCATAGAAGTGCCCTGGCATCATGCCACCTGACATTAGTTCCCAGTGTTTCTATCAAGTAGAGCCACTGGAGTGATCCCCGGGGTGAACTTCCCATCCACTCATCAAGATTTCTCTTGAAGAGGGCCAGTGAGGTGCTCTGCCTGACATGAATGGGAAGTGTATTCCAGAGCATGGGCAGTCTCTGGGTTATGAACCTGTCCCTCCAGCATGTTCTGTTGATTTTGGTAAGGAGGTTGAGGTCTCTGGAGCATGTGGTTCAGAGGGATTGGGATTTCCTTAGATGTAGCATTTCTAACAGAGCTGGGTCAGACATGGCTTTGTAAGTCAAACAGAGATTGCCTCTAAGTAGACGATATGAGACAGAGAATAGTTGGAGTTTTTTGAGTCTGTCCATGTAGGACATGTGTTTAAGGCCTAGAATCCTCTTTGTGAGGTACCTTTGCAGCCTCTCTAGTTGCAGGTGTCTGGTGAGGTACATGCCAAATGGGGCATTGTACTTGATGACTGGTGGTTGTTTTTAGTGCTTGCCGCAATTCAGCCTTCATAGCTGGCCTTAGAGGTTTTGATGAGGGATCCCAACTTTTTGTTAGGCTAATAATGGAGTTTCTCCAGTCTTGGGACTTCACCTTTTTCTGCATGTGAAGTGGAAGTTTATTCCACAGGGGCGGCAATCTCTTGGAGACATATCTGTCTCTCCAACATGTTCTCTTTATGTCATAGGCTAGGTCGAGATCCCTGGAGTGAGTGACTCTTGTCCCATTTGATTTCAGGATATGCAGCATTTCCATTAGGGCAGGGTCAAAGATTTCCCTGTAGGCCAGGCACAAGTCACCTCTCAGCAGCTTGTAGGATACAGAGTACAGAGACAGGGCCTTCAGTCTTTCACTGTAGGTCATGTTTTGGAGGCCCTCATTTTCTTTGTTAGAAACCACAGAGGTCTCTCCAGTTGTTGCAGGTGTCTGGTGAGGTACATGCAAAAGGGAATATTGAACTCAATTAGTGGTCTTATGAGTGTCAAGTATAGATGAGGTATAACATCCTTAGTCTTGGATATTATGCCCTTATTTATGAGATGTGCAATGTAGAAGGCAAAGCTTTCCTTACCACTATGGAGACATGGTGATCAAAGTTTAAATTGCTGTCAACCTTTGTTCCCAAGTTTATCACCACTGTGTTTAAGCTTGGGGGAGGTGTTATCTATAATGTAATTTGCAGGGGCCACTTCTTTGCCAAAGGGGGTAATGATGCCCTTTTTTAGTTTAGTTTTAGACTGTGACTCTGGCACCAATCATTAGTCTGTGTTATCCCATTTTGTAATATGTTAACATCATTGGGGGAACTCAATAATTGCACCTAGTTTGCAGTCATCTGCAATTAGTATGCCACAACAGGACATCTACTTTCACCTGGATATCGGAGAAGTAGATTCCAAATAGTGCAGAGCACAGCACAGATCCCTGTGGTAAACCACTAGTAACTGGTCTACTGGTGGAGATGGTATCCCCAACTTTGACAGCATGCATTCTGTCAGTCGCAGTTTGCTACCCATCTAGTGATGTATGGGTTAATTCTCAGCTGGGAGAGTTTCTCAGTGACACCGTAACACCTGAGTGGGGCATTGTGTCAAAGGTATTGTCTAAGTCAAGATAAGTGGTATGTTCTGCTTTGCCCTCCTCCAGGGCTGTGGTGACATTCTCAAAGAAGTCCACCAGGTTTAGTAAGCAAGACCTGCCCTTAACAAAGCCAAACTTTGTCGGGTCAAGAGTTTGGAGGTTGCCTATGTCCTTGTTGATAAAGTCCATTTGTGTAATGGGATTACTGTTATTGTTCTCCACTCTGCTGGAACAAAGCCAGCACTCAGGCTTTGGTTGAAAAGATTGCCAAATGGTTCTACAAAGTCTTGTTTTAGATTGTTTAGTAAGCAGCCTGGGATGCTATCTGCTAACATGGAAGCTTTGTTTTTGGCCTTGGAGAGGGCGGATATGACCGACTGTTTGGAGATGCTAGGTAGTAGACTGGTGGCAGGGATGCTTTGGGGTGTGTCTCGTGATGCCAGGGGGGTCAAACTTATGCCATATCTGTCCAGCAGCAGGTTGGCAGTTTGTTCAGGTTAAGTGTGAGTAGTACTGTCCACAATCAGTTTGGCAAATAGCTGGACATTCCCTTTAACATTTCAGACATAGCTAAAGAAAGTCTTATGATTGTCTTTAGCTAGAGATGGCTTTAGAGGACTTTATAAGGTATCTGATTTGTTTGTTCAAGCTGTGGAGGGTATTCTTCCTCTGGTGAGTAAGCTCCCTCTTGTTCTTGGATAATAGTTTCTTCCTTTTGTTATATAACATATTTGTATTTGTGGTCTACCAGGGTGGCTTGTTTCTTTAGGAGGACCTGGGTTTGATCTTGAAATGTACAGCCGAGTCTGTACAGTTGTTTCAAAGTCTGTACAAGGCATTTGTGTACTCCTCTGCATAGCAGTCATTTTTGTCTGTGTTAGCATGGGTTTGAAACTTTTTATACTCTTGCTTAGTAGGCTAAAGTTTGCTTTGAAGAAATTTTTCAGTTTGTTTGCTTCTGTGGGGGTGTCCAGTCTGATCTTTACTCCTAATGAAACAGTTTTATGGTCTGACTTTACAAGGGAGGGCAACACAGAGGGGGTAGTGCAGTGACCCCCCATCTTGGTGAATACCAGGTCAGACTAGCTGTTCCAGAGCATTTGAAATAACATATGTATTTATTTTTATTTAACATTTGTTTACTGGGAAGGTCTGACCAATTTTCAGTGGATGCCCAGGGAGAAATGCCCCAGATGTATGTCCTTGTAATGTGGGAGGAAACCAGACCACCCAGAGGAAACCCACATGAATGCAGGGAGGACATGCAGACTCCACATAGAAGGCACCCCAGCTGAGAATTGAACTGGAGAACCTCTTGCTGTGAGGCAACAACGTTACCACTGCACCACTGCGCCATCCATTAACCTCAGGGCAATTGCATTTCTGCTCATGTACGTTGTCCAATCTATGGAAGGGTGGTTGAAATCTCCCATGACCAAAGTATTTGGCTGTATAGGGAATGATTCTCCAAAGCCCAGGTAGTCGGTGTGTTTCTCTTGGTTCATGGTGGGGGACCTGTAGCCAGCGATCATGTGGTAGGGAGTTTTACCCGTATTTAATTGTACCTGGAGTAGCTCTAGAGAGTTGTATTGTTTAACCAGTCGAGGTGTATTTGAATTTAATGAAGATGGATGCACCTCCATATTTAGTTCTTGAATGTTTGTTTTGTGGTCTGAACGTGTGGAAGGCATTATAATCTTGTATAGCCAGAGTGCTCTCTGCAGCCTTGAACCAAGTCTCAGTGACTGCACAGATGTCAGCATTCTCCAAAGTGAGGAGTGCTTCTGGGGAGTGCAGTTTTCTGTTGAGGATCCTAGCATTAAGCAGCATAGCCTTGAGTTTGTCTCAAGTGGATTTGTTACGTTGGGAATTTTTTTGTTGTTTTCACATTTGCTAGTATCTGAAAGCATGGAGGAGACAGGTGAACACCACCTCTGGCAAAGAAGCTTGTTCTGTTAACCATGTCTTCCTATACAGACATATACTGGATCCCTTTGAATTGACTGCAGAAGCTAAGCCAATTGTTGATGTCAATCATTTTTTATCTGTACTGTGGCATCATCCTGGGTGAAGGTAAAATGCTACGTATTGCTAGGGACATACCTGCCTGGGACATAATCTGAGAGTTCAGTCATGTCTCTTTTAATATAGTCCAGAGAGGTACATCTCAAGTCATTCACTCCAACATGTACTATGACACGGTCATAACAGTAATTTTTGTTGAGTGACTTGAGTGCATGTGTGATTTGATGGCTCATGGTAGCAGACAGGCAGCTAACCATGACTTTCTCCTTGTCCAGACCGGTGAGGAGAACATCTGTGTGTCTCAATATGGAATCACCTATGACCAGGACATTATTTTTGAGGTGTTTTGCCTTAGGGGCTTATTCGTTGAGACACCTTTATGTGTATTGCTGTGTGTAGTGGGTTCTGTTCATGTTCCAGTATGTGGGATATGCTTCATGACATAGTTACATGTCTCCCATACTGTATTTGTTTGCTTTAGTGATATCAATCCTTAATGACTGTGGTTGTTAGCATACATATTACAATTACTTTCTTGCCATAGGATGCTCATGTCAATCAGGGTAGCTGGTAAAATGTTGGGAAAGTGGTTGTCCATTGTAGCAGGTTAAACCGTTAGTACTAGTTGGGGACTGGTCAAGTTGGATTAGCTTTTTCTCGATGACTAACTCAACTAACTAAACAAGGGGGCTTATTCTGTTGAGGATTAGGGTTGAAGGAGTCTAGTGACACTGCTCAGTGCTCATCTGAGTTGCCCACAGTGCAGCAGGGAAGCTTGGGAGGGTTCAACTATCAAATGTCTAGGGAAAAATAGTTCCTAGGTGTTTGCTACTATACAGGGCACTGCTAAACCATGTTGTGTGGTGCACAGCTAAGTGCAAATGCGAGGCTTATAAGCAGGTGAAATTAAACAGTTTTAAACTAGTCTGCCAGTAGGAAATCACACAATTATGCTTTCTCCAGCAATCCCCTGTTCAGACAAGGCTATATCCACACTGTCCTGCCGCAAGGGTGAATGGAAGCCCTTCGTAATGTAAAATGGCTGGGTTTGAGTTCAAGTGTATCAAAAGCAGATTAAATGCAGCAAGTATGGATCTAGTTTATGCTACCCTAAGCAATATTTCTGTGCAAAACAAATGCAAATAAGGAAGCAAGCACAGACAGAAAAAACAATCAAACATGCATCAATTAATACAGTAAACAGCTAAATGCAGTAGATCAGCACACTTCTGCCACAAGGGTGCAGAAAAACACCTTCTTAATGTAGAATAGCATGGAGCTCATGTATAACAAGACCACATAAACTACCTACAATTAACAGATATAATGTAATACAGGGCAATTAACTACTTAAAGCATCAGCAGACAGTATTTTTTTTTAAACTGCAGAAGTACAGTCATAGTATACAAGACAAGTGCAAAAAAATACTTAGAGCCCTTTTGTGTGTTCCCCAACTCAGATGGACTAGGCAAACAACTACCACCACCAGATGAACATCCCCCGTCCTCCCAATGCAAAAGCACAGTAAAGGAGTGTCAGGAGTGAAATGCTACCACAAACAAGCTTAAAGATACAGATACAGCAGTGCACTTTAAACAGCTTATAAAAATGTAATTATTGAATAAAAGTACTTTGCTTTGTATAAAGCACTCAGTGTATGACCCAGTGCAGTACAGACATACAGAAATTAATGCTACTATCGCATGTTCTTTTAGGTTTAAAGGCCAAAAGCACTCAATGCTCCATGTGTGGTATTTAGTCTGTAGCAAGCTGCTTGTTACATTTGGAGCAAGCAGTTTGCTATAGTGTGAAAGAGGGCAAAGAATAACTTTCTTTGTTCATCCTATAAGAGAAGACAATTTTTTTGTCCTCAAGTACTAGATGGCATCAGATCAGGATAATGGCACAGGGTGTATAGCTAGCTAGCTACAACTTTATTATAGTAAAATTTTTGGTAAGGCCATGCACGTGTCTAGAGAAACTAAGTGTTCTTGGTCTTTTGGTATAGATGGAAGTTTTTATTTTGGTTTGGATGTGAAGTGCAGTATGTACCATATGGAGACAATTTGTAAGATCCACTGGTCCAAAGTTATTCATGACCAGTTCTGGCTAAAGAAGACTAGCCAGACATCTATACTGGGATATTGACCGAGAGGGCTGGTAGGCAAAAGGTAGAAGGCTGGGGAGAGAGAGGAAACAGACATTGTGCTAACTACTCCCTTTTGAAAGATGAGTCCTGAAAAGTTCTGCCCCTCCTTCTGTCATCCTACTGCCAGTTTTAATTCTGTATGCTTTTCCTGGCATTTGACTGTTTGACTCTTTCCTGCCTTGGAACTATGGTCTTTACCTAAAGGGGTAATTTTGACATATTAGGAAATAACATGGTGAACGTTATTTTTCCAGTTCCATAGTGTTTCCCTTATTGTACATTTTTAAGCACATAGGAATACGGGGGTCTGAAGAACAAATCACCCCCCCCCCCCAGTGGACTGCTTTTCTTCCTCTGCCTGTCAACCATCAAGTCTCCTTCCATTGGATTTTGAGCCCATTTGTTTCTTAGAAGTGGAAAATCTTTCCATCAGATACCCTAAGTTAGGAAGCATTAGGACAGATCATCATCCAGGTGATATTCAACAAATTTGCCCTTTTACCAGTATCCTCTTAGATGGTGCTGTGGGTACGTATATCAGTTTAGGGACCACCATTGTCCATATAACAAGTGATGTTCTCCCCGATGTGCAGTGGACCTGGACTGTTATTACTGGCTTGAGTGGACATCCCACTTCTACACTAGTTCCACCCAGTCACTTTGTGTCTACTCTTCAATAAAGATCATATCTGGGAGCAGTGGCTTAAGACCATCCAGGACTCCAAATCTTCCCTGCTGGAAGGGCACACATATTCCCCCCCCCCCTCCCTTGTAATCAAGTGCCTGAGGAGCTAATCTCTATACATTCAGTGACCTTGCCACCCACATTCTTTCACCTTGGCCACCAACCCTCGACCTGCTTTATTCCCTCCCTTCACCCCCCCCCCATTCTACATCAGACATTAAGACAAAGACAGAGAATCTGCTCTTGTCATTCAAGCTGATGCTTCACAAGGCTCAGACAAGCTATTCCCCTGGTTTATCTACCACGGCAGGGAACATCTTCTCCTCCATCTAACCCACAGCTATAATCTCTGTATCTCCAAACATGTTATGCCTTTTATTTGGGAAAAAAGTCAGAATTATTTCTCCATGACCATTCACTGCACTCTGGGGAGAATCCTTGAAAAATAGTCTGTACTCAAATGTCCAAATGCAACCTGTGATACCATCTTCTCTCACAAAAATATCTTGATTTCCAGGTGACTACACGCTGACTGCCCTCAAGACTCTAGCAGAGAATATCTGTCAGAACATGGACAAAGAGAACATTACTGCAGTCCCTTACATTGATCTAACAAAGCCTCAAGTCTGATTGGCCACCATATCAGAAATTAGTATCAGCACTGACTCCTTATCTCTGTTCCAAAACTTTATGGAAAACTGACATGTAAGGTCAAATTGGAAAATAGCTTCACCAATATACCCCAGCTTCATAAAGGTGCCCTCAAGGCTCCATTCTCTCCACTTTACTCTTCTCAGTCTTTAAATTCACTTCTGCCCTTCCACAGCTTCCTCTGTTGCTATACATACTAGATGATATGGTCGTCTATAGATCCAGTCCACAATCTATAATCTATTCACTACTCCAGTCATTCCTGAACCAGCTTCAGAACTGGCTAATCTGACATAGTCTTCTCCTAAAAATGTCTAAAACCAAGACAATGCACTTTGTCACCTAACAAACTCTAATTAAATGTCCCAAGTACCTTACTATTTCTAAATTAAACAACCACATCATTAAAGCTCAACCTCCTTCAAATATCTAGGCCTATGACACAGTCAATAAACTTACTTTTGTACCCATATTGAAAAAAAAAAAAACATAGATGCTGTGCTTTTCTGGTCCAAAAATAATCCCTCCATTTCTCTAAGGATACACCATGGCAGCCAATGGGAAAGAAGTCCTCCTAGTAGACATAAAATACTACTACCTAATTATTGTCTCAGTCTCCAAATTTAATACCTCCATAATTCCAACTACCTCCAACCCTGTCATTATATCACTAACTCCCACAAAAAGACACCATTGCCACACAATAGAAAAAGCAAAATGGCTCACCATTTCTGCTCAATTCTTTAAATTACTTTGCCTATTATCTTTCACTCCACTATCAACAAAACTCCATAAAAAACATCTTCACTCGACACACATCACTGATCACAAACTGCTCCAATTCTTTCAACTCCAAGGTCCTCCCATTAGTTCACCAGCCACTGCTCCCTCCCTCTGGCAGTTCCTCCAACTATACCTCATTAAACACTCTAATCTGTCCAACTACAGAATAGATCTCACTGTTTATTATAAATTGGAAAACAAATGCTTTTGCCTCAAACTGGGCATGTTATCTAATTCTCTCACCTTCAGTTGTCTTTACATGTAACCAGTACCAGCACCTTCAATGCTTCCCACTGTTTTGCTTATGTGTATACATCCATACTATCCTAAAAATCTCTCAATACCATTGTCTTATCTTTCTCCTCAGACATCTCCATCTATGCTTGCCCTCTCATCCGCTACCTCATCATACTCTCTCGTCTTACTATCTTCCTCCGTCAGCCTCTGATTACTTCCATACTCTACTATGCAATTTATTAGCTAAAGACAGGTATCATTAAGATAATTTTTTAAGAATCTTTTTGAATTGGTTGGCATTTGTGTTGGCTCTGATGCTGTGAGGTAGTGAATTCCAACTTGTTGCTACATGAATGGCGCACAGTAAAAGTTATCCTACTCCACAAAGGGGGAGCCACCACTGATCCCGAGAACTATCGCTCTATTAGCCTGATGAGCCTGGTCTGTAAGGCCATGGAACGTGTCATCATGGAACTCATAAACAAAGACATTGGTAACCTCCAAACTCTGGACTCCACCCACTTCAGGTTTGTGAAAGGCAGATCATGCCTCTTGAACCTGATCGACTTCTTTGAGGCAGTCACCAAAGCCATAGATGAGGGTAAGGTGGTTCACACAGCCTATCTTGACTTTGCCAAGGCTTTCAACACCATCCCCCATTCTGGAATTATAGCTAAACTCACTAAACTTGGTATAAATCCCTACGTCACAAGATGGGTTGCCAACTGGTTCACTGACAGAACCCACACTGTAAAAGTTGCAGGGTCCAAATCTGACTTCAAACCAGTGACAAGTTGAGTACCACAAGGTTCAGTCCTGGGACCTCTCCATTTGGTATCTACTTCTCTGAAGTACAGGCTAACACAGAAGGACTCTGGCTAATGACGTTTGCAAATGACTGCAAACTAGGAGCCATAGTCAAGTCCCCAAATGATGTGGAAATTCTACAGAAGGGCCTCACTGAGACAGATGCCTGGTATCAGAGCCAAGGACTCAAGCTCAATGCCAAAAAGTGCATTGTCATCCCCTTTGGTAAAAACTCTGTACCCATGAACTACCACATAGGCAGCAGCCTACTTAACACCAAATGTGTGATAAGAGACCTTGGGACCCAGGTGGACAGTAGTATCTCCTTTGATAATCACATCGCCACAGTAGTCAGGAAGTCCTTCTACCTCATCACAAAAGAGTTCTTATCCACGAAAAAAGAGGTCATTGTTCCCCTCTACTCGACACTCATAAGACCCATTATAAAGTACCACTCCCCTTTTGGAATGTACCTCACAAGACATCTGCAGCAGCTGGAAAGGCCACACAAAGAGGATTACTGGCCTCAGATGCCCTACACTGACTGTCTCAAAAAACCTCCAACTTTACTCCATAGCATATCGCCTACTCTGAGGTGATGCCTGCCTAACATATAAAGCTATGTCAATCCCAGAGCTGTGGGACATGCTACACCTAAAGAAATAAAGCAAACAAATAATCCTGTCGAGTAAAGCACCTTTGGATAATAAAACCACAATGTAGACAAAATAGCAATTCCAAAAGTGCACCAACACGCTGTGAATAATCCAATGAAGCTGTTCTAGTTGAATTCTTTATTGGAACAAACAATCAAAAGTAGTAAGCGCTTTCACGTCCTTACGACGCTTCTTCAGACTTCAATGGTGCTCCATATAACCCATCTCTTTAAATACATTCACAATTATCACATTTACATCGTTAATGGTTTGGTATCCCTAATTTAAAGTGCTAGTGCGTATTTAGTTAAACCTGCAACAATTATAACAACTAAAACAATACATAAAACTATGTACAAGCCCATGTAATGTCTGAGAATATATAGAGGTGTATAGATATCCAAAATACAATCAGCGCTAAAAACACAGTATATAAGAATGTAAAAATATATAAAATCCATATTGTATAAAAATGTAAAAACATGTATAAACACCATGGCATATAAAAAATATATGTCTTGCTAGTATGAACAAAGCATGCTTGTATCTTAAAACGTAAAACTATTCATGTGATGGTCTACATATCAATGTTTAAGTGGCCTGGCTGCTAAAAAAGGTTTCAGTGTTAGTTTATCATTTAGTCCATATTTATGTGACTGGAGCCTGAGAATCCATTTATTTTCTATTTCCTCTGTATGATTTTTTATGTCACCCAGCTTACTAGTCCTTCTCACTAACTCTAGTGCTCTAAATCTAAAACTATGTGATGATCCATACTCCATAATGTGACGTGCTAGGGCATTAGTGGCATTTTCCTTATTCACTGCATATATGTGTTCTCTTATGCATTCACGGAGGGTTCTGTTGGTCTTCCCTACATAATACTGATCACAGGTTTGGCATTCAGCTAAATACACTAGATCCTTGGTTCTGTAATCTGCATAACCTTTAAATGTATAGATGTGACCTGTGTGTGGATGTGTGAAGGCATTATTTTCAGCTATAAATTTGCACTGATTGCATGTGCGACAGGCAAAAGTCCCTTTCCTTTGTGACTGTATGGACTTTTTGCCTGTTTGTTCATAGCACAATAGCCTTTTTAAAGACTTCATATTTTTATAAGCTATATTAGGTTTATCATCTACTAACATCTTTATCTTGTCATCCATTAATAGTAATTTCCAATTATTCTCTATTATACGTCTGACCTGTCCATTCCTGTTCGTGAACGGAATAATCAATCTATTTTTCCTTTCCTTTCGTGAGTCTTTTGTATAAATATTATCATCAGCTTTTCTATGAAAAAATGGCTTACCTTTATATGCTCTTAACTTGTCACATGATGTTATAGTATCTTTTACGTCCTCCTTTTTGTAACCTCTTGAGGTGAAATTATTAACAAGTGCAACCTGCTGTTCTCTAAAAGTAATATCTTGTGTAGTCAATTTTGATACTCTAAGTGTCTGATTCTTCACAATGTTGGAATATATGTGATTAGGATGCATGCTGTTACGATGCAGGAGGTTATTCCTCCAGCTCAGTTTCCTAAAAATTTCAGTATCAATTCCATTTGGCCCTTTGGTTAACTTCACATCAAGAAATTCTATCACAGTTAAAGAATATGTACTTTCAAAAACAAGGAAATCTGTAGTGCCATTTAGATATGTTACAAAATCACCTAATTCATTCACGGTCCCTCCCCACACAAAAAACACATTGTCTACAAAATGACCATAGTATTTGATGTAATCAGAAAAATTCACATTATTGAACACATAAGCACTTTCCCAGTAAGCCAACACCAAATTGGCGTAGGAATTAGCGCAAGGGGTACCCATTGCTACTCCCTTTTTCTGTAAAAAATAACTGTCTTCATATATCAAGACATTGTTCTCTAAAACCATATCTAACAGCAGCATCCATTGTATAATCTTTGTATTGGCAACCCCCTTTTCTAGTAAATAAAGTCTCACATATTCTATGCTAATAGTATTTGGTATGGAAGTAAACAATGATTTAACATCTAATGTTACAAAAATGTCATTTGCCCCAATGGGTGTATGGCTATTGGTTAGTGCTAAATTTTCCAAAAATTGTTGTGTGTCCTTTAATATGTGGTCTGCATTGTTGACAATGGGTTTGAATTGTTTGCCCAAAAATATGGACAACGGCTCTGTCAGCCAACCTTTACTGGAGACAATAGGTCTAAGGGGGGGATCAAAGAACTCTTTGTGTATCTTTGGGAGGCCTCTAAAAGTAGGGACCAATGGATCCTCTACCAAAAAATACTTATATAGACTATCATCTATAACATTGCTCAACAATAAGTCATATAAATGGCCATGGAAACTTTTTATTAAATTGTTCAATGAATACCTGCCTAAAGAGCTGTAGGTATCTTTATCTGCTAACATGTTCTCTATCTTGCTTTGGTACATAACTCTGTCCATAATAACTACGGCGCCCCCCTTGTCTGCCTGTCTGATAACGATGTCATCATTACTCTGTAAATTAAGAATCGCTTTCCTTTCTTCACTTGACATATTAAAAAATTCTATCTTTGCATTATTGCCATTATATAAATCTAATAGCTCACTTTCGCAAGCACGCTCGAATGCCTCGAGCAATGGATGTAATTGTGGCATAAAAACCGAGGGTTTTTTAAAAACATTGACATGCTCATTATTTTCAGTATCCAAAACACCATTTCCAAATATCATTTTTAGAGCAATGTTCCTCGTAAACATTTTGATATCAATAATTAAGTCCGTAACATCAACAAAACCAGAGGGTATGAAATTCAAGCCTCGATTGAGAACAGAAATTTCAAATTCATTTAGTTCATACCTAGAGATGTTTATCACTAGATTTTGTTGATCGATCTCAACGCCTTCTTTTGCTGTTCGTACACTTCTTCCGTATATTTCCTTTTTTTTACCCTGTTCTGTGGTGACCATTTCTTCCTCTCGAACTGTTGGATAGGAAGCGGAAAAGAAGGAAAGTCCTCCGCTTCAATAAACACTTCACTTTCATTTTCAAGATTCACGACTGCAGAGCCATTGGCAGGTATTTTTCTGCGTACAACACGCTCATTGGAATGTTCTATAGTGGGGAAACCATTCCTCATGATCAAATTCTCTTCTCCATTAGCATGAACTAACGCTTCTATGGTGACTTGTCGCTTTTTGTTGACTAGAGTTTCAGTAGCAGTAGCATTGACGCTACTCTCCCTCGGTGACTCAACGCAAGTGCTGACCTCTGGCAATGATGTCACCAGCTGGTTTGCCCTTTGCACTGCCGAGACATCTCTTGTTATTTGTTTCGGTAGAGACTGGACTGTATTGTACGCTGTATTGTCTGAATGAGTGAATTTCCTGTCTCTCGGCCAGGAGAATACTTGGCCTTTTTGAAAATCGACGAAGTCCCTTTCAAGCTTCCTTTTCTTGTCTTGAAGGGACTTATTGTCGATGGAAAGCATTGTAGATTTTAAATCATTATACAACATACACAGTTCGTTGTCACCAAGCAAATTGGTGATTTCTGATTCAATGGCTCTAATTTCTATCATTAGTGTTTCTTCCAATACATTGTACTGTTTGATCAATAGTCTTATATATGAAAAGCTCGTGTCTAAATTTAACTTTTGCCACTTGGCTAACAGTTCCGGATGTGTTGTTCCGAACGTCGGCATTTTCAGGATCCTTAAACCCCTAGGAACCAATCGGAAGCTCAAACAAGCCTCCATATGTAGTTTCTGCCACTGTATACTTTTTAGCTTATGGAGTTTGTTCTCCAATCGCCTATATATTCTCAGACATTACGTGGGCTTGTACATAGTTTTATGTATTGTTTTAGTTGTTATAATTGTTGCAGGTTTAACTAAATACGCACTAGCACTTTAAATTAGGGATACCAAACCATTAACGATGTAAATGTGATAATTGTGAATGTATTTAAAGAGATGGGTTATATGGAGCACCATTGAAGTCTGAAGAAGCGTCGTAAGGACGTGAAAGCGCTTACTACTTTTGATTGTTTGTTCCAATAAAGAATTCAACTAGAACAGCTTCATTGGATTATTCACAGCGTGTTGGTGCACTTTTGGAATTGCTATTTTGTCTACACCTAAAGAAATCCCAATCCCTCTGAGCTACATGCTCTAGGGACCTAAACCTTGTCACTACAATAAACAGGACATGCTGGAGGGATAGATTTCTGTCCCTGAGACTTTCCATACTCTGGAACAAACTACCCATCTATGTCAAGCAAAGTTCCTTATTAGCACTCTTCAAGAAAAATCTTGATGAGTGGATGGAAAATAGGAAATACACCCCAGGGATCACTACTGTGGCTCTGCTCGACAGTGGCATAGGAAAATAACTTTCTTGGTTGGCGTAAGCCAGGGAACCTTGTTGGCTAGGCTTACTTAGGCCCTTGGGCTGATAGCCTAGTATCTACCTATGAGCCTATGATGAGAAAATAGGAAGTCCCCTGCCATACTAGTGGATTTGGACACTTGTAGTAGAGATTTATTTGTTGACTGAAGACTTTGATTCATAGTTTAGGGTTGGAGAATATTTATTCTGTCTATATTATATCTTTGAATTCCTATTCCTTCTCTCCCCAACTATTCCTCTGAACCCAGCGTGTATTATAGTGAGGAGTTTTGGCATCTGTGGAACAGAGCAGCAAGCAGACATACCAGTACACAACCCTGGTGTTTGCTGTATACCCTGTCTGAAAAATTTAACCTAAGCTTGAAACCACAGCATTTTGCACAAAGCAAAAAGGACAAATACAACCCAATCCAGGGTAAACAAAGAGTAACCAAACAAAACAGCACAGACCACTGCCAAACGAATCCACGGAGAGTAAATGTGGAACATGCAGGGCATGCAGGTTTATAGCGGAAGAGCCGTATGTCTGTGTGGCCAATTTTGGGCGTACTTTGGCTTGTCCGGGGGCATGTAATTGTAATAGTAAAAACATCATTTATATTGCTTCATGCACCTCATGTGATGCATTCTATATCGGAATGACCACACGTAGGCTAAGGGATAGGGTGTTGGAGCATGTTAGATGTGTGAAAAATAAAGATGTGCACAATGCCCTATACCTGCATTCTGTTAAATGCTCTAGTTTTAAAAAAATTTTGTTTTTTATTATTGATCGGGTCGTTACTGACCAAGGTGGTGATATTGGGAACAGAGTAGCTCTTCGTGAAACAGAATGGAAATTCAGGCTAAATGCAATGAAGCAGCCTGGTTTAAATGATTGCATTTCTTTAAAGCCTATTCTGAGGCAAAAATCATACTTGATATAAGGTGTATAATGAATTGTTATATACACATATATTTTGTTATTTTGTTATATATGTATATAAAAATTTTTGTATATTATTCTTTAATATTATGTATGTTAAATTTAATTTATTGTATATATACATATATTTTTATATATTTTTTATGTATACAAAAATAATATAATATACATTACATACATGGTTAGAGAATTTTAATGTTCTTAAAAATATTTTATGTTGGGTGTTGTAATGGTTACATTGAATGTATTGAGGTCTGGTTGAATGGTAGTGTTTGTTTAAGGTTTAAATTAACTGATTAGTTAATTATTGAATTATTGTCTTGATTTAACAGCTATTTAAACCTAGTGTTCTTTGATTGGAATGTATGACTCTGATGATGCCACAGTTTGTTTGGTGAAAGCGCTAAGTCTCCATTAAAGAATTGTTTCTGCAACATACTGGCTCTCCGTGGATTCGTTTAGCAGTGGTCTGTGCTGTTTTGTTTGGTTATTTTGCACAAAGCATTTGCTTCACCCCTCTAAGGAATCTTAAAATAACACTGACATGCCAGTACACAGCCCTGGTGTCTGTTGCATAACCTGCCTGGGAAATTTAACCTAAGCGTGCAACCACAGCATTCTACACAAAGCATTGGTTTTGCTGTTATGTTAAAACTTCAATAACTTATCACCTGTATTTGTTCTTGTAAATCAGCAGCTGCTCAATTCCACTGACTTCCAATATCTTCTCCACCAAAATGGCTCTGGTCTCCCATCCCCTCAATTTCTCTCCCTGTATAATCTGACCTGTTTTGCTATTTGTGAAACCTTCGAATTCACCCTCCTATGTGCTTAACTGAAAGGCAACTCCAAATAATAATACTAGCCTACTGTCATCCAGTAAAGGTCTGCTCTGCTGCCTGAACACTCTCCTACCTAGCTTACCTGTACTCTGAAAACCCTCCTAGACTGTGTTGTAGATTGTTTTTGTGGTATTGACGAGGCTATCAGACTTCTCAGGTTTTTGCACTGATTTGTTATCTGTATATACCTCTAACCATTCCAAAAACCTCGCTGACCAGCATACCCACAATCCTTTGCATGTTTTTAATTGATCTGTAGTTTTTCTGCCATCTTTGAATTCCTATTCCTTCTCTCCTCAGTTACATCTCAGAATCCAGCATGGTTTGCGGTGAGGAGCTTTGGCATCTGTGGAATACAGCAGCAAGCGTACGGTAATCACCCTTTTATTTTATCTGTTGATGTTACATTCACTATTTTTATCCTCCTAATTCAAAAGGCCACTTTATACTTGTAATTTATCACAATACATGTAACAGTAGGCGGTTAGTTTTATCTGTTTTAAACTAAAATTGTTAGCCAACCTTGCCGTACTATATTTTGGCCTATGTGTGTCTATCACTACACAGTACCTAATTGCTGATTATTTAGCTGCTTTGTGCACATTTTGTACCGCAGGTATGATTGTATGACTCAATCTTGTTCTACTATTAAAGTGTGCTTGGTAAAAATGGGTGGATTAACAGCCGAACTAACAAGATAACTGGATTGGGGACTTAGTGCCCCAGGATGTTTCATGCACTAATAAAACGAATTGCTAGTTTACAGATTTGTGTTTTTTTCCTTACTGTGTAGCTATATTTTTAGTAGCTCTACGTCTATCATGCTCATTGTGACTACTGTATTTGAAAACTGAATGTAGTACCTAATTCGTAACTTGCACAGTTAATTTCCCTATTGTGCTGTTACTGCTGTCTACTCCCTTAAGTTAACCACAGTTTTATGCTTCCTAAAACCACTGTGATTTAAATGAAGGCTCTAGCTAAAATGGTGGCATTCCTGCCATATTAGTTCTTGTGGATATCTTCTCAGTATAACTAATAACTGCAACTTTTTTAACATTTTAGTTAAATATGCTTATGTATATACCGCGGTGGTGCAGCGGTAGCATTGTTGCCTCACAGCAAGAAGTTCTCCTGTTTGATTCTCGGCTGGCATGCAGGGAGTGCCTTCTGTGTGGAGTCTGTATGTCCTCCCCGCAGTTTGGTGGGCATTCGAAAGTCATGCGTAAATGGGCGTGCCTTCGCTGAAGGTTGAATGTCGAGCTGGCACCTCGGCGTTTGTGAAAATCTACTGCCAATGATTAGCAGACCAGAGTTCCGCTGTGGCGACCCCTAACCGGGAAAAGCCGAAAGACAAATAACAACAGTTAAATATGCTTTTGTGAATTTTGATTGCAATTGATGTTGACTGTTGATTTCCTGCAAATGCAATGAAGTTCATGTAGAGCTTTGAAACTGTATAATTGATATTTCTCCTCTCAATTGTAATCACTGTGTATCTGCTACAGTCTTACTGATACTGACTAGTTTCTCTCTCTTTCTTGCACTACGCCTCTCCCATCTTCATAGTCTCCACCTTATCCTCACTTCTGTTTTTCCTACTGCTCTTGACTGTCCTCCTTTTGCTGTTCTTTCTATGAAATTGGACTTCTGCCTGAGCTCCTTGTCTGCACTTGGCACATATTGCTGTAGATAGACTGTTACCTATTAACACCTTGTTACTATTATAACCTTTATCTTCCCTCAGTCTACCTTCTCTTAAAAGTGCATCTCCCTTCCTCTCCCTGCTGCCCTCTGCTATACCTCCCTCCTCTGTCTCATTTTCTCCTACACTCTACCATATCTTTCTTCTGCTGACTCACTCCTTTGACTAGTCCTCCCTTTGTCTCTTTATCCTCAGTGTCCCTATTAACCTTTTAATCTCTCTCTCTTCCTTTACATAGGACATACCAGTACACAGTCCTGGTGTCTGCTGCATACCCTGCCTGGAAAATTGAACGTAACCGTGCAACCACAGCATTCTACACAAAGCATTGGCTTTGTTCCTCTAAGGAATTTTAAAATAACACAGTATGTTAAAACTTCAATAACTTACAACCTTTACTTGTTCTTGCAAATCAGCAGCTGCTTAATTTCACTGGTCCCCAATATCTCCACCACCAAAATGGCTCTGGTCTCCCATCCCCTCAGTTTCTCTCCCTGTATAATCTGACCTGTTTTGCTATTTGTGAAACCTTCAAATTCACCCTCCTATGTGCTTAACTGAATGGTAACTCCAACTAACAGTACTAGCCTACAGACACCTAGTGAAGGTCTGCTCTACTGCCTGAACACTCTCCTCCCTAGCTTACCTGTACACTGGAAACCCTCCTAGACTGTGTTGCAGATTGCTTTTGTGGTATTGATGAGGCTATCTAACTTCTCAGGCTCAGCCCTGCTCTGTTCACCCTCATTATGCTCGGGGTCACTCCACTCCCCTACCTGCCCATCCCCGTATCATTTCCTTTATACCTACCCTCACAGAAACTCCCTCCCTCCCAGACCCACCCCTTTCTGTCCTCTAGAAATCTCTCTAGGCCTCCCCTTTCTATCAAAAACCTCAGACATTTTACAATTGCAGCTGCCTACCCATCCAGACTCTCTCCAACTCCCTCTACTGGAAACCTTCCACACTCTCCTTTCAGTGCAGCCATAATTACGTAATCATGATTTTCTCAATATATACTATTATCTACCTGCCTCCCCTACTCTTTCTCTTTAGTCTCGCTGCCTACAACTGCCACTTAACGCCAATACACAATGATCCTACAAATACTCAAGCAAGTAACTTCTCTCTCCCTCTAGTCGTTAATAATCAGCATATCTATCTTCTCATTACATACTCCTCTTCCTAAAATAAAAATTCCTCCTTCCTACACCAGCTACCCCAAATGTAAACCTAAACTCCTCCATTATCACCCACACAAAAATAATCTCTACCCTTTCCTATTTGCCCTACTCTTGTCTGGAGGCATCCATCCTAGCCCAGGTCCTAACCTGTGCTCTCCTACTAACAATGCTACTACCCCTAATGCAACATATCCCACACATCCCAAAAACATCTCTCATTCTACTCTATGAATATTTGAAGTGTACTTAAAGTACGTGAACTCCATGTCTGGATTGCAAAACCCAATTCTGACATAATCTCCCTTAGTGAAACCTGGCTGAAACCCTGATAAAACAATACTCCCTCCTGGTTACAATATTCTTCGCTTAGATTGGCTAAAGAAAAAAGGTGGTGAAGTTGCTATAGTCTACTCTAACCAACTCACCCTCACATCTAGTAGTGAACCCATTCCATCCTTCTCTCCTGCTGAAATTTTAATAGCTAACCTAAAACTCAATAATTATATAATTATCAATGTAACAGCCATCTGCATCCCTCATGGGGACAACATTCCTCTACTAGACAATATTCTTTAATATCTCTCACTACATATCCCTAATTAAACCATCCTTCTTGGAGATGTAAATATTAACTGTCTCACCCTTTGCTCTCCTTACTGTACCACATCCATTAACTTACACGGGTATACTCAACTCACAACAGAACCAACCTATATTAACAATCTACATATCCCAAGCACTCTAATAGACTGCATAGTTGTCTCTGATCCCTGCAAATATCATAACCCTGAAACTCTCCCAAACTCCTTAAGTGACCACTCCCCTGTAAAAGGTCTGAGATTCACTCCTCACTCCACTAACCACACAGATATATTACCTGCAGCAAACTAACTTCTGTCCAGAGACCTTAAAAGCCTTTATCTCTAGAATAAATTGAACTTATCTAACCCAACTCCCCCTTGATGAAGCTGTTTACTCATTTAATTCCACCTTTCTTAATATTCAAAATAGCCTTGCACTTCTCTGTACAGTCTGTATAAAAACTGACATATCCCCGGGCTTACAAAAGCCACTTTCACCTTAATGAAATCTAGGGACAAGATGTGGAAAACATGGGTGAAAACTAAGCTTCCCACAGATTTTCAAATGTACAAAGAGCTCAGAAATCTTACAAAAAACAAATTATTAAAAATAAAAAAGAATTCTACTTTAACACTCCCACAGCTCAGAGAACCAATCCCAAAAAAATGTTGGTACTCTATTAACCAAATATTGCATCCAGGAAACCCTTCCACTCCTAATCCCTGCCCTAATAAGATTGCAGAGGAAACAGCAGCCATCTTAAATAACCATTTCATGGATTTCATAACTAAAATGTTTTCTTCTGATGCCTCTTCCACTAGCAACTTAAACTCTAGAACCAAATTGGCTATTAACTCCTCTGAATACTCTCCAACATCCTACTCTTCAAATGTCTTCTCCTTTACATCTGTTTCTACTAGCTACATAAAATCTTTACTCTCTAAACTAAAACCCTGTTCAGCATCAGGTGAAAATATTCCTTCTTATTTCCTGCAGTTAGCAGCTGACTCACTTGCTTTCCTTGTGTCCATCTTGATAAATCGCTTTATTACTGAGTCAAAGCTCCCTTTCATCTGGAAAGAATTATACACTCTACCTATACACAAAGGAGGTAACTCCACTGAAATCAACAATTTTAGACCCATCACCATTCTGTCCCCTCTCTCTAAAATATTAGAAAAATGCATACATAAACAAGTCATCCAATACCCAAATCAAGCTAACCTGCTCACACCTGCACAACATGGCTTTCACCCTAAACACAGCACCACTGCTGCCCTAATATCCTTCCGTAACATTATTTTTTTCAGCCAGAGATAACAACAAACTTGTCTCTTGTATTTTTTTAAACCTTCCAAAAGCCTTTGACACTGTGTCTCACTCACTTCTACTATTTAAACTGTCTAACATTAACTTCTCCACTTCTGCTGCTTCCTGGTTTTCCATCTTTCTTACTGACTGAATGCAATCGGTTAAGTGGCTTTCTGCGCTCTCCCCCCTCTCTCTGTTAAAATGGGAGTCCTACAAGGTTCTAAACTTGGTCAAATACTTTTTAATATCTTTACCAATCAACTCCACACAGTATTCCCTGGTACAATATGCTGACGACTCTGTAGTCATCACTATTGCTGACACCCCCTCTGAACTTATATCTAATACTTGGGTTTCTTTTAGCCTAGTAGAATCCTGGCTCTCAACAATCAGCTTATTCTGAATCCAAAGAAAACAAAACTCCTACTTTTCCTACCCAGAAATCTCAACTATCTTAAACACACCTTCTCTATTCAGTCTCTCAACAACATTCCCATAGAAGTAGAATGCAGCACAAAATTCTTAGGTGTCATCATAGATGATCAACTGTATTCAGAAGACTCACTTAAAACTCGGCCTTCTGTATAGAAATAAAGTGTTTCATTTAAAAGCAAAAGTTACTCTCTCTCATACTTACCTCCTACCAAGTCTATTGTATAGCTCACAAATCCTAACAAACCTCAACTCCTCCTTTATTACTAAACTTGAATCAGCATATAATAAAGTATCTAGATTTGCAGTGAACCATACATATAAATCCCATCAGTGCCTCTCACTAAAATATTTAAAGTGGATAGACCTACCACATCAGATTCTCCACTCTCAGCTCCTAATTATTCAGTCTATACTATACCTGTCTTCCTACTACCCCAGCTTATCTCCTCTTATCTCACATTACTCTCTCACCATATCTCTACGTAGCTCAAACCAAGATCTTCTTCAAATCAATAAAACCAGAACCAAAATGGGCAGCAACCTCTATAGTTATCAACCTACCAGTTCTTGGAACAGGCTTCCATTAGAAATTAGGTCTCTCAGCAAACTTAAACAATTCAAAGCATCCACCAAGGAATACTTAAAAAGTTACTGGCTCTGTTCTTGCATCCACCCCTCTTAACTCTCCTATCATTACTGCCAAAAATGGGGCTCAATCTATCTGCACCTGTCATCTCTTACCATGAACAGTGAGCTCCAAAACTTTCTACTAAAAATAATCTCTCTGTGTCTCCTTCTTCCACATTACACAGTAACAGTAAACACATGAGAGTTATTCTTCGTATTGTTTCATTTGACTACATTGTATTTCTTTGTTTTACTGACATATATATTGACATACTGTAAATAGGTTTTTTTTTTGCTATTTTGCTTTTTAATGGCTATATTCAATGAATGTTTTTTGTGGAGCTTTTCTGTCCAGGCCTCCACTGAAAAAGGGCTGCTATAGCTCAATCGGACATTCCTGGTCCACAAATGTAAAATAAAATAAATAAATAAATAATATGTATATTCATATTTTCAAAACTGAGAGACCTACATACTATTGAAAGGTAAGATGGGAAGTGCCATGCCAGGAGACAGGAAGATTAATTGTCAGTATCCATTTATATTACACTACATTGGAGATATTGCTACTTTGTTACAAATTATGATAATGAACAATAGTTCCAAATGTAGTTAGTACTTCAAAACCCAGTTGACTTTCAATATATTACATGGCATCAGGTGAAACCTTATATATTGAAGAAAACTGTTATTGATATTTTCACAGTAGCTTCCACATCCTGAGAGATATTCAGTGTCATTTATTTTGATAATTATGCATATGTTTTCATATTTTTGCAAATATCTCAATAAACATTTAGTCACAGAGAAATTTCTAGCTGTCACATTAAAGCTTATGTCTAGTTAACAAAAGTGATCTAAGAAAATGTGTCTAGGTTCCAAGATATGATCATTTATTTGAGAAAGTATAGCAAACAATATACTTCTGGGTCTGTCTACATAATAACATATTGTAGTATTTATGGAAAGACTATGAATGCGCCAACTATATTCACTGTAAAAAATAATCTACTGCTAATCATGCTATTTGTACTGTTTTTATAACTTTTATTATTCACAAAATATTTGCATTAGTTTATCTTAGGCTTTTAAGTTTATTTTTCAGAAAATGCTCTGGAATACAAGGATGTGTAGGATGCTAAAGGTATGATATTCCACAGCACATAGATACTGATGAGTTAATCTCTTCTCTTCCTCTTCTACTTGTTGTAATGCTATATAGATCATCTCATATTGATCGGACAACCTATTAGTAATGCTATAGATCATCTTATATTGATTGGACAACCTATTAGTAATGCTTTAGATCATCTCATATTGATTGGACAACCTATTAGTAATGCTATAGATCACCTCATATTGATCGGACAACCTATTAGTAATGCTATAGATCATCTCATATTGATCGGACAACCTATTAGTAATGCTATAGATCATACTGATCGGACAACCTATTAGTAATGCTATAGATCATCTCATATTGATCGGACAACCTATTAGTAATGCTATAGATCATATTGATCAGACAACCTATTAGTAATGCTATAGATCATCTCATATTGATCGGACAACCTGTTAGTAATGCTATAGATCATATTGATCAGACAACCTATTAGTAATGCTATAGATCATCTCATATTGATCAGACAATTTATTAGTAATGGTATAGGTCATCTCATATTGATCGTACAACCTATTAGTAATGCTATAGATCATCTCATATTGATCGGACAACCTATTAGTAATGCTATAGATCATCTCATATTGATCACTTTCATGTCATCGTCTTAATTCCTATTTATAAACATCTTGCACTCTGCCCCTTATACACTGATAAACTATTTCATTGTTTCAATTAACTCATTACATCTGAGTGATACCTCCAGGTGCATCTGCAGTTAACTCCTACTGATGCCTCTAGGTGTCAAATATTGATTGTCCATATTTGCATCAATAATTCCATAATCATGCTATGTACAAGGTTGTTAATGATTTCATCTTAAAGCTTACAGGATGGCAAACTCAGCTTCATTAATATTTGACCTCTGCCTAGTGCAGGTAAAGCAGTAACTGTTGTTTGTATGATACTAATTTATATAGATACAATTTTCACATTTGTCTAAATATCTCAACAACCAAGTAACACAGACAGAACTCTTTAGCCTCATATGAAAGCTCTTAGCTAGCTGAATAAAATATTGCTGTCAATATGTGTGTAACTTGAGTAGTTGCCGAGATATTGTAAGTTGTTTACAAAATATTACAAATGTAATAGTTACTGTGTTTATTGTGACTTATACAATTTTGTTTAAAACCTAGAACCTAAAGATTACTACCACTATAAAAATCATTTCTGCTGAAGAGTTTGCCATTTATACCTCTTTCATAACCCTTATGCTTCCAGAGATATGAGCATTTGTTTGAAATGTGACATCATTTGATTCTGGCAAAAGGCTTAGGCTCCGCCCATTGGAAGTTACAGTGCAAACTTCCTGATCTCCATTGGAGTGAATGAGTTAATTGGCTTTATTATGTGTACAATTATTTAATGATTGAATGCTTTGCCACTTTTGCCTTCATTGCTTTTTAATTGTAAGCTGTTCCACCTGGGCTGTGCCTGCAAACATTTCCTGATCAGTCCACTATCCTGGTAAACAAATATAAATATACTACAATAAAATAAAATAAAAACCCATGTCACCTTGGTCATACACAGGGCTTTCTCCTTGTTTAAGACTGGCATAATGAGTCTAAAGAACAATTCATTTTTCAAGGACATATTAGGGAGCTGGGTCCTCAGCCAAAATGTCCCTGATGACTAAACACACCATCTTACCAAAACTGTATTACATACTAATCTGATGTAAAACAGACACACACACACACACACACACACACACACACACACACACACACACACACACACACACACACAATTATTCTGGACTTAACATGCTCCTGATATTTCAAAACATGAGTATTATCACTAAGGGTCCTGAAGGCCAGAGTCAATGAAATTATATCTTCTTTCCAAAGCTGTCAATCAATCTGCTTGCTGTGTTATTGTGAAGATTATTTTCACCCTGGAGTCAGTCTAATTCATTTAGCAGTTCCAATCAAACTGTATATGGATCTGCAACGGGGTACTTGTACACAAAGATGTGAGGATGTTGAATCTTTTAACATCTGCCTGATGTCTTTGGGCATGAAGTCAGGAATCTCTCAAAGGATGCTGTTTGAAACATCCAAAAGGGCTTAACTGATTGCAGGAACAGTCAGTGGCTCGTAGGGCCCAAGAACTAGAGGGCCCCTGAATATCTTCTGGGATTCAAAGGCACCATGTGACTACCACTTCAAGCATTTGTCATGACTGAGTGGCCCAAGATGACCTGTCAACCTATAGAGAATCAGAAGCCAAATTGTCATCAGTCACTGTATTTGTGCAAATTTGTTGAGCTTTACTGCTTGTTCACTTAAGCCTGTGGCATTGCTGTAAAGGGCCAACAGACCAGCCCACTTACCTATGGACACATAGCAATAGATAAACAAGTAAATAAATAAATAAATAAAACTGAGTTGTAATCAGACTCCCCCTCTTCAGATTTAAAGGAGCCTGTGATAATGGAAACCTCACTTTTCTTCTTCTTCACAGGAGAGACTCCAGACCCATAGGGTTGTTCTGAAACAGGTTGCAGGCTACTTAGAAATTGGAGGAAACAATAAGACAAATGATCCCAATCTTAGAAGTGGGACCATACGGGAAAAAAATGCCAAGATGCAGCTATGAAACAATGAGACAAATTATCCCTATCTTAGAAGTGGGACCATAGGGGAAACACCCACCAAGATGCAGCTATAAAACAATGAGACAAATGATCCCAATCTTAGAAGTGGGACCATAGGGGAAAAACCCGCCAAGATGCAGCTGTGAAACAATAAGACAAATTATCCCAATCTTAGAAGTGAGACCATAGGGGAAAATCCCGCCAAGATGCAGCTATCTAGACATAAGAGGCCCCTTAGTTATAGGCACTGGGTTTTTATGTGGTAGGGCAGTCAACGAGGAATTGGGAATCCTTGGATTCCATCTTGAGAGCATAGAGGTATTCTGTGATGGCAACTGTGGGGATTCTACCCTTCCCTTCTTTGATAAGCAAATTTCCTTCCAAAGTCAACATTAGGGTCAGTATCTCACAGAAAGCAGAAGGTCTGGTCTTCAGTCCAGTGGAAAATGCTGGGGCTGCAGGCATGACAGCCTCACAAGGGGCCATACCAGAGGCTTTAGTGTGAGAAGATATTAGGGACAAGGCTTATTCAATTGTCTTTTGTAGAGCTGGTACCTTAGAAACTGAAGGTCTCCAAATAACTTGAAACTTTTTCACTATAAAGGGGGGGGGGTGGATGTCCATAATTCTGAGTCTCTGCAGACATGGCAGATGTTTTTTATGAGGGCTGTGAGTTTCTGTTTGGCTTAGATCTACAGGGCTTCCTTGATTCTATTTAAGGCATTCCTCTTGAGATGAAGCTCCTTGCGGATATTTCAGCTAACCATGTCAATCTTTGAACCGAGACAGAAGACACAGTAGATGTAGAAGTCTTGGTGAGGTATTTGACACTTAGAATTGGTTGCTTTCCCAGAAAAAAGTATACCCAACACCTCTATGTCTGAAAATACCTTTCCTGGAGGTATTCCTACAAGCAGTGCACAGTAAACATTCATAAAGATAGTGAATGAAAAAAACTTCCCAGCTGAGTACTTACCACTTAATGATCTTCAACTGTAGATCTGAACTAATGCCAGACTGTGATGCACTGTTGTGTAGCAGACTCACATGCAGAAAGAAATAAATAAAGATAGTGTGCTGAACTCCAGCTATGTGAAACTATCTGATGTAAGACAATATCATCCCAGCTATGGGGAAAAAGTATTCAGCTTTGAAAGTTGGACAGATTTTGGACTGTCATTGTGAAGCAACAACAGAGATCCCTGTAACTTATATGACTGCAACACTGTCTTGTGAAGAACAGACACACACACACACACACACACACACACACACACACACACACACACACACACACACACACACACACACACACACACACACAGACACACACACACACACACACACACACACACACTAATTATTAAATTTCTAACCCCACAGCAAATGATGTTTTATGTCAATTTTTTAAAGACTGCCATTGCGTGTGTACTGTTGTGTAGAATTCCATGTTTTTGACCACAGTTGGTGTTCGTAATACACACACACACACACACACACACACACACACACACACACACACACACACACACACACACACACACATATATGGCACCTTGAAAAGGATTGCATTACAGCAAAACACTGATTCATTTCCTGTTTGCTTCTATAGACTGTAGTACCCCTCTGACTCTGAAAAGGTTAATGTTGAGAATCTGAAAAATGAATGATTAAAATATAAGTTTGCCTACTTACAAAACATATCACAGAAAATCAATGTTTTGTTCTTGGAAAGGCACAAGTTTAAATCTACAATTGTTATATACAGTTATATACCTAACCATCTGTGCCTGTCAGTGCCAACATAAATACATATACATTTTTTTCTGGGTTGAGACTGAAATTGGTCAGTTCTGATCACTATTCTACCTTAGTTAACAAATTTTAAATAAATAAATATCTATGTCTAAATAAATGCATATATTATATTTTTTGAAAAGTAAATATTTTCTGATGTGTGTGTGTCACAGAAAATCAAGTCTTGTTTTAATGTATGTTAGTTGGATGGTTTATGTGTAAAATCAAACAAGAATATTTTGTGATTATAGATATAGCATGTATTTTTTAACTATCTATCCTTTTTGACTGGTTAAGTCCAAGTAGACTAGCAACCTCTTTTCAGGGATAACTGAGGTAGTGTTTATATTACTAGGGAAAATTTGACTAGAGCACTAGGAATCTTCCCCTCAAATTTTTGAAGGATGCCATGGGATCTTTTCCATCCACCTCAGCTACCACAACCTCAGTTTGACATCTCATCTGAAGGAAAGCACCCTCAATTGTGCAGCACACCTCTTATGATGTACTGCATTGTCAGCAATCAGTCTATCTGTTGCAGGAATAGAACCCGCAGCCCTCTGTACCAAAGTCAAGTGTGCTGTCTGTTGCACCACTGGCAACCCTATGGTTTTGGTTTGTTATATGTGTGATCAATAACACTTGTCCAAAAGACAACTTCATCAAACAGGATCATTGGAGTCAGGTTTAACCTCTGCCCCTTAGATGTAGTATCTCACAGGTGATTTTATTGTAGTTTTGTAGTCTGGCAGAGTCAAGAAAAAAACCTTACTCAAAGTGAGCCAGTCATGGTACATATGCTTGTCTTTTATTCAAGGAGCTGACTTTTGTTCATTTGAGAGGGACTCATATAAAAAGGGCCAAAATACTTATGATTGCCTGGTGAAGAGGTATAAATCCTTGACTATGACCAATGAAATTTAAAAATAATTATCAACCCATGGACTAAAGGAGCCAGGGAGTGGGACCAGCTTGAATAGAGGCCACAGTTCCACCCAGCCTGGGCAGGAGAGGGGGACTGTTTGATTGCTTAGCTGATAGCGCCAGGACATCTAGTAGTATGACACGCAGCAGTGGAGACAGGAAATGTGCGATTGGTTTTACCAAGCTGTGTGCATTTGCCTCCATGGCCTACATATGCAGGAGCACTTATGCACTCGGAAAATGTGCAGTAAGCCCTTGTGGTTGCAAGATGGAACATTAACCAGCAGAAGTGGGGTTAGAATTTAAAACAAAATCCTCTTACCAAAATAGATGTTACTTAGAAATTAATGTGATGTGTATTTCCCTAGCCTGGAGACAATTAAGCTTTGTCTTTAAATATAGAGGCTATGGTCTGGGCAGTAAAGGTGATCTCTTGGTCCTTTGAGATGATGGAAGCCCTTGATGAAACAGAAAAAGGAAGGTGTGCGTGTTGGGAAGAGGGAACAAAATACCCCTCCTGGCTGCATAGATGATGGCCTTAACTAAGCTGCTCCTGCACCTGATGATAAGCTGCTTAACAGAAGACCACCACAAAATTATCTTTGTCTGGAAAGAGGACTCCAACAGTATAATGTTGGTGCAAATTGACTGTTATTGCCTGAAGTAGCAAATTATTTTGTATCAGGCAGGTTTCATGGGATAAAAAGCATAGAAAAACTTAGGCTGCAATATTAATCTGTTCTCATGAATGAACAGTAGGCAAATTTTAAATGTTTCTGTGGGTTAGGGCAAATTCTGTTGTATCCTTCTCCCTGCTTTATAATATTGAACTCCATTCAGTTTACTAAGAAAAAGGAACCAAGTTAGCAAAACATGAGCTGCTTAGAGACAGATAACTTAAAGAGTGTGAAAAACTGTATCAATTTCTTTTCAAGAAAAAATAGCATCTAAAAAGGTGTGACCATCATGAAATTTGATTTGTGAAGCTAAAATTTTTTTAAGAAGACCAGAGGCAATTATTCCAATGAGGCCAAAAACAAAGCGAAAACTTTGTTGTTGAGAGAAAGTCCATGAAGGGAAACTGCAGTCTGACTGTTTCACGTGTATGAGGTTTTTGACTCTGAAGAAAGCAAGTTCAATTAAAATTTTCTTCCTTTTGAATAAAATCTGAAGATAGTGCAAGATCTGTTCAGTTTTACCCACTCCTTTTTTGAAGCTGAAGAAAGTAAATTGATTTAATTTCCTTGATTGTTTAAAAATGAATAGACAACAGTCATATTTAACTGGAATTTCTGTCTAAAATCTGTTCCTTACCCTAAAAACATGTTTTGTTACATTTGTCACAGTGCGTCTGTGCATGTGTGTTTGTGTGTGCCAGTCAACACGCATGTATGAATGCTGCACAGGTCTCTATATGTGTCTATGAATTTTTATTTTATTTATTTTACATTTGTTTACCAGGAAAATCCGACTAAGCAAAGCTCATTTTCAGCAAAGGCCCGGGGAGAAAAGCTCCACATAAAGAAAATACAGCATAGAGATAACAGACATATTAAATTAAAAAAGTGTAAAACAAACTTACAATGTTCAAATAAATGCACTTGTGAAATTTGTACAATAGTAATTCAGAGCATATGAATATAGTATAAATTAATACAGAAATCAGAGTAACAACAAAAATATTATACATAGATAATTCAAGTTAGCATTAAAAATAAAAATAATTCACTGTGTATATCTACAGATATTGAGTAGATTAGTGGGAAGATAGAGACTGAGAGACACAAGGAATCAGATATGGATGGAGGTGCTCAGCCAGGGGCATTGCATGAGCATTGCCATGTATCTGATAAATACAATTTGAGTATAGGTTTCTGTATATATCACACACACACACACACACACACACACACACACATATACACATGCACACATGCACACAAACACACACACACACACACACACACATGACACATGCACACAAACACACACACACGAACTCGTATGTGCAACTTCATGCCTTAGTACTACAGCATGACTGCATTTCGTAATGATCTGCAGAATTAGTGGGTGGGATTGCATGGACAACCAAAAAGTGCCATAACTACTTAAAAATAATGGCAGGAGACTGTGTACTGTCTTCTCTTGTATTTCAGTAAACTACTTTATGAAATACAGATGTCATTCATAAGAGCAATATACAGCAAAGACAGGAGCATGAAAATTTGTAATTTAAACAAGCTCTTCTTTTTGTTGAGTTATTTTTTGGCTTTGCAGAGATATCTGAGAGTGAATGCTGAGATGTCTGAATGCTGAGATGTCTTTGTGAGGTCCAAAGGAAGTCTGCTTTACTATGAATGATTTTGTGTATGCGTATTTTTATTGTGCATAAAATATGTGCTGGTACTGAGATTTATGATTTGCTGCTGCTGAAAAAATACTTTTTTGGAATGATTGTTCCTGAAGAAAATGGTTTTCAGTACCTTTGTTTTAGATGAGTAGCAGGCCATGTCCATACTCAGTATTTTTTGTTCTCTATCACAAGAATATTCACATTTTCATATAATTAACAGATCCTTGGGTAAGACAATACTGAACTTATTAATATACGAGTACAGTTCCAAAAGTTGAGAAGGATCTCTGATGGATGTCTGTAATAAAACAATGGTTCTACACCAGCTAGTAGCTGTCTTAAGTGATGACAAGTGCACACTAAGTAATTACCCAGTTACTGAGTGCTGTCAAAGTAACAGAACATACTATGTTTAGTTCATCCATCAGGAGACGTTAGTCATTTTAATAGTACCAGGACCCAGCAGTGCTAACAGACTGGCTCAAAAGGTATTACAGTGAGAATTTGGTGTGTGGTAGGTGGGAGGGGGAAGAGCAATTGGATGGATGAGCTCCTTCATTAAATGTGATGTAGAAAGGTGCTGAAGAAACAGAATAATGCAGTAGTTTGCTGCATAGCAGAAGTGATGCCATGTTAATGTTAGTATTTCCAGTATACTCAGCTGAAGCACATATGTTTTCCCACTTAGAGAATTTCTGTCAGAAAAGGCACAATGTTAAGATCTTATGAAAAAGACAGATAAGAGGTATGCGTGCTCAAGAACCATCATTAACAGCTTATGAGTTCTACACACCAGTCTATAAATATTAAGATAATGATTAAAAAGAAATAAAGTCATTTTGTTTACTATTTATCACTGTTTGCTAATTTTTATTTCCTTTTGTTTGCCAAGATAGTCTGACTGAAAGCCTTTTCCAATGAAGGCCTGGGTAGAAAAGCTTCAATTTATATTTAACATTAATTATATCAGATAAAGGCAAGAAAATTGTTTTACACAATGACAGGAAATATTAATATAATAGTGGTAAACAGGTATGAACTACGGACAGATGACGAAGAACAGTACTAACTGACATACATGAAACTGTGGAAGGACCAACAGCTGAGCTCACCGTGCTCCTTTCTTTTGATGAGAGAAAGCCTATGTATCCAGTTCTTCCCTGGTGCCTCAAGGAAAATGGACTCTCATGCCATTAAGAAGCAAAGAAAGCCTAAACTGAAGCAAAATAAGATTGGTTGCCTTATGTTACCTGGAGGTTATGCCCTAGACAAATGGTACTTAGCGCAGTGGTGTACAAGTATACACATATACTGGGAATTGTACAGGGAGATAGTCAAATTACTAGTACACAGCAGTACTAAGGTCATCACAGTTTATTGACCATCTGTTGGACACTCAGCAACACTAAGGTCATCACCGTTTACTGGCCATCTGTTGGACACTCAGCAGTACTACGGTCATCACTGTTTACTGGCCATCTGTTGGACACTCAGCAATACTAAGGTCATCACTGTTTATTGGCCATCTGTTGGTGAGCAAAGTAATTACTATAACTACCTGCAGTGCAATGAGGAGTGAAGAGTTTTTTTTTGGTTCTTTTGGGGATTGTTGTTTTTGTTTTTACTGTTTCTCATATGTTAAGAATCAGCACTGTAATGTTGCCTTAGTGCAAAAATCAAACGTGAGTAAAAATTCAGGCAACGTATAAATAATCTGAAGGGAACCTCGCCTTAATAGGTATTTTCTCCACATTGAAGAATGAAGCTGAAATGGTTACCCATGATGGACTTGGATGGGTGGTATTAGAAAAACACAAATTTGGGAGGTGGGGTCTGGCAAAAGTCAGCAACCTGCAAGGGCAAGTAACTATTGGCCAGGTAAATCATGATGCCCTTAATGTTGTGATAGACCTAATGGCAGCCCTAAAGGATTGTACTCATCAGCAGTTCTTAGTCCTATTTGTGGGTGACATCAATACGGTATTAAACTCTATAACAGACAGACAAATTTAACTCCCAAGCAGACTGAGTGACAGAGAGAGGGAGGCATGAGCAGGCTCAAAGACTATTAAATGCTAAGTTAGAAAGGAGATTAGTAGAAATGTTGGAGGCTCTTATCTCCCTCTGGTCCCTAATATACATTTACTACTCCTTTAACAGGTGCTAGTAACAGACTGCATTATTTTTGTTGTCATCTAAATTAACTAGTGATGCTCAGGCTGACATCCATAATAGAGTATGAATGACTTTGCCAAAGGTGAGGGAGCACAGCTCCTGTCTACAAGTAAACTATTTAGGTTAGATCATTCATCCAGATAGTTCATTAAGGAGAAGCCTGAAGCCTATATATGTGTAGAAACCCCACCAACTCAATGCCAGTGTTTGTATGATGGGAGTTTAACCCCAAAGATATTTGTGCAGCAGTTAAAACACAATTATTAGGGGACCATGGACAGGTATATAAAGGACCTAGACAGCCATGACACTCAGGTGTCTGGGTAATGTGATAAAGTCACACCTTAAAGATAAAATGGCTAGAACTGTAAAAAGGCAGGTGCATGAGGTTGATGACTGATAGGCCCTCCCCTTACATGACGGACAAGCACTTTAGGCATGGGCCCAGCTTCATATGCCAGGTAAATGTTTAGCATATAGGAAGGAGGGTTTAATTACTGTTGATAAATGGCTTTGGATAAATTCTTAGTTCTTTAATTTTAATTTCCAATAATGCTGTGGTCTTAGTAGGCTGTAGAAGTCTTCCAAAGTTGGTATCGTGTTTGTATTCCATCTTCTTGTTATAAACTTCCTTGAAATTGCAAGTATAGTCCATACTAGATGCATGTTTGACCAATTCAAATGAGGACCTTTGTTCACATTTAATAATACAAGAGCTTTAGTTAAATAAAATGATACATTAAATAAAGCTCATATGAAGTTATTAATACCATTCCAAAATTACTTAATTTTAACACAATCAAAGAAAATGTGGTTCCAGTCTGCATTGTGTACTTGCTCACATCTCCAGCATATCCTTTTATGGAAGCACTAATTTTACTGATTCTGTCTGGGGTTAAGAATGCTCTGTGCAAGCATTTCCAATTAAAAAACTTTCCAGTATTGTATAAAGGATGTATATTTTATTGATAATAAGATATTTGTTTTAATATCTTCAGTTAACTGCATTGAGTGTCCTTTTGTTATGTATTTCCAATATGAGGTTTTGGGTGTTGTTTTATAGTTTATCCATATTTTGTAAAATGTTGAAATACCGTTTCTCATGTCAGAGTCATTATATATGATTTTATGTATGTGTTTCATAAATTTGGGTATTTCTTTAAATGAAGAATTGTTAATTATTCTACTTAAATCTTGCGAATATGACAGAATACTCTGTAAAGTTAGCCAGTCCTGTTGTGGAATTTTGTACATTGTTTTTATTACTTGCATATCTAAAACTTTTAGTTCTTTGATACATTGGAGCCAACAAACAAATCCTTTCTGTTCCCAGGAATTAATAATTTCTCTATATATTTTATGAGGAAAGTTCTTTGACTATAAATGGTGTTAAAAGATCAAACCAGATTTTTAAATCTATATTTGCATTAATGATTTTCCTAAATGAGTCAATGTAATAATTAATCATACAAGTTTTAGTGGGTTTAGTTATGCTATATTGCATACTAATACATAATATGTGCCATGGCAAATTGCTTTTATCTATTTGAATTTTTTAAAAATCAAATTCATTTATTGATATTGCAGTTAGTATTTTTTTTCCAATTTGCAGAGTAATTTGGACTTATCTAATATAAAATTGTTTTAGATATTGATGCTTTTATATATGTTTCTATATTAGGTAAGTTTACTCCTCCCTGTTTCCATGGTCTGATATGATGCATCAAAGCTATTCTGTTTCTTTTGGGAAACCATAAAAATGTTATTAGGCATGAATTTATTTCTTTAAGTATATTCATTTCTGGTAACAGTTGTATTGCCAAGGCTATCTATAGGATCTTGGTCAGTAAAACCATTTTTATTAACTGTAGTCTATCTTCAAATGTTATTATTATTTAGCTCCATTTTTCCACAGAGATTTTAATTGTATTGATGATATTATTATAGTTTTTGAGACTAATCCATTATTATCCTTGCATAACTCAATTCCTAGATATTTTAAGGTAGATTATTGTTTCCCTATTATGTGATTCTCCTTAGTCTGCAGTTCTTTCTTTAATTTAAAAATAAAAATTTTGATTTGGATTTATTGAAGTGGAGTCCTGAAGTCATATGAAATTTGTCAATTAATATATCTAATTCTTCTACTGTCTCTTTTGTATTAATGTTAGTAATATGTCATCAGCAAATAACCTTACTTTAGACTTGTATTGTTCATGAACATCTATTCCTTTGATTTTTATATTGTTATGAATTGAATCTGCCAATGTTTCAATGGCCAGAGCAAATAGAATCGGTGACATGGGACATCCTTGTTTACTGCCATTTGTTATATGTATAGATTCAGAGGTAAAAGGACCTAACTTGACACGCACTAAATTATTTGTATATATATGTTCTTTAGGAGATGAACAAAGGGTGCAGGAAATTCAAATAGCATTAGGACTTTGAATAAGTAATCCCAATTTAGGGAATCAAAGACTTTCTTTATATGTAAGCCAATTATAAGTGTTTCTTTATGTTCTTTATTAACATAATCTATAAGAGAATGTATCATTTTAATATCGTCATGTGTTTGTCTATGATATATAAATCCAGTTTGATCATTATTTATTGTTTTGGATAGTGGTATTTTCATTCTGTTAGTTAATATTGTCATAAATATCTTATAGTCCTTATTTAATAATGATATATGTCTATATGAACTACAGAGGTCTGGGGATTTGTTTTCCTTTAGGATTGGTGTGAATAAGGAATGTCTCCAAGAGGGTGGTATTAATGCTTGTGGCTGAATTTCTAATAGAGTTCTATGGAAGAGGGATAGTATCTTTGAAAGAAAAAGTTTATATATTTCCATAATTATGCCATTTCCATAATTATGCCATCTATACCTGGAGCTTTGTTATTTTTACCCTCTTTTATTGTATCTGTAATTTATTTGTAGGATATAGGTACTTGCAGATCTAGTTTTAATTTCTCTGGTATTTTTTTATATTAGAACATTTTTCATCTAGATTTAATTGATCAATATGTATATTTTCTTTTTGGTAATGTTCCCTATAGTGATTTTCTATAGGCATCAAGAATGTCACCTATATCTGAGACCTTCTTCCCTTTCTTTTCATGGAAGATACTTTTAATGTTATTAGCTTTTGATTGTATTCTGATTCTTGTGAATCAATTATGTAGATATTTGGGAGAAGTGACCAATGTATTAATTTTTAGTTTTTCTAAAGCTAAACTAGTTTTATGTGCATGAATTTCATTGTATTTATTGTTTAATACTTCTATTTTCTTTTTCATCTCCAAATGATTTTGATTTTTTTCAGCGTTTACTGACAAAAGTTTGGATTGTAGATCTAATAACTCAGAATCCCATTCCCTGAATTTTTATGCCAAGTTAAGGTTTTATCATATATGTAAGCTTTTAATGAGTCTCATATCATTATTTTATTTATCTCTGTGGTGTCATTAATATCTAAGAAGAACTGTAATTCAGATAATAACCAGGGTTTGAACTTTAGTTATATATGCTAGAATTCTGGAGTTAAAGATTAATGGCTTGTATCCATTTTGAAGTTTTAGTATCAATGAACTGTGGTCTGAAAAGAGCAGGGGGTGATTGAGAAATTAATGATTTTAGAGTGCAAGTCATGGGCAGCAAATAGTTTATCTATTCCAGTTTGGGTACCAAATCTGTGATCTTGATGGGAAAACAATTAAGATTTATTTTCTTTAAATTTGAAAGTAGCTACAAGATGAAATTATTCTACACACTTGTTTAAAGCTTTTAGTACAGCAGATGTACACAGTGGTCTTTTATTTGTAGTTTCAGAAATATCAAATATACAGTTAAAATATCCTACTAACATTAAGTTGCCTTTATAATTATTGGAAATGAAATCCAAGTGTTTTTAACAGTTCCTGTTCCAATGTCTGGGAAACCAGTATATATTGGCTAGGGTCATTATTCTGTTATTATATTTAACTATTACAAATGTCATAAGGTCTTCTTTATCTTCATACGTATAAATGATTTGTTTTCAATAAATTGTTACCCCTTTTGTCTTTGTCTTATAAGTGGATTGCGCCAATATCATATATTCCTTAGGATTCCATTAGTAATTGTCATTTGTTTTGAAATGAGTTTCTTGAAGGAAGACAATTTGTTCAGTTTTAAATATTTCAGTAGATTTGATATCTTGCTAGGATTGTTTAAGCCTTTGGTATTTAAAGATAATACAGTTAAATCCATCTTAGGTTATTTAGACTATGTATTTTTTGTTTTATTGTGACTATTAAACATTTTCCTCTGATAACTATAAAGTATATGTTTGAGCTTTTAAAGGAAATTAACAGTTTTATACTTTGAGTGTTTACCAGTAAAGTAATGTTTTGGTCAGGCATACTAAAAATGTTTTTGTGAAATAAATTTAGATTAATAAATGTTAAGAAAACTAAGATCCACACTAGCCATGGAATGAAAATCATTCCTAATCTAATTGATAAACCTAAATCCATCAGATTATCACTCATACCTTGACAATCCAGAACATCTGAGCTCCATAAATTGAATTATGATATGGAAAATATTTGTAAGAGGAATAAGCAATATTTATATTAATTTGAACAGATATAGTACTATTGTAGATTAGACAGAATTCTAATATAATATAAATATGTACTTATTGTATAAGCAATTAATATTCACATGAAATATAGATGACAAGCAATTCAATCATAGTAAAGTAGGATGTATCGTATATAAAACCTCAGTAAAATATTATAGCACACAGTTATTTAAAATTTGCACCCTTATTGATGAAGTCTTTCAAAACCTATAATTTAATATAAATAGATGGTAATATTTATACCCAATGTTTATAATACAATGTACTTTACTGGATATATCAGAAGTTATATTTCATTGTTTGCCAGCATTTAAGTAATCATTTTGTTTGTTGCTAACTTACTTAAAGCATCAAGTTTGTTTTATGTGAACACTGATGAAAGTTAGGGCATTTTAATTATCAGTGCACCCCCCCCTTTCCTACACATAAGGATTTTCATATCTGTCATTTCTTATTATAAAATTAGCAAAATGATAAACTAAAAACAACAAATTCACTTATTGTGATTAATGATTACAAGTTCCCTTTCCATATTCATAAATTGCCATTTCATGGCATATACTGAAAGTTTTTAGATTTAAATGGCAATTTAAATTTAAAAGGCTATTTTGTCAGTTTGATGGGTGGCCACGGTGGTGCAGTGGTTAGCGTTGCTGCCTCACAGCAAGAGGTTCTCTGGTTCGATCCTTGGCTGGGGTGCCTTCTGTGCGGAGTTTGCATGTTCTCCCTGTGGTCCTCCCACATCCCAAAGACATGCTGTAGGTGGATTGGACACTCTAAATTGGCCCTAGGTGTAAGTGCATGTGTGTGTGTGCCTTCTGTGGAAGGTTGGGCGCTGGGCTGGAAACTCGACACCATAAAACTCCACTGCCAATCATGAGCGGACAGGTGATCCGCTGTGGCAACCCCTAACCAGGAAAAGCCGAAAAAAGAAGAAGATTTTGTCAGTTTGATGTCATGTTTAAAATATTAGTTACCTTGGTGACAGCTTAAGTATTATGTATGGTCAAGAAGGGTTACAAAACCACAATTCAAGTTAAAGCAATTATACGACTTGTTATACACATTTATTTATATGAGAAAATCATCATGCTTCCCCTTGATGTTCAATATAGTGTATGTGATTTATGACAAGTTAAAGCCCCATGTTATTAAACTGAGTGTCTATTACTTATTTAATACTATTTGTTCAGAATATGATTGTTACATTCTGTGATATTTCAAGTTCTGGCTTCTATTGTTTCTCTTGAACAACTTTGTCAGTTTGATGTCATGTATAAAACATTAGTTACCTTGGTAACCGCTTAGGTATTGTATATTTTCAAGTTGGGTTACAAAAACTAAAATTCAAGTTAAAGCAATTACATGACTTGTTATGCATATTTACTTATATAAGAAAATCATCAGGCATTAGTATTTTAATTAATCTGGGTATAAGGCAATGTAATTATTATAACATACATAATTACTATTTTCTTTATTATATGTGTTAATCATTTCAATATTATACTATTTATGGTATTTTCCACATTACATTTCATGTACAGTGTTGAAAGAATCACTTACACACACACACACACAAGCACACACACACACACACACACACACACACACACACACACACACACACACACACACACACAAACACTCATCATCAATAAAAATAACAGCATCTAAACTAACAAAGAAAACAATAATGTACGTCTGCCCCGGGGAAAATGGGGAAATAATGTTTTTTGCTTTACATAAGAAGTGTTCTCAAAAAGATGCGCTGTATTTAGAGGTATACAAATAAAGAAAAGAAAGAAAATCTTGTAGGGAAGAACAACACTGACTTGTTGAGCACATGTATAAACACACACACACACACACACACACACACACATCTTTTCATGCAGTATACTACCAGTTTACATATTTATAGTGAGGTGGAAAACACCAGAAAACTGCCATCACAAAGTAACTGTAGTCATTTACAAACTGTAAATGTAACCAACTACCGGTTTCTTTCAAAATAAAATGAATTCAGATTGCCAGCTGTTAAAAATTAATTCTCAGTGGTGTGCAGTGCATCCGTTTGAAATTCATTTATATACAATGAGTTCAGTGTTTTGTATCCAGCATTAATCATGCAGTGAAATGCTGGGACAATGTGTTGTACCTGTGAGCATCTCACTAGGACAAAGGCATAAATCTTACACTGCACCCAGATGATCTAGAGGTGATGTGCAACCTTTGGTACCGCAGAAGCCAGGAAGACATGGGAATGAGTGGCCACTGCCAATCTACCCATCCTGCAGACAGAAAGGCAGTAGTCAACACAGAGGGCATTAGGAACATGGGGTCAATGTGTGAGCAAGCTACTGCAAAGCAGCACTTCTTGCTGTTGATGGCACAGGTGCATGCTGGGAATCAAGCTGCAACACAGACCAGCACTGCAGCCTCCATCTCAGCAGTTCAGACAGCAGACTGCTGATGTGTATGATTTAGGTTGCATGTAGAAAATTGCTCCATAAAGCAACAAAGATGATATATTATTAGAGGAGTAACCCATTTCCCAGGTAGACAGGTTTAGTAGGGAGGTCTCTGTTCCTATTCTTCCTATGGGGAAAGCTCTGTTCTGGAATGAGAAGCTGTTTCTGAGGCTCCGACAGAGAGAGAGAGATTCCAGAAAGGTGGCACTTTGATTGGCATAGTACCATGGAATGCCAAAAGGAAAGATCAAAGTGATGCAGATATAGACAACAGAGAAGTCCTCTAGCTACAGAGTTCCCAATATTAACAAGACCATTGCAAATGTGATCACTTTAGTAATCTATACAAATATAGGTGGGGCTGCTGTGGATGAGACATGAAAGCTAGTAGGATAACCATTGAGGTGTAGCTATACTGAGCTGCTATTAGACCAGAGACAGGAGGTGAGGCAGTAAAACCATAGAACATTCTAAAGGTTGATGAAAATGTAAGAGGAGCCTTAGGATCCAAATGGAAGTAGAAGGTGTTTAATAAAAAAAAAAATATTCCTCATTTGGGAGATGGTCCTCCATAGTATTTTGTGTGCAAAAAAAAACCCCATGGGACAGAAAAATGACAGAATATGCTCATAGGTTCTTATAATGTTCTCATAGGTTTATTTCAGTGTGTTAGGGCCCTTAGGCAGTAAATAGCACTAACTCATTTAAATCAATTGCAAATTCATTATCTCTCATCCAGTGATCAAATTTTCTTTCAGAACACTCAATATAAGATCCATCCATCCGCAACCCCTTTTCCCATTTTTTTCACATGGGGTCAGTGTGTCACTTCCACAGTGACAACCATCTAGAGCCTAGGTTCACACCACCAAGTGGCTAGCTCTGCTGGGGCTGCTGTTCCATACCACACACACACATACCTCTGGCTAATTTAGAATGTCCAACCCACCTACTGCATGTCTTTTGAATGTGGGAGGAAACTGGAGCACCCAGTGAAAATCCACACAAACACAGGGGAGAACATGCAAACTCCACACAGAAGGCATCCCAAATGAGAATTTTTGAACCAGAAAACTTACTGCTGCGAGGCAACAAAGCTATCAGCTGTGCCACTATGACAAGATGACAACCTAACATCAACTGGCATATTATTACAAATTCTAGGAATCATTTGAGTTTTATAATTGCATCATAATTGTCTTTTACAATAAAAAGTATTAAAACTGATATCATGTCAGTTTCTTCTCATGTTAACAGAGAGATTGATGTTCTACATAAGGTGCAACAAATCATCCCTAAAACTTGTATATGCATGTATAGATTTTGGTCTTGTAAGCCTATAATGGAGTGCAAATACATTGAGTTGTGTAACTATCACAATAAGATAAGTGATGAACTGAAGGTATTCATTTTGTACATTTTCATTGAACAGACCCCAGTATCACTGATTGGTACTTATTATATTGGCAAAAAGTGCTATTATATTCTTAATCAAGTTGGATGTACACCTTCTATAAATGAATCAGTCTTTCTTTATCTCATCTAAAGATCTAAACATACATCCCATTAATAATAATGCACAGTTTTCTTTAATAGTAACATGAGATAAAAAAAGAAATCAGCCAATATGTATACCCAGATACTTATAGCAAACAGTTTCGGATAGAAATGTACTACTAAAAATAAATTCAGTCTTATTCTAGGATTTCCAAAATCCATTATTTTATACTTATTGGGGCTGAATTTCAGTACAACATTGTTTGTCCAAGAAGAAAAATTGTCACAGAAATTCAGATATAGATGCTGAGGATGCATCCTTATCAATTATAAATCCAAATTCACAATCACCAGCGTATTTAGCGTGCCAATATTGATTGTTTTTAGTACTAGTTGAAAGTATTAAATTAAAAAGAAAGGGATCAAGCACAGAGGCCTCTGGTACTCCAGATAATACAGGGGGAAAGCTGGAGTGACACCCTTTGACTACTACACATTGGGAATGACCAGACAACCAAAGAATAATCCAATATTGAGAAAGTGAGAGGCGACCATGGTTCTTGAACTATACTATATGAGAGTCCTCACATATCTGATGTTATCTATGAAGGGGTCAAGTGCTTTCCAAAAGAGGAGTTAGCCAGCTAGGCTATCACTGGAGCTCCAGTGAGTTTCTGTACCTGACTTAGGGTGGATGCTCAAGGCCTTAAGAAAGAAAGGGTCAGCAGACCTCATGACCACTAAATTATCAATCAAACAATAGTGCTGTAAAGTAAGGAATCTAGTAATACAGTACTAGTAGATTACATATAAAGCAATAGAAGATGACAGAGGCAACAGTTTGCATATGCCCTTCCAAGGTGCTTAAAGGAAAACACCACCTTCTTGTACAGTTTAATTCAACTCTTAGGTTGCTTTTCTCCTTACATTATGATTCCAGTGCTGTGTAGGTACCTGAAGCCTGCTTGTACTTTATAAAACTTTCATTTATTTATTTATTTATTTATTTATTTATTGCATTTGATTACCAGGAAAGTCCACTGGGCCTGACAAACCCATTTTCAGTGGAGGCCCGGGGAGAAAAGCTCCACAATTATATATACAGAAAATTTTGAAACAGTACAGTAAAATTATAATTGGAGAAAAGCTGTACAGTTATTTGCAGACAAAAATTTTCAAGACAAATTTTAAGACAATACAGTAATCATATGTAGTCAACATTATATACAATATAGGGAATAATAGACATTTAGGGACATAGCAACTATTTGATTTTATACAATGAAGTGAGAGTAAGAGATCTCCAGAGGTGACAGGCAGAGAGAAAGGCTGACAATCTGAAATAGTGATAGTTAGGATAGGGAGAGAACAAGAAGTGTATGGCAAGTGGTATAGGGGAAGAAGAGATAGAAAGTTGGAAGGGTCAGGTTTCATGGTTATTGGTATAGCTACAGGAACAAATCCATTGTATAGTGAGATGAGATTTAAGTGATTTTTTTAAAGGTAATGGGATTATTGATTACTCTAGGTCCAGGGGGGAGATTGTTCCATAGCTTGGAGACAGAAAAGGAGTATAACATATGTCCAGCAGAAAGCTTAGGTTTATTGACATTTAGTAGTAGTTTATTTTCAGATCTAAGTTGCCGGTTTGGGTGGTAGATGGTCAGTAAACTAGTGAGGGATGGACAGGCATCAGGGGAATAAATAAGTTTGTTGGCAATAGTAAGTTGTAGATATGCTAGATGTTGGGCGAGTTCAAGCCAGTTGAGTTCTTGTAGTGTAGTATAATGATGGGTGGAGAGTTTAGCATTGGTGGCGATTTTGTTGTAGCATGAATTTAGTTTGTTTTTTAGAGAGGATTGTATGTTTGTAAGGATGGTTGCACCATATAGGAGGGATTTTTATATATATTTCCTCACCTTTGAATTAAAGGAAGGGAAAGACCACCTACTATTTTTTAAGCATAACTTCTCAAATAATTTGCAGAGGAATTTGTCTACATCTGCATGATGTACCACAGACACACAGAAATCTGTAGTCAGGTACTGCTGACAATCTTATACGGGTAATTTTCCATTGTCTTTATTGCAGAGAGGAAGAGAACTTATGCTGCTTCCAATGCAGACGTGCCTTTCATAACAAAATAGAGCAATTAGATCAGTCAGTGGCTCAAAGGCAGTTGTCACCTTTTTTGACAAATTTAGATAAGCAGCATCACAGTATGGAAATGTTAAGCTTTAAACTTTAAATGTTTGTTGTTTATACTACTATACATTTTAAGATGACTTGAATGTAGTATCAAAGATGTCTTTGACTTTCGAGAAAAGTCAGAAAATGTTTTTCTTGTAATTGTTGTAAAGTATTAGGACTTTTACCAAAGTGCGGGGGAGGGGCTGTCAATTCATCTTGGACTACAAAAAGATACTTTGAACAAAGGCCTGCAATTTAGCCACTGTTTTGGTTGTAGCTGTACAGTTCCTTAGTATACTGTAAAACAAGCCCTGAGACAGACACACACACACACACACACAAATGAGGGCCATTCAAGAAATAAAAGCAGTAGTCCTGTTACAGACAGTATATAAGATGACAGTGACTGACACTAATCCCGTATGTTAATGGCATGGGAATACACCACTACTTCCTTATATCTAGTATGACTCATATATAGCAGCCTTGAAATGGATTACGGGAAAGAGAAAGGCTTGAAGAAAAATAAGATCATATTGATATGTCAAGCCCCATTCACAGCCATTTTGCAGAAAGCATATCAAAATTCCATACGTAGTAGTCAGATAGGTTCTGAGGTGCTACAATAGCTCAGAAAATAGGGATAGAGTGAAAAAGATTTTTTAGTGGAGTTTTCCTTTAAGGCTGAAAATAAATCAAACTCATGATCAAAACATGACTGAAAGGAAAGGCCAGTAAAGTTCAGTTTAAGAAGATTGCCACCTAACTTCTTAGCATTTCTCTGCATGTGGGATTAAACTGATACCCCCCAAATTTTACACACATGAAAGTGAGAACATGCAAACTCCATATAGAAGATATCCCAGAAGGCAATGCTTTCAGTAAAATGGACAAGACACTGCTGGTAGTACAAAAGAGGGAGAATCAAAGCACAAGCATCTGGGGGAGTATGAAAAAATATGCTGACTAAAAAGACAATAAAAAGCAGCTTGAAAACTGGCAAGGTCTTAGCAGGAAGAGGTTGGGTCCTTATTGGAAGAAAAGCTTAGAACTGCCTACAGCCTCAAGTCCAGAATCTAATTTAGAAGTAACCAGAAGGTATCCATAAAAGTGTCCCCCTTTTCATACTTTTGATCCAACTACCAGGAGTGAGACATGTTTAATACTAAGATGGTTAATTGAGTTAAATCTACGGGGTATGAGTCCAAAACTTCAATACGTATACCTAATCTTCTTCAACTGAAAGAGAAGGGGATGTGAAGGAAGAATTCCAAAAAAAGGACTTTCCTGAGGAACATGTAGGTGAAGCACCGTGTTTACAGGAAAGTGCCCAAAATAAGGTGAGCAGTGACAATGTTGTCTTTGTGGTAAGAAAGCAACTTTGCCTAAGTTATTGAATTTTTTGCCAAATGGGCCTTTTATATGAAAAGGAATTCCTGGTTTCTGAGGTAACATCACTTAAAGATGACAGATAGACTCAAATATCTGGTGTTTTCTCAATAAGAAAATCAGTATTTACTGCAAGGCAAAAAAAGACTGAATCCGAAAGGTTTTTCATATTGACTGCTGCTGACTAAGGTAGAAGCTATAATTTGTCCAGTCTATTTCATATGGTTAAATACTATATAAAATAAATACTCAGCAACACTCTTAGTAATACACACAATTTATAGAGTGCTGTGTTAATCTGCCTAGGTTAAAAAGTGAAGTCGAAACTAATGCATTACTGTTTAGGGACACCCCTGGGTTAGCCAGACTTAACTAGCAAGTGAGTAACATGCTTAAATAAAATGAATAATTTGGTGGAGGAGTGGGACAAAATCACTGAGCAGCAGTCCCACGAAAATTAAAATACAAAGCAAACATCTCAGTACTCAGAAAAGAATAGTAGTAACTTCAGATGAGGCAGACACTGTTGCCTGCCTTCTAGAAATGTGTGTGTGTGTGTGTGTGTGTGTGTGTGTGTGTGTGTGTGTGTGCGTGCGTGTGTGCGTGTGTGTGTGTGTGTGTGTGTGCGTGTGCGTGTGCGTGTGTGTGTGTGCGTGTGTGTGTGTGTGTGTGTGCGTGCGTGTGTGTGTGTGCACATGGGCATTTCCATTTCTGGTGCAATATAATTAGAGTGTGTGTGTGTGTGTGTGTGTGTGTGTGTGTGTGTGTGTGTGTGTGTGTGTGTGTGTGTGTGTGTGTGTGTGTGCACACATGGGCATTTCCATTTTTCTATTTCTGGTGCAATATAATTAGAGTATTCACCTTATCACAGAAGTGACACTGCTTAGATTTCAAACTACCACAGAAGTCATTTGCCTTCATTTCTATGAATTTATATATACATTTATCAAAATATCTATATTTTAGGTCAAATGGTTTAACAAATCTCGTGCACCTTAATTTAGAATTACATCAACAAGGACACAAAAAAATTAAGTAAGACTTTTTACATGATAGCTCATTTTTTAAATCATGTGAAGGCATATGTGTTTTCTTGCTAATCAAACTTAATAGGGTATGATTTTACTAATTTTAGTTTAATTTATAACACATTAGCTGCAAGAAATAAGTGCCACTTTATCAACACATGTAACTGTAGCCCATGATTAGCACAAGAAAAGCATGGCCCAGTTACTTCAATCCTTGTATGTTGGTACTTATTTGTTTTTATCAGATTTAGGGCTGCATGTAATACATTCTGTATAACGAATGTACAGCTGTCACATAATTCGTAACAGCAACGATGCAATTAATATTTATAAAAGTGGAGGGTAAACAGCACGAGAATTTTTAATTTTGTTAGATAAAAGGCTATTTCTATTGAGAACGAAAAAAGATAGTGTGGCCAAAGGAAAATGGGCAAGTGATCTAAACTGCTATGGTTTCAACAAAATTACATTACCAGCTAGTTCTCTGTAATTTGATAATTTAATAAGGAATACTTCAGTGAGAGGTGGACCCATGCATAAATTATTGAGTATGGGAAAGAAAACTGGTTCCAAAAAATATCAAACCAGCTTTTTTGAAACAGCGTTTCCTTGTTAATTTAATTGATGGATATTGCCTCCTTATCCATCGACAGGAATGTTAAACCAGGGCTTCTGCTCGTTGTTCAGGTCTTGATTAACTTATTGATTAGTTCCAGTTGTGGAACACCATCAGTCACAATGAATAATGCTCACATTGTTCCTGAAACATGCTTGTTATTTATTCATCAGGGTTAATTTTATTCTGTTAATGACTGGCATGCAAGCAACACACTGACGATCTTAAGAACGCAGCATATACATATGCTTGCTGTTGACTCTATTTAGTACTACACTGCTGTTCTTAAAGCTGAACTATTTAATTATTTTTGACATTACCTGCATTGCTTTCCATTATGGGTAATGCAAAACTATATTGTTCCCTAAAATGTGGCTGTGTAACTACACTCCTTTGGGAAGTCTCATACAAAGAAATAGGTTTGGAATTTCACTTCGAATGTGTAGGCAGCATTTCAATGAGAAGCAGTTTATCAACTAGATTTAAATGACTTAGTAACTGTATTAGTGAGAGCATGATATACAAAATGTGATGCAACAAACATCCATTTTCTGCAATCAAGTCTATGTTAGATATTTATGTTGAATGGAACATGACTTGCTGCAGGCCAGATTTGACATTTACTATGATAATTTTACAGCATACAGAAAATCAATCAGTTTACAGCAATGATCCCTGTGTTTTTATGTATATTTTGTTGTCACATGGCTAGATTTGGTGTTTACACAGGTAACTCTACATAGTCAGTATGTTATGCATATGCACCTGCATGGTATAAGTGTACAGGCTCTATGACATTTTTAATACTGTATATAGATATTTCGAAATTGTATGAAAAAAGATGCATATATTTTTGTTAGGTGAGTTTGGTTCCATATATCTCTTATATGGCGGTGGTATTTGTATCTTACCAGTCACAAAATATTGTAATTTGATAAACTGAGATCGCAATATGGAACAGAAAAGTAAATAACTGGTTTTGTTTAAAAATAGCTGTTCCATTTACGTTTATGTTTAAGCAACCTACTTTTTCTCTTTGTCTAATATACATACACATGTGTGTGTGTGTGTGTGTGTGTGTGTGTGTGTGTGTGTGTGTGTATATATATATATATATATATATATATATATATATATATATAGACACACACACAGATTTATATATATATATATATATATATATATATATATATATATATATATATATATATATATGGGTCTACTTCATATGACCTAAATTTCATTTAACTGAAATTCATTTGACTGAGACCAAAACACTGAAAGTTCAAAAGACTGAAAACTCATTTGACTGAAACTCATAACACTGACACATTAAAGTAAAAGGTATATGCCATTTTCCTCACTGTAGTGCGATCCTGGAGTTAGTATATATAGTTGGGGGGGCGAAGCCCCACACATACTTTATACATTTTAAACAATACACATGGATATTTATAACTGCAATGAATAATTCTTTGCAGTAAACAATATTTACCTAAACTATGTGGGGGGCTTCGCTCCCCACACCCCCAATGTGGGGGGCATATATATATATATAGATAGATATATATATATATATATATATAGATATATATATATATATATATATAGAGAGAGAGAGAGATTTAGTTAATGGGGATGTAGGGGAGCTATAACCCATGTAACGTAACATTCTGTACTGCCCATGATGATAGACAGAGGGCACATTCTTAGTATGTGTAGGATTACTGCAGTCAGGTAATAAGCAGCTAGGCATCTAAAGCTTCCCCAAGCTCATAGCAAATGGTAAAGTAGTTGCCCTACATTCAGTGAGTTACTGGTACAGTGTCAGAGGTAGTTTTATAGGGAAAATGTGGTTTCTACATGTGGTTGTCTATATAGGGCACTGCTAATCAATGCCGCATGATGGGCAGCTGCACACAAATGTGTTAAGTTTTTATATATGTATATATATATATATATATATATATATATATATATATATATATATATATATGTTGTTGTTTGTCTTTCGGCTGTTCCCGGTTTGGGGTCGCCACAGCGGAACTCTGGTCCGCTAATGATTGGCAGTAGATTTTCACAAATGCCGAGGTGCCAGCTCGACATTCAACCTTCAACGAAGGCATGCCCATTTATGCATGTCTTTCGAATGCCCACTCAACCGTGGGGAGGACATGCAGACTCCACACAGAAGGCATTCCCTGCACTCCAGCCGAGAATCGAACTGGAGAACCTCTTGCTGTGAGGCAACAATGCTACTATATATATATATATATATATATATATATATATATATGTATATCAGTTTATATAGGCACCTAAAGCACAGGAGACTTGCTTCTAAGCCATCTGGCCAATAAAATAACTACTGTTACACCTTTCTCACGCGTTTCCCAACTCAGATAGGTCAGGCCACCACCTACTGCAACTACATAGAACATCACAGTCCTCTTAATGTAAAAACACAAAAAAGACTGAGCGAGATTGTATGCTCCCTCAAAACAACTAACAGACTAGCCAGACAAAGCAATTTCAAGTTAATCAGATAAGAAGACAATTTCAGCAAGTGCAGCCTGGAATTCAGATAAATGCACAAATAAATTTAAAATACTACCAAACAATGCTAAATGCACAAATAAAACAAGAAATCAGATGTCAGTTACGTAAATAGTTTCAGGAAGTGTTTTTCTTAAATGCAAGTACTTATCTTTTGCCTGAATGACACGTTATACATGGAAATCACTTCAGACACACAGGCTAGGACACCAAACATTGATTAGCTCTATGGTAATGAGGTAAGAGTCACTCAAGCATGCTGAATTACATAAAGACTAACAAACTAAACAAATACAATTCATAAAAATAAGACAAGAAGAAAAAAAAAGAGAGAAAATAAAGGAAAGGGTAACAGATGGATAACACAGATGTAAAAAAATACAAACATAATTATCATATTTAAGTGACTCTATTAAACCATGAGCATGCACATACCTTTAATAGAGTAAACTCCATTCTGTCATAGAAATAACTGGTATACGAGTAGAGGTCCAGTTAGCTAAAATACTCATTTTAGTAATCATGGTTGCCAATGCAGATTTTACATGGTTCATGTTTGGAAGGTCTTCTGTCGTGTATAATAAAAACACATGAGGTAATAAGGGTATGTCCTTACTCAAAATGTTCTATGAGTTCTTATCAAACATTCATAAACTTGTGGAGAGGAACACTAACAGTGTCATAAATTAGCTTTAGAAGCTTATAATGCCATCAATAATCATTAATAGAAGTATACATTAAATATTGTTAACTCACAGCAAGAGGTTCTCCCATTCAATTCTTGGCTTGGTTTGGGAGTGCCTTCTGTGTGGTGTCTGCATGTCCTCCCCGCGGTTGGGTAGCGTTCGAAAGACATGCGTGCGTAAATGGGTGTGCCTTCGTTGAAGATTGGGCATCAAGCGGGCACCTCGGCCTTTCATAAAAATCTACTGCCAATCATTAGTGGACTGGAGTTCCGCTGTGGCGACCCCTTACCGGGAAAAAGCCAAAAGACAAACAACAACAACAACATTAAATATAACCTATTAGGAGTATAATCTATACCATAAAAGATGGTACATTTTATAGATTTATTATACACAAATTTGTGCCAATGTTTGTCTGACTTCATATTTATTAACCAAAATGTTAAAATTAGTCCATAAGAATTTTTCCCATTTAGATTTTACAAGGTAAAAAAGCGAACGCTGATTTATCGACCCCATGTAAGCGAAAGCTTACAATCCCGAACACTTAGGACAGCGATTTTTTTTCCCAGGGAAAAAAAATCACTGTTCCAAAAAAGAAAAAAAAAAAACTTTAAAGCATTACATAAAGTAGGGGGCTTCGCCCCACACCCCTGATGTGGGGGGCTGTGCCCTCCACACACCCCCTACTTAAATATACCAACTCTGAGATCGCACTACAGTGACAAAAATGGCAAAATAACAAAGGCGGCCAAGCAATTTCTTTCCCAGGTAAAGAATTTGCTTATATGCCATTTCGTGATTTCAAGTTCAATCAAAACGCATTTGAAAGAATGCGTCTTGGATCATATAATAGGGAACCTTAGGTATAGTAAGTACTAACTTAAATATCACAGAAAGAAGTTTCTTTCTTCTAAATCAAGGAAAAATTACAAGCTAAATGATCAGGTTTCCTAAAGAAGGAAAAAAAACTCTTTCATACAATTTTTAATCAATCCAGGACACTTTTGTTCACTATTTTTGAATACATTCCAACAAAAGGAAGTTAAATTATCAATATAATATTGCACAAAAGGAAAAAAAGTCTGGGATTTTATGTAGTTCTCAAGGCAAAACAATACATTTGGCAATATAGAAAACATTTGATGCATAGGCAGTAAATAAATTAAGGAAGTACATTCAACTTGATCATATAACATCTGTATTAGACACTGTTGTATTATGTGGGTTAATTGAATGATTAATCTGTAAACCATTATATAACTATATTGAATACTGATTGAATTAACAAAAGCACTGGCACATATATAGTAATAAATATCTGAAAAAGCTAAACCTCCTTGATCATCCAAAGTGATACTGACCCCTAAAGGTATCCATGGGGACTCTCCTCTCCAAAAAAATTTAACAAAATTCTTTTATTTCTGTGGCGTTCACTTGTGTCTTTTCCTCACGCTAGTAACTTCAAGCTACAGTTTGTGTTTTCTTCTATAAAAAAGAAGAGTGTACGAACATACCTATGATATAGCAAAGGAAAAAGAAACTAATGCATTATATAAACATTCCAAGGTATGTAAAGAAAGCAAATTTCACTTTTTGGTTATAGAACACATAAAAGATGGAATTAGAGGGGGTCAATGGGAAGATACTATTGGCTATAGAGAGTTGTGGTGGCAAGTAACACTAGAAGCAAGTAAATACCCGGGACTTAATGAATATGTGTCTATTTTACCCCTTTTAAAACTAAAGGCAGCTAAACTATGAATTTCAGTATTAGTTATAATGTATTTTTGTTATTAATAGATGGAGCCATGGAATTACAAATGTAATATGTGTTTTTTAATGGAGCTAAGTTATGACAATAAGTTCAGCAATATAAATTGCACCAATAGATGGAGCTATTGCATTACACAGTGTATTCTCCTTTACAATGAATGTTTATAGTACTTATAATGACAATTTTAGTATTTAAAATGTATTAATTTAATATTGATAGTATTTTAAATTAAAATGAAGATGTAATTAATTTATTTAAATGATTTTAATTATTTAAATGATTTTAATTATTTAAATGATTTTAATTAATTATAAAGTGGAGTATTCATGAATATTTATGAGCCTAAAATGTAAATTGATTGGTGGATTTAAATTTAATTGAAATGTTTTTATTGGATTATTTGGTAACTGTGGTATATAAATAATGTGGGATTTATTAGAACTATCATCTGATGAAGTCCAGTGTGGAGACGAAAACGCTATATGTGTTGGGAAGAGCGTTAATGTGAAGTGTGTTTTTTTCGTGGTTGAACATTAAAAGTGATTTACTGGTTGATCCTTCTTCGTGTACTGCACTCCATAGCTGATTTACTGGTGTTTGGTGGAGAGCTGCCGTTTTTTTATTTTGTTTCTTCTATAATAAACAACAAGGCATTGCACATCTACTACTGAACCCCCTCACTATAACATTCTACTTTCCTTTTCAACTTGCAAAAAGCATGTAAAGTAGCAAATACACATTACCTCTTGTGTATGTCTTTATTATTAATTGGTAACTGAGCTTGTAGTCCCACTTAATGACTTGTTAGTAAGGCTTGTATCTTCTTCTCATCTAATTGTTTGTATAAGCAACTGCATCAGTTCAGGCTAAGGAAATGCCTGTGACTGCCCCCCAAAATTTAACAAAATTCTTTTATTTCTGTGGCGTTCACTTGTGTCTTTTCCTCACGCTAGTAACTTCAAGCTACAGTTTGTGTTTTCTTCTATAATAAACAACAAGGCATTGCACATCTACTACTGAACCCCCTCACTATAACATTCTACTTTCCTTTTCAACTTGCAAAAAGCATGTAAAGTAGCAAATACACATTACCTCTTGTGTATGTCTTTATTATTAATTGGTAACTGAGCTTGTAGTCCCACTTAATGACTTGTTAGTAAGGCTTGTATCTTCTTCTCATCTAATTGTTTGTATAAGCAACTGCATCAGTTCAGGCTAAGGAAATGCCTGTGACTGCCCCCCCACACACACACACACACTTTAATAGTTGATCTATTTTTAGCTAATTTAATTTGGGCTAGGAATGATCTTGCAGGTTCCCAACTAATAACTAAACATTTTTAGTCCATAATTAGCAATGTACATGATTTTAAGTGGGCCTCCTTACCATTGCTTGTGTGAAAGTTGCCTGCATAGAGTTATTGCAGCCTGCCACTGAGACTGTTTATCTTTGCCTGCTTTGCTTCCCTCTCACCCCAGACTCTTACATTTATTTTCTCTTAACTTCTCCAACAATTTAGCACATATTACCCACCCCTTAAAGACATATACATTAAAAACCCTTTCCAATTTTCAATGTTCTGTCAGTTTCTGCTGCAGCCCATTCTCCAGACTTCAAACTTTCTTTTCAAACTTTCTCAACCCACTTTTTTCCATATACACTCCTACTTACTAACACCTTTGTCCATCCATTCATACATACACATATGTAAGTTATAATATATAGAGATATTTACATATATTCATACATCACTTGTATACACACACACACACACACACACACACACACACACACACACACACATTCGCACATATGCACCAAAACCAAAAAAGTATTTTTTATATACTTATATAACTACTTATAGCTACTACTTTGGACTACTATCAGTGGTGACTGGTGAGTTCAAATTAAAGGGAGGCTGCAGGAGACAGTTGAATGGGTGGGGCCAATGGGAAGGGGCATGGTCAACCAGAAAGGGGTGGGGCTATGCTCAAAAACACAACAACTGGAACTTTAATTAAATACGCTGCCCTGGGTGCCAAACTATCATTATGAGAGTCCAATCAAGACAAAATGAAGTGCAGAAGAAAAAAATATTTCAATGCATTGGCTACATGACAGCTTACTTAATATCTAGATGGAAACAAAATGGTTGTGAGGCATGAAAAAATAAATTACTTTTTAAATACATTACTGGAATACTAGTCAAAATCAAGTATATGAAAAAACAAGCTTCTCCTTGCACTGCAGTTCTAATTATAACTTATATTCAGCTTTAAAAAAGTAGCAAGTAACATGCTGAAAGTAGAAATCTCTGTGATACCCCCACTTGTAAAAATGTTTCTTACCCAGAAAAGACCTGCTGCCTGACAACAACTATCTCCTTGTTTGATGGGGAAAACATGATCAAAGTAAAAAATGAACAGCAAAGAAGAAACAAACTCAAGATAAACTGATTAAAGGATTACTGCACATGTTAAGGACCACACATGATAGAAGATTACTGCACAGGTTAAGGACCACACATGATAGAGGATTACTGCACAGGTTAAGGACCACACATGATAGAGGATTACTGCACAGGTTAAGGACCACACATGATAGAGGATTACTGCACAGGTTAAGGACCACACATGATAGAGGATTACTGCACAGGTTAAGGACCACACATGATAGAGGATTACTGCACAGGTTAAGGACCACACATGATAAAGGATTACTGCACAGGTTAAGGACCACACATGATAGAGGATTACTGCACAGGTTAAGGACCACACATGATAGAGGATTACTGCACAGGTTAAGGACCACACATGATAGAGGATTACTGCACAGGTTAAGGACCACACATGATAGAGGATTACTGCACAGGTTAAGGACCACACATGATAAAGGATTACTGCACAGGTTAAGGACCACACATGATAGAGGATTACTGCACAGGTTAAGGACCACACATGATAAAGGATTACTGCACAGGTTAAGGACCACACATGATAGAGGATTACTGCACAGGTTAAGGACCACACATGATAGAGGATTACTGCACAGGTTAAGGACCACACATGATAGAGGATTACTGCACAGGTTAAGGACCACACATGATACAGGATTACTGCACAGGTTAAGGACCACACATGATAGAGGATTACTGCACAGGTTAAGGACCACACATGATAGAGGATTACTGCACAGGTTAAGGACCACACATGATAGAGGATTACTGCACAGGTTAAGGACCACACATGATAAAGGATTACTGCACAGGTTAAGGACCACACATGATAAAGGATTACTGCACAGGTTAAGGACCACACATGATAGAGGATTACTGCACAGGTTAAGGACCACACATGATAGAGTGGCATTTTGTTTAGTTTACGGGTAAAGCCTGCAAAGATGACTGCAAATCTCCACCAAATGTAATGAGCTTCTGAAAATACTTTAATCCTGTCATTTATTACAAATACTGTCATATGCATTTCAATACCTAAGGCTTGTACATTATCTAATTATGTAAATATTCTCTGCATGGCAACAACAAAAAGGCTTTCAGTGTTGGTAATTATTTAACAGTATGCTTATTAAAGGTTACTTGCATCTTACAATTTCAGACAAGCTTACCCAATGGGCATTAAGGCATTGCTACTTAAACACAAAGCAAAAGGGCACTGCGACAGCATGCATTTTCTGAATAATAAGAAGCATAAATTAACAGTATAAAAATATGACAGAAAACCAGAACATTCTGCAAAATCAGGGACAGATGAAAAGCCACTGTCGTACTTGTGTCTACCTTGGATGAGGGAATACTCTGCACACTTACACTGCATAACTGCTCCTTGCCTTGCTTGGACACATCCAGAGTCACTACATGGGGGAGTGGGGTGCAACAAGTATGTCACAATTTGAAATGTCTCTGGCTGATGGTGATGGCTCTGACACTCATACCTCTCAATCTCAGAGCAAGAAATCTGGACAAAGCCATACATGGAAGTGGGACACAGGCCCAAAAATAAGGACAGTTTTTTTAAATACTGCTCTTATAAACTTAGAAAGATAATAGAATAGTAGTCGGTCTTGCATTAGTATGAATTTTCTGAATGGTATGAAATCTGAAACTCAAATGTCTGCCATTATTTTCTAACTTCAATCTTTAATGATTTGCCACTAATTTGGCAGAAAAAACACAATTTTATGAAAAACAGACAAAAAATATGATGCAAAAATATAAAATTGCCACACAATGCAGCTGGGAACCTGTCAAAGAAGGGACACCATTTAAATATTAGTACTGTTAACTTGAGCAGCTGACAAAATAAGAGCATCTACATGCATTTCTGAAATAAAAGTAATCTATAACTCTGATCATTACAGTTATTTATAATTGTAAACCCTCCACAATTGCCATTTTGCGGAGGGGTTATTAGGGGGAGAGCAACATTTTGAGCCAAAATTGGGGACAGTTGAGAGGTTTGGAGATTCCTAATCCTATAAAGTGATTTATTTGCACGTACCTCTCAGTCTCTTAATGCAGGAAATCTGGACAAGGCCAAATAAATATATTGGGGGAACATTCAAACAGCACTAAAAATTGCTCTTGTATAAACTTAAGACAGTTGATAGAATAACAGGTTTTGCTTTAGCATGCATTTTTCTGAAGGTTATAATGTCTGAAAGTCAATGTCTGTCATTATTTAGTGACTTCATTCCTAAATGATTTGCCAGAAAACCACAAATGTTATGAGGAACAAACCAAAATTAAGACGCAAAAATCTATTCATTCTGCAAAAATCTGGACAGTTGAGAGGTATAGTTCAGCCAAGGCTGTCTGAGTTTGCTGCTCTTCCCCCCCTCACAAAATCATGGTTGAATGGAGCCCCCCCCCCCCCGGCAGTTATTCCAATCTCCCATTCCTTGGTTATTTTGCCCCATTTACCATAAACATTGTAATGTGCATACTGCTTTACTTCTGCGATTATTTGGATTTCATTCAAAAGTTTTATTTTGCATTTTACAGCACAGACCCTAATAGATAGCAATGCAGTCTCACTATGAAAATAGACTTAGCATTAAAACTTCTCTGCCCTTGAAACTCACAATCATTGAAATAGCATTGAAACCCACATTCAAAGAAAATAAATTTTGCCAGTGGCAGATAAAGATTAGCTTCGGGCTGTTTTTAAACCATAGGCCCCTTGAACACGAAACATACACATGCTCTTCGATACACCTTCCTGATTGTACTAAATTATATTCCTTGTACAATACAGTACAGTTGTAAGACGGCATTTTAAATGTATTGTTTTGAACATTTTTCCAGTAAACAATGAAACAAAATGCATGCACCAATAATGACAAAACTGCCCAATTCAGAACATTTACATCATAAAAGTCTACTCAAACTTCTACAGTCCACCAGTATCAGTAAATATGCACAATCTCTGAAGAAGTAAAAGTCATCTAAGTAATTCCACATTAAAGAAATCTGTAACTAATGAAGAGATTGCTGCTAGCAAACAACTTTATATGTCATTGTTTCATCTAAAAATAAAGTAGTTGTTGCCCTTGAGGAATAAATTGCCCGTGTTGCATTAAAAAAATTATAAGCTAGTAATATTGCAGTAGTGAATGGATGGCAAACTGTTAAGAGGTTCATAGTTACTGGGCATCTTTGTCAAAAAGGACTGCAGTCCACCCCATTTACAACACGGTACAGTATCAGCAATGCATCTACCTACTGTGGGAGTAGAACTCACAGCCTTCTGCATTAAATGCAAGTACACTATCTGTTGTGCTATTAACAATGCAAGTAGACTCACCATAAGTAGTACTAAACTTTTGTTCCCCTGCAGCTCTCAGCTCCTTGTAAAATCTACTCAACACTCCGCTGTATCTCTGAAGTTTGCAGCACAAGAAATCTGGAAAAAGCCAACATTTATTGGGGAGGGGACAAAAGCCCAAAAACCAGGGACACATTTTAAACATTGCTTGTATAATGTTGGAAAGTTGCTACAATAAAATGCTGTGTTACCGCCATACATTTCACTGCCAAGTCTTGAACCCAGGGGAACCCTGTGCAAAACAGTCAGAGCAACAAACCACTATGCCAAATCAGCTGTTTTGTGAAAGAGATTAAGACTGAAACTTAATTGACTACCATTTAGTGAATTCAGTTCTCACCATAGCTGTCAATCTCTTAGCACAAAACACCTGAACAAAGCCAATAATGGGGGAATACAGCCCCCAGATATATTCAGTGAATTAATTTCTCACCATAGCTCTCAACCTTGGCACAAAAAACCTGGACGAAGCCCATAATGGGGGAATACAGTCCCAAAAATAAGGACAAATTTCAAATATCCATGTTATAAACTTAGAAAATTGCTAGAATAAAAGGTCATGTACTTTCTGAAGAATATGAAGTCTGAAATTCAAATGCCTGTTATTTTTATTTAATTCATAATTCACATCCCTGTGACTAAATTAACCATCAAGCAGCCCTCTCAGTGCTTTCTGCCTTAGTTTGTATCACTTGGAGGCCCACCTGTTTATTTGCATCTCTATACATTCCTCTTCATTGCTAATGTATCTCCCTACTCTAATCTGTGCACAAACTGGTTACTAATCAGCAAGTCAATGTGAAGACACATTCCCAACCTTAATAAACTTTGCTGACTCTTCTCTCCTTCACTTTACAGGTAGTTTGAATTATTACTTACCCCCTCTGAGGCCTTCACTGATTTCCACTGATTGCCTCTCTGGTTTCTTTGCATTTCACCTTGTTTACACCCCTTGTGCTATCTCCCTCCCCCAATACAAAACATATATTAGAATCCTGCTGAGCATAAAGCCATCTTTAAATTTCTAGTCTCCCACCAGGACACAAGTGCTCTTCAGCAAATACATTCTGCTTGCCAGTAAGCCATTAGACCTCAGGAATTTGTTTAAAGTGTTCAGATTTGTAAAGTAATACTTACTTTTTTCTCTTGTCTTTGTTGGCTCTGCCCCGCTCCGTTCACCCTCGTTAATGCTCGGGCTTTCTCCGTTCCCCTGCCCTACCCCCTATTCCCTCCCACCCCCACTACCTCTACATTTATAGTAATCACAGCCACACCCACAGCTCACCCTCACATCACCTCCACCAATCACAGATCCTCAAGTCATATCACATTATACCACACCAACTTGCTCCACACAAAATATTCCCAATCACTCTCATTCCCACTAGGCATTTTTCACATCACCCACACTACTTCCCCATCCACATATAGTGCAATCCTATAATTCCTATTCAGACCTCCCTGCCTAGAAACAACTTAAACTTTATAACCATGACTATCACACAACTAAGTCTAGTCTGTCTTCTCATAACTCTTTACAACACCACAAGTTATCACTCTAGCAATATCCCTAAACTTAGTAGCACAACACTACATAATGCACTCTCGTATACAGACACCACACATTATAATAATATCTGCCTACAGTTATTCAAGAACTACATAACAGACCAATTCAGAACTAAACACATATGCTCTCATTCCTACTCCAAAAAAACACAATACTTTCTCACACTCCTCACCAAACTCCAACATCTGTATAACCATTTTAACTCCAGGCTCACCATAAGTGGGGATATCCACCCCAACCCAGGCCCAAATCCATCATGTCCAACATAAACTGCTGCAACACAAATGTCAGAACATAACACCCCCACTTTCTTCATCCATGGGCAAATCAACAACAGCAGCTAAATATTAATATTAGAAGTATCAAAAATAAAATACCTGAACTCCAGGCCACAATTGCACACTACTCCCCAGACATAGTTGCTTTAACAGAAACCTGGCTAAATAAAACCATAGCTAACTCAGAAGTTCTCCCTACCAGCTACAATATCATTAGACAAGACAGACCACTTCGTAAAGGGGGTGGAACTGCCTTACTGTACAAGTCCAACTTAACTGTCCGTCAATTACCAAACTCCTACCCCTCCCCCAATAATTGGGACATACTTATCTCACAACTTCAACTTCACCCTAAAAAGGTCATCACCACAATTGTGATCTATATTCCACCTGGTAATACACCTGCTAGCCTTGAAGACTTCTTATCCTGGTGTACTTCCACATACTCACAAGAAACCCTTATTCTGGGGGACTTCAACCTAGATTGGTTCACCTGTATATCAGAACCACCAAGTAATCTAATAAATCTCCATGGCTACCAGCAGCTAGTCCAACTTCCAACTAGATGTGATAAAAATTCTAAAAGGGAATCCATCCTTGACTAGGTCTTAACTAACAACCCCACATTATACCCTCACACAGGCAGTCAACCAGACACCTTAAGTGACCACAGCATAATATACTTTATACATAGTAGAACAAGCATATGCAAAACCACTAACTATATATCCACTAGAAACACAAAAAAATTCTCTCCTGAGGTCCTCAACACTTTACTCTGTAACTGTGACTGGACCCCCCTAAAAACCCTCCCACTTGACCAGGCTGTAGCATATTTCAAGAAAACATTTCTACAACACCTAGACACTGTCGCTCCATTGCACAAAATCAAGGTCAAAACCTCTACAAACCCTTGGCTCAGTAAAGAAACGAAACAAATCCTCAAGTCCAGAGACACTGCCTGGCTTTACTATAAAAAAAAAAAAGAAACACAAAGCCTAACTAAGTACCAAGAACTGCACAACCATGCAAAAAATGCATTAGGCTGGACAAACAAAATCCTACTACACAACATTAAAAACTAAATATCAACACAACCCGCAAAAAATTTGGAAAAATGTAAACCAGCTACTAAAATCCACCCAAAAGGCTACCCCCAAACCAACCACCCCTGACACTAAAGTTCCCATCAAAACACAATTCAACTCCCACTTTGTGAACTCAATTCTATCCTTAGTATCACAGGACAGTTCCTTCCTCACTATCCCCGCCTACACAAATAACACTAATACAAGCTCTACCCTCAAAACAGTTTCCACCACTTCAATCAAAAGCATGCTCTCCAAACTCAAAACCTCATCAACAGCAGCCAAACTACTCCCCAGCTATTTCTTGAAACTCACAGCAGATGCTATTGCTATCCCAGTCTCCACTCTCAAACAGATCAGTTGTTGAAAACTATGTGCCCAAACTCTGGAAAATATCCTATGTTACACCCATACATAAAGGCGGAACCTCCACTGAACTTAACTACAGACCCATTGCTTTACTCTCCCCCCTGGCCAAAATCCTAGATAAATGCATCCATACCCAGATGCTAAACTATCTCAAAACATCCTGTCACCTACTCAGCATGGTTTCAGACCTGCCCATAGTACCACTACAGCCCTCCTCTGCTTCACAGACACAGTAAATTGTCTCAAAAATGAAGGCCTACAAGTGTCAACTCTTTTTTTGGATATGTCCAAAGCATTTGACACAGTCTCACACCAAATCCTGCTAAACAAACTAAACCAATATCATCTATCATATTCCACTCTTACCTGGTCCCAAAACTACTTAACTGACAGGTACCAAGCTGTGAAATGGGAAAATTATCTCTCTCCTCAGCTGCCCATAACTATAGGAGTCCCACAGGGTTCTATCTTAGGACCACTACTATTCATAGTCTTCACAAATTACCTCCATACCTCCACACAGCATGCATCTATAATTCAGTATGCAGATGACACTACCTTAATCTGTGCAGCACAAAATATTCCCACCCTCCTGCAAACAACTCAACTAGCATTCTCTGATGTTGAAAACTACCTTACCAAAGCCCAACTTATCCTCAATCCAAAGAAAACTCAGCTTATGATTATAACCAGTTCTAACAAAAACACTAACAGTCAATTCACTATCTACTCCACAAATGCTACTCCAATTGCTCCAGTGGCACAGGCTAAGCTATTGGGAATAACCATAGACTCCCACCTAAAATTTGATAGTCATCTCAACTTAATTATTAAAAAAGTACATGCCAAACTGGGGTCACTCTACTGTATCAAACCATTTCTTACCAACAACACAAGATCAGCCATTGCTCGCTCCCAACTTCTATCCACCCTACTCTATGCATCTCCCATTCTGACTAATCTCAACAAAACTGAACTAAGCAAAATGGAAGCCTGCTATAACAGAATTGCCCACTTTGCCGGAAGTTGCTCATATAGAACTCATCACTGTACTGCTTTGAGACAGCTCCACTGGCTTGAACTGCCCAACCTCCTAACCTACAATCAGCTCTGCCTCTGTCATTCTATCTACTACCTCCCCAATAAGTGTCCTGCCCTCAAAAACCTAGTACAACATCACTCAGCCAAAAGGCCTCTTAGATCATCAAGCAAACTACTACTAGAAGTCACCAACAGCTACAATAGCTTTGGAGATGCACTATATAGTAGTTCAGTGGCTAAAAAATGGAACTCTGTACTTACTAGCATTCAAAACACATCATCCAAAGCCTCCTTTAAAGACCTCATCAGGCAACATCTCAAGCAAAGTTGGCAGTGCCATGATTGCTCCCCAGGCTAGTGAAAGCAGATAACATATACATATTAAATCTAGAGCACTTGATAATAGTTTTCAATCTTGTATTCTTCAATCATGTAGAACATCCAGTTATACCTATAGTTTTTGGAATTCCTAAAACACACAAGGACATAAAGGATCCTCCCTATAGGCTTGTAATATCTGGTCATAATAGTATTACTTATACCATTGGTATTTTCTTAGATAGAATGGTGAGGCAGGCTTTGACACACATTGAACATATTTTAATTGACTCCTGGGATTTTTTAAGAAAAGTGAAGAAAGAATTTTTTAGTAATGAGGCATATCTTTCCTCTATTGATGTAGTTGACCTTTTTACTTCTATCCCCCACAAAACAGGTTTGGAATTTTTCAATGACATACTGGTGAGTCAAACTAATTTAAGTGGGAGTATAATCAACTTTTTAGTAGAACTTATGGAGATTGTTTTAAAGAACAATTTTTTTACATTTGAGGGGGAATTTTACAGACAAATCAATGGGGTAGCTATGGGTAGTAGTTGTGCCCCCATTTTTTCTAATTTAGTGATATACCAATGGGAAAATATTATGTTTTGAACTCTGTATATAAAGACCATTGGTATTTATAGTTTAGGTTCCTAGATGACTTATTTATTTATGGAGAGATGCGAAGTTATTTGAAACTTTCTTAGAGTATATTAATCAAGTATGTGATTATTTCAAATATACAGGTAATGGTAACCATAGGGAGATCAATTTCTTAGATGTCAAACTTATTAAAGACCCTCACAATAATATGTTTCAATCTAGGATATACAGGAAACCTACTTTTTCCAACGATTATTTAGAATATTCCAGTAACCACCCCCCATACACTAAACGAAACATTGTCAAAGGGCAAATGGTAAGAGTAGTAAGGATGTGTTCCAAGATGGAGTATGTGGAAGAGGAAACTAGATTAGTTATGGACATGTTCCTCAACAGGGGTTACCCTTTAGATTTTCTGCAAGAAATTAGGAACCAAGTTATGGATGGATGGAATTGAAGATACAAACCTCTTTTGGGGACAAGTGAGGGGGAGAGAACAACAACTCACAATGAGGTGAAAGATTTCACCCAGGCCATGGTCCTTACTTATGGAGAAACCTCAGAAGAAGTGAAAAAGATCATTAAGAACAATTGGGTAATGTTCAAAGGAAATAAGGAAGTTTGGACCGTATTGGGTACAGAACCCCTATTCACTTACAGAGTTAATAAAAATTTGAAAAACATTTTGGAAAATGGGCCTTCAAAGAAAAAAAGAAAGGAGGGTACCCATAAGTGTGGGGCTTGTGAACATTGTAAATACATTTTGGAGATCCCTATGGTGAAGTTAGGTCCCTTTGGAATTGAGGTAGTCTTGGTTTCGGGTTTTTGTATTACAACAGGTATTGTTTACCTAGCCCTTTGTATGGTCTGCCAATGTTTTTACATTGGAAAAACAGAAAGGAGGTTGAATCGTAGAATTTACGAACACTGTTATAGTATCTCAAAAATGGATGAAAAAAATGCTTTATACAAACATATTAGGAGTAATCCCAACCATAATTTTAAATTTGGTATTTTAGAAATAGTGAACAAAGATTTCAGAGGGGGGGGGGGTTGGACCAATAAGTTGCTAAGGGCAAAAACCAGATGGCAACTCAAGGTTAATGCTAGTGAATTTCCAGGCATAAATGACGCCATTAGTATCAAACCTGAGCTCAGGTATAGAGCTAATAAAATATGATTTATTTGAACATTTAATCTAAACTTACTACATTTTGACATATTTATATATTTACATATTTTATAGGGGTTTCCTTTTGAACTTATATATAATGTGGTTAGTGGTTTTACAATCAACTGTTTACTATACACAATTTTTACTGTTGTTTTAAATGGTTTTTAATTTTTTTAATTGATTAACCAACTAATTAATTAAATGTATAAAAGGGATGTTAATTTACTTAGATTTGTTCTGATGAAGTCACTCTGACGAAAGCGCTTGACTGATTTGTGTGGATTTTTACATTAAAGTGTGTTTTTTGAAGACTACCCTATGTGGAGTTTATAATTATACACTTCAGTGTGGTTATCGAGAGCTTTGGGGACTAGTTATTGGCTTTGGAAGTGGATGTTTTTTCCTTGTTGTTGTTCTACTGCTTCCCCACCTGTTGGTTTATTTAATAGTTTTCAATCTTACTCACAAACACTGGCTAATCTACAATGTATGTACTGTACCTATGTACTATGTATGTATTCTACCTATGTTCCAAATTTCAGCTGTACACCACAAATCTATTAATTACCTTTATTTTTAAAATTAATATTTTTTTGTTTGTTCTCTCCACTGTAACTGTTTATGTGCCGCATACCACTGTAAAAACATGTCTCTTGTAATTTGTGTGTATACTGATCATGTCTAAATAACTAAATGTGTCTGTAATTTTTCTTTGTGGAGCTTTCCTCCCTGGGCCTCTGCTGAAAAAGGGCCTTTTCGGCTCAGTCAGACAGCCCTGATTAACAAATGTAAAATAAAATAAATAAATAACATTTGTTAACCAGGAAAGTCTGACTTGGAACAAAAGCCAATTTTCAGCAGAACAGGTAGAAACACTCACCAAACCTCCAACTTCTTCCACCCACCATCTAAACTCTCACCACCTAAACTCACAATGACAGTAAGCCAGTTGCTACTGCTTTATACACTCAATACACTAGCTCACCTCACTGACTGCCATAATATTCCCACATCATATCCCAACTCTATCACAAACAGACATGCATTATATTTTAAAACTCTCTTTCTTTCCGTGTCTATCTCTCTTTCTCTGTACTACTATACATGCTCAGATCCGTTCTCTTATAGATATATTAAAGTTAAGAATAACACTTTTTCAGTACTGAAAGTCAGATACAAATACAAATAGCTCCATGCCTTTACTCACCTGATCTCCATCCTGAAACTTAGTGGATATATTGACCCTAAGCCCAGGTCCAAACATCAATTACACACCATGGCCAAGCTATTACTTTCCAAAGCTCACAACACAATTTTCTCATCAGGTAATGAATATAACCTCATTCTTTTTCAGCATCAGCATTCAGAAGTATCTGCAATAAAATTCAGGATATCCATCCATGTCTAGATTTTTACTCTCCAGATATTCTAATCATCACTGAAACCTGGCTAAACCGAGAAATAACTTACAATAAAATTATTCCTCCAGACTTCAGCATACTCAGAATGTACAGATAAGATGAAAGATCAGGTTGCTATTATTTATAAAAAGAAGTTAGAAATAACTCCAGGTCAGCTAAATATCTTAAAATATAATAATGCTAAACTATTGATTGCATACCTCAAAATCAAGCAAAATAAATCTATATGTATCTCAGCAATACACATCCCACCAGGTAACAACATTACCACAGCCAGAAATATCCGACACTGGATATTTGAAAACATCCTTGAGGAAACATTCATTTTAGGTGACCTAAATATAGACTGGCAATCCATAAACAGCAACAACCCCAAGTACTCTATTCACCTATTTAGCTTCACCTAAATAAGCAGCTCTATCACCAGAATCAAAAAAAGCATGAACAGACAGTCCACACTGGACTGGATATTAACAAACAAACCCCATGATATAAACTCCTCTGATTGCTTACCAGATGCTATAAGTAACCACCTCACAAACTATATGATAAGACAACAACATGGTTCACCCAAACAAATATTCTATAGCCAAGTATGCAATTTAAGTGAATTTGACAAAGACAAATTTATTACAGCCCTGTCCTAATACAACTGGAAAGTACTAAGAGTAATACCCCTAGAAAAACAGCTACTCGCTTTAATTACACCTTCCTAAAAGTACTAAATGATTTAGCACCATTTAGGACAAGAAGGGTTCAAACTAACACAGCACCACGGCTGACAAAAGAGACCAAACAGCTCATGCTGAAAAGAAATAAAGCATGGAAAGAACAGTGTAAGAATAAAACACAACATGCCTATCAAAATGTTAAATACGTCAGACACTGTACCAAGATCCTTGTTAAATCTGAAAAAAAAAATCATACTTCAGTAATCTGCAACAAAAGCACCAAAATAACCCCAACCTTCTGTGGTCCTTTCTACATAAACTATTATACTCTGGCCATACAACTATATCTTGTTCTTCTACTTCAAGCAACAAAATGTCTATTTGACACTCAGTTTCACACTCATTTTATCCAGTCAGTTCTATCACTAATCAATGTCCAACTCACATCACCCTTCCAACTTCCATCTACTCTCAAAAGCCACACACTAACTTTCAATTTTCAAACTGTCCCAACATCAACCATAATAATTTACTAGCCAAATTAAAAGTGGCTACCTCAGCTGCCAATAACCTTCCAACAGAGTTCCTCATAAGAGGCACAGAGCATTACCTTTCCCTGTCTCCATTCTGATCAAGCAGTAAATAACTAAAAACTGTGCCCCATACATCTGGGAAAAAATCCATTATTATACCCCTTCATAATGGAGATACTTCAACAGAGTTAAACTGTAGACCTATTGCTATCCTATCACCCCTCTCAAAAATCCTTAAGAAACCTATTCACTCTCAGCTTATGAAATACATAACCAAACACAACCTCTTCTCCAACACCCAGCATGGTTTCAGGATCAACTGAAACTGCCCTCCTCAACTTCATCATCATAGTTAACCAATATAGAAATGAGGGAAACATTGTTTCTTCACTTTTCCTTGACCTTTCCAAAACATTTGATACAGTGTCTCACAAAAGCTCCTTTCCAAACTTGCAACTCTAGGTGTCATTTACCCCTCTCTCTTCTGGTTTTATAGTTACTTATGCAATTGTCACCAGGCAAGTAAATGACAACAAAACCTACCAGTATTTCAACCAATCTCTGTTGGTGTTCCCCAAGGGTCAATACACAGCCCCTTCTATTTAATATTTTCACAAATAAACTTTATGCCACTACAACACCTCCCAACCTCATACAATATACCAATAATTCAGGCCTTATCTGCTCTACCCCAACCATAACAAAATTACAATAAATCACTCAAAAATCCTCACTGGCATTGAAATATTGCTAAAAAAAATTCTAACTTGTTGCTGAATGCTAAAAAAGCAAGCTTAGGCTATTTACTTCAAAACAACACCTTAACCACAAACACACATTTCACATTATGTCAAGTAATAACACAAAAATAAAAAACATAAGCCAAACTAAATAACTCAGAGTCATAATACATGACAACCTCATATCTGTTCACCATATTCTACATTCCATTAAGGAAACTCACCAAAAACTCATCTCCTTCTATAGGGCCAAACACTACCTGACAGCTCAAGCAAGCATTACGTTACCAGCAACATACCTCCTTCCTTCTTTGTTATATGCTTCCCTTACAAATATCAACACTACATACAAAACTAAACTAGCCTCCTCCTATTACAAAATAGGTACATTTGCTACCAACCAAATTACAAAATACACCACGGCCTTGCATTAAAACAATTAAGCTGGCTTGATCTCCCAAACCAGTTAACTTACTAACAACTAATCATTGTCCACAATCTATTGAACTCTCCAGACAAATGCTCAGCATTACAAAATACTCAACTGTACTATTCACCCACAGTAGGCTTTCACTCTAGGAATAAACCCATACTATGTATCAGTAAGACATTCAGCACTGCTGGAGACTCTCTTAACTTCCATTATGTGTCAACACTCTAGAATGAAATTCTCTAAAACAGATAGAAAACTTAAATAGTTTCAAAATTTTGTTTAAACAGCTCTGTTCTTCTTGCCCCCTGGCTGGCTTTACTTAGATTGCTTTTCTTCAACTCAGCCACTTTTCCAGGCTTATGTACTTTATCGCTCTTCCTCATATTGCACTAATTTCCTAAACTCTTCCTGTCATGCTCCACCACTAACTACAATCCTGCCTCTGTCCATTTATCTTCCTGCTTATTTCCATAATTGTTCCTTTCATCTCTCATCCTTTTTAAGCTACATTACTACATATGTCTAAAAATTATTACTAACCTTAAAAACACCCCAGTTTCCCCTGTAGCCATCATGCTATAAATACATTAACTATTACTGTATTTTATTTTTCCATTCAGTAATTAGCCAGTATATGTTAATTTCTCTCTTTCTGTGTTAAAATGCCATGTTCATGTAAGAAATATTTTTAAATCATGTAAATAAGCTCATGTACAGATGTTTTACCATGCAATTATTAAATGTGCATCATGTGTAACTTAAATGTGGAGCTTTTATCTCCAGGCCTCTGCTGAAAATCGCTTTCATTATGCCAAGAAACAGACATATGGTTTAATAATATTCACCTATCCCCAGTGAAAAGAAGACAATTTAGAATTTTTTTTTTTTATGATAGATGTCAATAATTAAATTACCAGATGTTTTAAACTTAGAATAATATGTTATTCCTAAAATAATATATTCTTGAACTATGAGAATTAAAAAGTAACCACTAAAATTCAAAGCAACATTTTTTGTCATACAAGGGTATGTGATCAGATTTTTGATAGTTTATTATAAATCCTATTAGGTTTCTTGATCTCTCAAAAAGCTCACCTTTTTTTTTTTGATTTCTTGGGAATATACTATAGTCTTACCATTAAATCATTACATGCATTATTATTAATGACATTTATATTGTTTATCGTATATCCAATTATTGAAGCATGGATTCTAAATAATAAAACACTCAAAGACAAAACAAATGGGTAAATGACAAGGGAAATTCCTGTTTCACACCAGTTTTTATAGAAATTCTTGGTGAGTTCTTACTATTGATTATAAAATATGCAAATGTTTCATTGTGTACATTTTAATAATCGACATAATATTGCATGACAGACCATAATGCTCAAGGACCTTCCATATAAAGTATCTACTTAAATGATCAAAAGATTTTGTCAGGTCAACTTCAGCCAAATCAATTTTATATTTACCAAACATGTCATTCTTTAATATAGTGGCTTGCATTAACTTTTTAGCATCAGTCCTCATTCTTCAAAACACAAGGTGGAAATCAAGTAAATATTTAAATGAGAATTTCATTCATTATTAATAGTCTTGGCAATTATATAATCTAAACTCAAAACAGATATTAGGCAAATGATCAGTAGAAGTTTCTTTTTTATTAGAACAATTTTTGCTTCTTGTATCAAAAAGGGAATCCACTAATTTGGAATAGTCATAAACTGATGAAGTTGGTACAAAAAGGGGCCACTGGACAAAATTCAGCTAGAAACACATCTGGGATTGGTCTCTTATTTCCTTTTAGTAGTTTAATACTTTCAGTTATGTATTGTATGCAATAGTGATATTAGGAAACAAAGTTTTGAATAACATTTAATTCATCAATTTTCATTGGATCCCCAATCCAATCCATATTATAAATAGTCTCAAATTATTAATGATTAATGTAGTTATCTGTTCATTGGATGAGAAGGATATAGCATTCTCATCATATAATAACATTTTATTCCTATGTTGCTTTTGCCTACACTGAGAAGCTTATATTTTATCAACTTTTTCATCAGATAAATAATTACATTTTGCAATTTAATATCATAATCTGCTTTTTCACATAAAGTCTGATTCCATAACACAATGAATTTATCATAGTTAGCTGACAATACCTTAGTAATGTACAATACAAATATACATTTTCTCATGAATATCATGAAAAGTATTAAGCAAAAGATCATTTACAACTATATAATGTGACATAATATTATCATCAATAAACTTTTTAAATGCATTTCATTTCCTAGTAGAAGAAACAGATTTAAATGTATTTGCTTCCCAAAAAGTTATGATGTTATCTAGAATTTTAGCACACAATGTGGAAAGAAAACCATTCAATGTACATTCTTCTATTATAATAAACTTTAAAGTCATGATCAGAAATACAATTACATCTGTCTTATGTGCTTCCAAACTCGTTTAGACCGGGCCACCACCTAAAGCCACTAGATGGAATTTCCCTGTCTTCTTCATTTTAATACACATAAAAGATTGAGTGAGAGTGTGTGCTACCACAAAACAACTTTAACAAACTAGCTAGACAAGGCAATTTCAAATCAATCGACAACAGTCAGACATTTTGAGCAAGTTTACTAACTTCAGGTTTAAATGCAGATAAATGCACAAATAAAACAAGAAATCAGTGGTCAATCACTTAATTAGATTCTGAAAGTGCAATATTTACAAAAAGGTACTTAGGTTTTGCCTGGATGGCATGCGATATAAAAAAATCACTGCAGAGGCATGGGCAAGGATGTCAAATGTTGCTGAGTCTGTAGGAATATTTATTTTAAAAAGATAACACTTACATGTGTTCTGTGTAAAAAGTTACTTGATAACCAACAATGGTAGTAGTAGTAAACAGTATGAATCTTTATGAGAATAAATAAAGTTCGGCAAATCAGATCAGAATGACCAAATGCAAAATGGGAGAATGATTTGACAGATGTCACTCAAAAACCTGTTATTAAATATGATAGCAAGTGAAGTTCATTTAAAGAACAAAGAGATACAAAGTGTGTATATATATATATACATATATATCTATATATCTATATATATATATATATATATATATATATATATATATATATATATATATATATGTGTGTATATATATATATATATATATATATATATATATATATATATATATATATATGTGTGTGTGTGTGTGTGTGTGTGTATATATATATGTTTTTTTTTTTTTTTGCTTAGATTCTAGGAAATTGATTGTATTCTTTTGGAGCTTTTTGATGACAACCTTCTTTCAAGTCATGGTTTTGAGGTCATGCAAGTAACTAATCCATATCTGGGAAGAATGTTTAGGATGCCCAAGATACATAAAAATGTGGATGACCCACCTATTAGGCACATTGTTTCATGCAAGAAACCAAGACTAAATCTATTGATGAATTTCTTGATTTTCATTCAAACCCCATTGTTCAGTGTTCCCTGTTTTACTTAAAAGGCTCTTGGGAATTTTTAACCCAAGTCTTTAATTTTGTCAATGAAAACCACAATCTTCCTAATCCTATTCCTTGCAGTTGTTTTTTATTTGTTACCATTGACATTGTAGCCTTATATCCTAGTATTCCACACAAAGAAGTATTGGCTTGGTGGAAAGATACCTCACTATACATGTTAAGATGGAACTAGAGAAAGTAATAACCATGTGTAGACAATTACAGATTATTATAGACAAAATGTTTTTTTATTTTCAATGAGAAAATCTATCATCAGAAAAAAGGTGTTACCATGGGAGATAATATGGCTCCAGCATAGGCCAACTTAGTGCTTAGGGCTTGGGAAGCGGACATTATTACTTGGAAGGTTTCAAACAAGTCCAGCTTTATAAGCGTTTTATTGATGGTATATTTCTTTTTGTGGTTAGGATTCCACTCCGATCTTGATGCTATCATTAATAGTGTCAGGGAGAGCATCTCTTTCCTTGATTTTGCTATTTCATGCAATGGTCAAGAAGTACATTTTTTTATACATTACTCTGGTCTATTGATGTCTTACATGACTGCTTTTGCTCCATGATTTATCGTAAAAACACCTTCAGAAACAATTACCTGGATTTCAATAGTCAACATTCCACCTTTATGAAAAAGAATATTTTAAAAGGCCAATATGTACACATCAGCAGACTTGTCAGTGAAGACAGCATTTTTTAGAGAATGTGAAATTCTCAAAGGGCTTTTTTAGAAAGAAACTACCCTGCAGATTTCATCTACCCTTGCTTTGAACAAGTTTCCAGTTGCATGCATTCTCTCTACCAACCCATTTTAAACTAAGGGTTTACTAACATCTGCAAAAATCAGGGCAATGACAGTTCTCATTTTCCACTACCAATCTCTTTAGATTTCAACAACATTAGACAATGTAACACCACGGACTGGAGCATTATTAATGTTAACCAAGAACTTTGCATAGCTTTGGGTCCCGCCCCTCATTTTGTTTTAAAAAAACTATGTTGTTTAAATCTTTATTTGAATAAGAGAAAAAGAGGTACAATTTATCAATTCCTAACTATGCAGGCATGCTCTAATGTGGTCATTGTATTTGTTGTAAATACATATTAGTGGGAGATCAGCTCTTTCTGTCAGCACAGAGTTTTACTGTAAAGATTAAAGAAGTATTCAATTGTGCTTCCACTTGATACCAACAACAATATCAGTCCCCAGGAAGACCCCGGCAGAGGCAGTGGGGGGTGAAGAAACAAAGGTATTAGAAAATTTGGTAATAGTAAGCAGCACTAGTCAAGACATAGTAGTATTTGAGAACATACATACATACATTCAATAATTTCAATATTTATAATTTTTCAAGTCTAGATATACATAAGACACATTTCAACTTATTGGCCAAGGGCATGAAATACATACCCAATCCACACTTTGTTGTGGTAAATTGCCTATGTGAAATTAAAAAATATACTAGGAAGATGAATTTAGCTATTTTGTTTCAAGATAAAATTAAGAAAGAAGAACTTAGACACTAATGAAAGTGGCAGAGACAGTAGTATTAAGATAAAAAAGCACATATATACCACCAAATCATCCAGTGATTGATATTTATGAAAAAATAGTGACAAGGGAGATTTACCAAGCATCCCATTTATTTCATAAAGGTAGTACTAGCAATTTAACAGAAGAAGAAATGATGACACTTAAGGCTTTACAGAAGGACACTAACATCAGAGTAATGAAGCCGGATAAGGGGGGTGGCATCGTCATCTATGATAGTATAAAATATACTAAGAAAATGTATGATATTCTCTACTATTCAGGTAATTATGAATCCATTTCTATTAATGAGATAAATATAGCATATCAACGGATAGATTCATATATAGAAGAATATTATATTGATGGCAGAATCACTAGTGATATTTACAAATTTTTAAAAGTTAAGTGTCCAAGATTAGCCACAATAGTTGGTATACCAAAAATACACAAGGACACCAAAGATCCCCCTTTTTGACCTATCATATCAGGTAGTAGATCCAAAACATTTACCATGGGGAAGTTTATAGATTTGAAGTTAAAACACATATATAGGAAGATACCTCATTTGGTAAAGGATTCTTGGGAGTTTTTAGGTACATATCCCACTGGTGCTTCTAAGGAAGGTCTAATCTTTGTTACAATTTATGTTATTGACCTTTTTTCGTGCATACTCAAACAAGAAGGATTAGATGCCTTTTGCAACAGTATCACTAAGTATACCGAATTTAGTTGGGATGAGATATGTCTCATGGAATTGATGTCTATAGTGTTAGACAACAATTTCATATTTTTTGAGGGCGAATACTTCAAACAGATGGGAGGGGTAGCTATGGGAGCAGCTTGTGCTCCCATATTTGCCAACCTGGTCATGTTAAATTGGGAGCAATCCATACTTTTTCCAAGTGAGTTTTTAGGAGTATCAAACATTACTCAAGATTTTTAGATGACATCTACATTTTGTGGGATGACAGTATGGCGAAGCTTAATGCTTTCATCCAATTTCTTAACACTACTAGTGATTATCTCAAGTTCATGCATGCTTACAATACTGAAGGTATAGCCTATCTAGATACCTATATATAAAAGAAGGATTGAATATTTAGTTCTAGAATACACAGAAAGAATACTTTTTCCAATGATTACTTGGAATACAGTAGTTGCCATCCTTTTAACATAAAAAATTACATCTATAAAAGGCAATGTATTAGGGCTGCCCGTATGACATCAGATGAAAAGATGATGGCTGATGAAATTAAATTTATAACAGAGTTATTTCTAGAAAGAGGCTATCCTTTGCTATAGGACAATATGTGATGCATGAATGGGGTATTAATTATAAACTCTTGTTAAGATAGGGATTTGAGATTAAACAGATGAATAAAGTGAGGAACAATCATGACAATGAGATCACTTGCCATCAGAGATCCCTAATACTATGATACAGCCCAACAGTAGATAAGGTAGTATATATTATAAACAAATTTTGGTATTTAATTTCCCATGATCCCAGTTTATCGGAAATAATGGGTAATAAACCAAGAATCGAAAAAAGGCTCTCAGAAGTCACTCAGTCAGGATTTATTGCCCACAAACAACAAAAAACAAATAAACAACAATAGTTGAAATAACTATTCAAAACATAGTACTAAGCACTTTCACCCTCTAAAACATAAGGGCATCCTCAGATTACTTCTGAAAGCTTGTGCTTTCTCCATTTAAATAAATTAACAGCCAATTACTAAACTTCTTTGATTGGTTGTGCAATTAAATTCAAGCAATAAAATATTTAAATAAATAGATAATACAAAGCCTTGTAAAACCTTTTAAAAAATATATGCATAAAATATTTATATATAATAAAGAATTAATTAAATATATTTACTCACTACACCTAAAGAGTCAGACAAACTTTAAAAAGAATTAATAAACAACAATCCATTGAAATAAATTGCATATTAAACAGACTATCAAAATGTTGCTAACTTTAATCTATAGTATGTATTATTTTTATATTTATATACATATATCATAACAATTGTATATATACATATAGTTAAACCAACATATTTTTCTTGGGATTTGTCACTAAAAAGCTTCCTTTACAAGGAATTAATGAATGTAAACAGGTGTGGCTGTAATTCATTTGAGTAAGATGTAAAGCAATGTCGCTTATAATAAAAATTAAAAAATAGTGTTAAAATACATTTGATTTAAAAACATATTATTTAGTTAAATAACATAAGATTTAAGCTTTAAAATGCTTGCTATAGAAATTTGACCATTGATACCAGGAAATGAACCTGCATTTAGTCTCAACTGCCAAAGACATTCTTTGGCTTCTAACAAGGCATTTAAATCACCACCTTTTTGTCCATATGTAGGAATTCTGTCTATGACAAAGAATATGAATCTCCTAAAATTATTACATTTAGTACTATGGGCGTATAATGAATTCACAATTCTTTTGTTTTTAATATCTCTATTGTGTTCCATTATGCATTCCTTCAGTTCCCTTATAGTTTTACCTACATAAAATGTTGGGCATGATGTACATGTAGCTAAATAGACCACCATTTTTGTGTTGCAGTTGCAGTGTCCTGAACATTTAATCGATTTTCCATATCCTTGAACCATAACATATGGTCCATCATTCATAAACTTGCAACATTTGCAGAAACCACATTTATTCATTTTTGACATATTAAATGTCTGGTCCCTACCATTGTATTTCATGTATTCCTTTAAATTCATAGCACGGCTAAAGCTAACCTTAGGAAAAGCCCTATTGTATGGTAAAACTCTTCATTGTTAATAAAAACACTCATCCAGCTATCTTTTAATATTTTAACAATTCCTTCTGATTGTTCATTGTATGGTAGAATGAAGGCATCTCTTCTATTAATACCTATATTTTCATTCTGTTTGTTACATAAACCAAATTTAATAATAGGTCTGAATGTAGTGTTCCTTTTCTTTCTAACTTCATCTTTCAATTGTTTTAATAAATTTAGTGGGTATCCCCTGTCCAAAAACATATTAGTAAGAATTTCTAATTCCTGATTAAATCTATCATCCTCACTAGCAATACGTGATAATCTTACCATTTGCCCTTTAACAAGATTCTTTTTTTGAAAGTGTGGGTGGCAACTGCTGTAGTGTAAAAAGGAATTTGAATAAGTCTTTTTTCTAAAAATGTTGGACTCTATTGTACCATTCTTATCATAGAAAAAGACATCCAAAAATTCACATGTTTTACCCTGTATGTGGCTAGTAAATTTTAAAAAAGGTGATGTAGTGTCAAGAAATTGGACAAAATCATTAAGCTTTTCTGGAGACCCCTTCCAAAATAAAATGATGTCATCTAGGTATCTGGCATAGAAGGTAATATTAGACCAGTATTTAGATGTAAAAATACAGTTAGTCTCCCATTGGGCTAGTACTAAGTTGGCATATATGGGTGCACATCTTGCCCCCATTGCTACCCCAGTAAGCTGTCTATAATATTCTCCTTCCATGTACATAAAATTGTTTAACAAGACAATTTCCATTAAAATCTACCAATAATTTGCGCTTTACCGTGTGTAATCCACTATATTTTTCTAAGGTAGCCTCAAACATTACCAGACCCAAATCATGCGGAATCACCGAAAACAAATTAATTACATCTATGGTTACCATAATAATATTGTCCATGTTTTGCTCAATATTATAATGTCTCACCATATCTATACAGTGCCATGAATCTTTAATAATGTGAGGAAATAAATTAAGAATTTCCTTGCAATTATGGCCTACATACTTTGCTACTGCTTCTAATTTAGACCCCTTTGCTGAAACTATCGGCCTGAAAGGCGGATTATTGGTATCCTTGTGTGTTTTTGGAATACCAAAAATTGAGGGGGTTACTGGATACTCTACTGTAAAATAATCATATTCATCTTTGTCTATCGTTCCTTCTAACATAAAATCTAATAAAATCCAATCTATCTTAGTGTAAGCTCGATTCATCTCAAATTTTGATACTTTGTCATAAGTATCATCATCACTTAACAAATTTGTCATTCTATTAAAGTAATCTGTTTCGGTCATAATCACCACCCCGCCACCTTTATCTGGCTTCATTACTCTATATTTTTTATTAGTTCTCAGTTCCCTTAAACAAAATCTTTCAGCTTGGGTAAGATTATCCTCCGTTATTGTAAATTTTTTTAACTCTCTTCGGAATTGTGCTTCGCACAACATCTCAAATATCTGTATCATAGGATTTTGAGGTGGGATAAAGTTGCTACATCTTTTCAAACTAAAACTTCCTGTATCAGGTCCTATTCTGTTACCTTGGTTTGCAAAAAACATTTTTAAATTTAACAACCTTGTGTAAACCTTTAAATTAATAAGAATTCTACCTACATCATGTTTAAAATTCGGAACAAATGTGAAACCTCTCTTAAATAAAGAGACATAATCTGTACCAAAATTTGCTCCAGTGTAGTTATACATAGTAAATCCGCCTACACTAATAATAGAACATTCAGTTGTTCTTCCTTCTATATTGTTTAAATCTACTAAAGGATATACAGTGTCAATTTCTATGTTAGAACTATATTCATTCCCATCTAAAACATCAAGCACTGTTATCGTATCGAATCCTTCAGTATTAGATTTGTCACAAAAGAAACTGTAATTTGTCAGTTCATTAAATGCATAAGCATCATTATTTACTAATAGTGTAGATTTTTTCTGTTTGTTTGGAAGTTCCTGTACTGTGTCTGATTGCCCTTGGTTGCCCTTGGTATCGATCGCATACACTTTCGGATCTCCTTAGTACAGGTTCCTCTAAAAAAACATTGTCATTGTCAGGATTAACTACACTTCTCTTCCTGTTAAACTGATTTCTATCTATATTATAACTTTCCCTATCAAATCCAGTATTCTGACTGGACTCTTCCACTTCAGGATATTGTTTTTGTCTTAAAGTTTTATATTCTTTGAAATGTGTATAAACCTGTTTGTTGCTGTAATCATTACTGTCCCTTAGTAGTTTCTTATTTTTGTATTTTAGACCCTTCATAATAAATTTATCCATATTAATAAGTATGCTGTCTAAACGATGTTTGTTGTCTTCAAACAATAAATCTTTTCTTATACTTTTATCTAAATCTGTTAAAACTGAATTCAATTTATTCAATTTAATATTGTTATTTCTTATAATAAGGCGCATTAAGTCCAAACCAGTTCTGTCATATAGTCTAAACAGTTCATCAAAAAGTTCATTATCAATTTCAAAGCCATAAGGTAGTTTGAAAATTGGTACTTGCTCGAGTTCCAAGGATCTCTTTGTCCATCTGTAACATTTTAAATTGTTTAAGCATCTTTTCAAATTCTGAAAATTGCTGGTTCAAACTACCCATGTCCTTAATATTGGATTTTACAACAGTTGAAAAACTAGGAGCTTGCAAAATGTCTTTTAAATTAGTATAACATGTTTTATTGTTACTAGACAGTACCTTATTGCCGTCTCCAGTGTTCAACAAAGGGTTCAAAGGTGGAAAAGCTGCCTTTTTGTTTCCTGTACTACTGTTGTTTCCTCCTCCAATTAAACCAGATGAACAATTGCTATTGAATGCAAAGTAAATATTTGTTCCTGGGTTTCTGTTAAAGTGACATTACACTCTTGCTGCATATTGCCACAATGCTTCTGTATAGCTGTTAACAAGCGTGTGACTTCTAGATGTTGTTTTAGTAGCTGCTCCATTTAAAAACACTTTCTAGTCCAATTCTTTGGTGTAGCGAAAAAAAACTCAGATAATCCAATATTGTGTGTAGCGGAACAATGAAGAGTTTTACCATACAATAGGGCCTTTTCCTAAGGTTAGCTTTAGCCGTGGTATGAATTTAAAGGAATACATGGAATACAATGGTAGGGACCAGACATTTAATATGTCAAAAATGAATAAATGTGGTTTCTGCAAATGTTGCAAGTTTATCAATGATGGACCATATGTTATGGTTCAAGGATATGGAAAATCGATTAAATGTTCAGGACACTGCAACTGCAACACAAAAATGGTGGTCTATTTAGCTACATGTACATCATGCCCAGCATTTTATGTAGGTAAAACTATAAGGAAACTGAAGGAACGCATAATGGAACACAATAGAGATATCAAAAACAAAAGAATTGTGAATTCATTATACGCCCATAGTACTAAATGTAATAAATTTAGGAGATTCATATTCTTTGTAATAGACAGAATTCTTACATATGGACAAAAAGGTGGTGATTTAAATGCCTTGTTAGAAGCCAAAGAATGTCTTTGGCAGTTGAGACTAAATGCAGGTTCATTTCCTGGTATCAATGGTCAAATTTCTTTTTAAAGCTTAAATCTTATGTTATTTAACTAAATAATATGTTTTTAAATCAAATGTATTTTAACACTATTTTTTAATTTTTATTATAAGTGACATTGCTTTACATCTTACTCAAATGGATTACAGCCACACCTGTTTACATTCATTAATTCCTTGTAAAGGAAGCTTTTTAGTGACAAATCCCAAGAAAAATATGTTGGTTTAACTATATGTATATATACAATTGTTATGATATATGTATATAAATATACAAACAATACATACTATAGATTAAAGTTAGCAACATATTGATAGTCTGTTTAATATGCAATTTATTTCAATGGATTGTTGTTTATTAATTCTTTTTAAAGTTTGTCTGACTCTTTAGGTGTAGTGAGTAAATACATTTAATTATTTTTTTATTATATATAAATATTTTATACATATATTTTTTTAAAAGGTTCTACAAGGTTTTGTATTATCTATTTATTTAAATATTTTATTGTTTGAATTTAATTGCATAACCAATCAAAGAAGTTTAGTAATTGGCTGTTAATTTATTTAAATGGAGAAAGCACAAGCTTTCAGAAGTACTCTGAGGATGCCCTTATGTTTTAGAGGGTGAAAGCGCTTAGTACTATGTTTTGAATTGTTATTTCAACTATTGTCGTTTATTTGTTTTTTGTTGTTTGTGGACAATAAATCCTGACTGAGTGACTTCTGAGAGCCTTTTTTCGATTTACAAGTATATCCAGTCACGGTTTTTTAATAAACCAAGAATCGTTTACGAAATGGGAAGTAACATAAAAAACTTATTAGTCCACAAGACATCAAGTGTAAGTAAGGGGTTAAGGAATAGTAATTCTATTCACACCTTTAAATGTGGAACATGTAATCAATGTGGGTATATATTTAAAGATGAAAAGATGATCATTCAGAATGAATTAAAAACAGTTAAATTCAAATATGGGAATTGTAGGACATAAATGCTTATATACTTGGCAAAGTGTTGTGAATGTGCAAGTTATTATATAGGCAAGACTGAGAGATGTCTTAGACAGCGATTATATGATCATATATATTGTATTAGGAGGAAAGATCTTACCAATGCATTATATAGGCATATTGAAAAAATGGGGGATACACATACTTTTAAATTTGCGATTTTGGAAATAATTACTATAAACCCAAGAGGTGGCGCCTTCAAAACTTTGTTAAACTATAAAGAAGTTTGGTGGCAACTTTATTTAGATGCCGCCACCCCCCCCCCAGGTCTCAATGACTACATTTCATGTAAACTAATCTTGGATTTGACATAATTTATTGAAACAACACAGAAGTTATAGGTAGAATATATACCACTTATTAAATTTATATGAGTGTTATTAGTTACTATATGTCACTAAATGTATTTGTTTACTGAAACCACATTTTTTTACATATTTGGTACACAGTTTACATTTATATATATATATATATATATATATATATATATATACACACACACACACACAAGCATCTTTATTATAGATTTCCATAATCACATTGTTAACAATATACATTTTTTTACGTTATATATACATACAATGAAATATATACATTTTTAATATTTATGTAGCAATGGAATGATATTTCATTTATTGACAGTGGTTTTGTAATATTTTGAGATGTATCAATTACTTGACCAATCATTTATTCATCATATTTATTAATCTGTCAGATTTATGTATTTAAAAGATTTGGAAGACAATTTTTATGTGTTTTTTTATGTGTTTTTATGTGCTTTTGCTTTGAACAAGTTTCCAGTTGCAGGAATTCTCTCTACCAACCCATTTTAAACTATGGGTTTACTAACATCTGCAAAAATCAGGGCAATGACAGTTCTCATTTTCCACTACCAGTCTCTTTAGATTTCAACATTAGACAATGTAACACCATGAACTGGAGCATTAATGTTAACCAAGAACTTTGCATAGCTTCGGGTCCCGCCCCTCATTTTGTTTTATAAAAACTATGCTGTTTAAATCTTTATTTGAATATGAGAAAAAGAGGTACAATTTATCAATTCCTAACTATGCAGGCATGCCCTAATGTGGTCATTGTATTTGCTGTAAATACATATTAGTGGGAGATCAGCTCTTTCTGTCAGCACAGAGTTTTACCCTAAAGATTAAAGAAGTATTCAATTGTGCTTCCACTTGTATTGTTTACTTTAAATTTGCTCATACTGTGGCTCGTTCTACATTGGCAAGACTAATGGTAAGCTTAGTGACAGAATAAAGGAACACAGCAGAGCTATTAGAATTTCTGATCTTAAAAATGTTTTAGCCAAGCATAGCTCTGTTTTTCCCAGTTTTTATGTTTTAATGTTTCTGTTCTTGAGAAAGTTGTGCCTTTTGGTTTCAGTAGTAACTTGCTTGAGGTTAAAGAACTGCAGTGGCAAATCAGGATGCATGCTGACATGTCCCCTGGACTGAATGGTAATTTAAACATAAAATGTTTACTCAAATAGAATAGATAGCTCATTACATTCACATTGTGGGCAGAGCTTTCTCTCTTGTATTTTAGGTTTTTTACTTTTGAATTTTCACTCACTCATATTTGAACACTGAAAGATTTCTGATGAAGTTCGATAAAGAACAAAAGCACTCAAATCAGAAATTTGTTTTTCTAGTTCGTTTTCCTTCCTTTGTTAGATGTTTTTATTTTATTTATTTTTTTGTTTTTTGAGTTTTATGTATTGAATACACAGGCTATTCAAATATATTCATAATATTTTTGAGAGGGAAAATAGCAATTAATAAACCTTTTAAATTGATTTGATAAATATAGAGTATTTAATAGGACATTAACTTACCTAGAAAAATATCAGTTTTGTTTACCTGTCAGAAATAAGTCGAAGTCTGAAAAATGGTATTATTCTATATTTGTTATTCTTTATTCTGTATTCTTTATTACATTTGGATCACATATATTCTCACTAACAAATTAAAAATAATTCTACCAATTTCAATTAATAATGATCAAACAGGCATTGTCCTAAATAGAAATATGCAGCATAATATCAGAAGAAATATTACTCTAGTTGATGTGGATAATTTAATAAAATTAAAACAACATTCATAAGTTTTGATACAGAAAAAGGATTTGACTAATTTACATGGAAATAAATAATTATTCAACACATTGGAATTATTTGATTTTCCATAAGAATTTAGATGTTTTAATTAAATGTATATATCAAAACAATATGGCCAATGCCAGACTATAAAATTATTATTTTCAAAATTAATGTTTTGTAATACTTCAGAGCTTTTCTTCCTGGGCCTCTGCTGAAAATGGGCTTCTACCCAGTCAGACTTTCCCAGTAATCAGATGACAATAAATAAATAAATAAATAATACGTTATTTTCAGAAAGCAATGTCATGATCATAAATGAGTATTATGATTTGATGAATTTGAATGTCAAATAATGAATACATATCTAAAGATATATTTTGTAAATAATGTATATGGGTAAATAAGACTGAAATATTTAGTGTGATATTTAAAGAAAAGCTTTCACTGATACTCAAATAATCTAGAGCAATACGTATGTTTTGTTAAATATTTTAAAATGTTTTATGTGAAATCATCTTGCAACCAATATAAAAAAGAAACACCAATAGACACAATTATTAGTTTCCATTATATTGTGTGGCATATCCTAGTACAAGTAATAACATCAACTAAAAAACAGAGGTAGTAAATAAATAAAATGTCAAGAATAGTATTGACTTCAGAAACAAGAAATATTAACAAAAAGGCATAAGCATATATACTGCATGTCCAAACTAAGAAAGATACGGATACAACCACCATTTACTTGTGGATACTAACGACACTTCTTTTCAATACAAAAATGTAAATGAAACCCAGTGAATCAGTTTTCAGAATGTATTTTGTTTGAAAAAATGCTTTATGGAAGTTATCTTGGTACATGAAAAATTGTTTTTGTTAATAATGCTAGCAACCACAACAGGTTGAAGTTATATAGTCATGTTATTGGTGAGATGGTTAATCATACATGCATTGCAGAAGACAGCCATTAATAACACAGCAGAGATGCTTACATGAATTGTTGCCTCTATGAAGTATTCAAATATGGTGAAAGACAATCACTTACTAAAAAATCAATGAAGATATAGTGCAGATGTGTTATGACCTTTCATTTTGTAGAGTATTAGGATAGGGCCAAGAAATTAACCTCAAACATGAATCTTGAGAAGTAATTCTAGACATCCATGTTGAGATCAATAATGTAGTCATAATTCTTTGTAGTGCACGAAGGTTTACCTGCTGCATGTAACAACAGTTACTGGAAAAAAATTGTAGAAGCATGAAGTATTTGACTGGCTTTTTAAGCTGGTAAAACACTAGTGCTGTCAGCCAGTTTTCAAAACTTTCATATTTTTTTGCATTACAATACTGTGGGAGGGTTAAAGAATCAAAATCAGGAATAGTTTTTAAATATTGTTTTTATTCACTTAAGATTAAGAGAACACATTTTGGATTGATATGCACTTTATGAACAATAAGAAATGTGAAACTCTAATGTTTGATTTTTTTGTTAACCTCAGTGATTTACCAGAAAATAAAAAAATAATGAAGGCCAGAGTAAACATATGAGATAAACTCAGAGGTAGTTGAGAGGTGTGTACAGCAGACAGAAATAAACCTGTTTTACCTCCTGCCATTGATGTTTGCTAGAGGGCGATTTTAATCCCAAATATGACTGGGTGCTGTGCTAGTTAAGGAGTTAATTAGTTTATCTTTTTCCTGATATTGGAATGTAATCTCTTTGTTCCATGCATTTTGATTAATTTCAAAACACAATTAATGAGCATGGAGGTTACATTAGTGGAGAGTTCTCAATGCGAGGACAATGGCTGAGTGACACCTGCATTAAGCCCCTGGTTCCATTATGTCTCTCATTATATTTGTTAGAAGTTAATGGGTGGCTGTAAGGAAATTGTTTCAGTACACTTAATTTATAGGAGGGGAAAGGTTGCTAAGTTTAAAACTTCAGTAAATAAACATGTATTCAGATGGTTTAGAGTGAAGCTGGCACAGAGAATGGATTGGAAGTAAAACACAGACAGTCTGGGAATGAGCACAGATACTTGCACAGGAGTAAAATTGTTTTTGATGCATTCCTCTTTATTTATAATTGCTGCAAGCTAAAGCAGTTTGTAATGAAGCTTAAGGTGGGATTGAGGCAATTCTGATTATTTTTTTAAACATTTTTATTAAGATTTTATAACAATAAATTTCATTTACAGATATTCATAAAGGTAATAACTTACAATTCAAAAACAAATAAATAAACGATAGGTAAGGTCAACTAAAGTATTTACAACATTGTCTAAGTATAACAATATAACAGAGTATCATAAGAACCATAATAATTTCATCAAATTATACTAGTATCTTTGTCTAGAATATTTTTTAAATTGGACCACATATTATATGAAAATCTTGATTTGATAGTCATCATTTCTTCAAACACATTTCAGCAAGAATATTTTTGAATTCATCATTTGAAGGAGTATATTCAGATTTCCAGTTTCTGGTTATTGGTTTTCTAGCTGCTGTTAGACAGACCATAAGAGAGAACACTTTTCTTACACATTTGGGAATTGGAGTATTAAAAAGAATTAAGGAATTAGTTAATATAAATTTGTCTGTGAAAAGTGTTTGAAGGAGTCTATTAATTTTCTCCCAAAATTTCTTTAAAATTTTACAATCGTAAAACATGTGTGACCAATCTGGTTTGGAGTCTGTTTTACATCTCCAACATAAAATGTTATTCTTTAATCAATTCTAATTTGTGAGGTGTGTAGAAGACTCTATTTATAAATTTCTATGCATATATTCTCTATCAAAGAGATGAAGTAATGTGTTTAGATGATTCTAGAATTATTTTTTATCCAATTCAGTGGGTGCCATATTATTTATTGTGGTAAAATAATTCCAATAGTTTTATGGTATATTTTTTAATTCTTTATTAATTATTCTGTAGATAGTTGATATTTTACATTCTATAGTTACATTTTGATGTATGTAAGAAGTAAAGAATTGTATTAATCTGGGTATTAATGATCTTGCATTTTGTGGAATTAAGTTAGTTTTATCAGACATAAATTCCATAAAAGATTGAAGTCGAAGTCATGTAGTTCTATCTAGTCTACATTTTATTATCAACTGTACTAATGTAATTAAGTTATCATCTTGAATAAACTAAAACCAAAAAATAAGATTTTTTTTCTTTTAATGTTAATATATTAGCCAAATTAGAAGAGATTATAACACCTTTAGTATATGCAATAGGAAACACAATGAATATCCAGTTTTTATAAATTATATTTTTGTATATAAAGCTTTGAAAATCTTTTAGTAAATGTGTTATATAGTGAGTTAAATTGTTGAGGAACTTGTTTAAAGTTAAATAACTTTCAATAATCCAGGTAAAAGGATTATTTAAAACTAAAAGTTTATAGGAATTTGTGTTTTCATTTATGTCAAAACAAAGAACTTATAGGAATTCTTTCCATTCATTTAGTAATAGTAGGAGAGTCTGGATCACTGAAGAGATGTAATATAGTTCTAAATCTGGGAGCGTTATGCCACCAAAAGACAAATCTCTCATTTTAATGTAGTTGGCAGCAGTGTCCAAGTCATCAAAAACTTTTATTCCATTTTTGAGAAATAATTTTAGTCTAGCTGGAAACAAAAGGTGCACTTTTATTTGATTATTCTTTAGCTCCTTAATGATAGGTAAGAAGAGTTTCCTTTTAGTTATAACTGCAGAAGAATAATCATTATCGAAATGAATGATGCTGCCATTTATTTTTATAGGGAACTTCAACCATGCGGTTTTTAATATTAGTTCCTTATCTTATGTTGAAATAAATTTAACTATAACAGATTTGGTAGTATTTTTATTAGTAGAAGAAACAGTAGATCTGTGTGCCCTTTCAATCCCAAATGAAAGGGCTTTAGGGAGATTCAAAGCAGTAGGAAGCCAAGTTAAGAAACTCACCATATTGTTACCTTCTATGTTATTTGGAAGTTCAAATATTCGTAGATTATTTCTTCTTGATCTGTTTTCCAGATCTTCCAAATTATTTTGTAGTGCAGTATTCTGTTTCAGGAGGAATTCTATGTTGTTTTTTCCTTCTTGGAGTCTACATCACTGAGTGATTGTTCTATGTCAGAGATTTGAGATTTCTGTAGCTGTAATTCTTTGTGTATAAGATCCATCTGTTTTGAACATTTCTGTTCAAATACATCTATTTTTGTGTCCATTTTGTCTTGTTTCAGAGACATTTCCTGCAAGGTTGTTGTCAAGGATAGAAGTTCTTTCTTCAGAGAGGAGAATGAGGAATTGCTTTTGGAGTAACTCATCTTTCAGGCAGAAGTGCTATAAATGTTGTCTGAAGATTTTGACAGGAAAATTAAAAAAAAAAATCAAATAATTTTTTACAATAATCCACAGATTGGTTTGTAGATATTAAAAATATTAAATTAAGATAAAAATGGATTATTTTTTAAGTCTAAATCTTGTCAGAAATATAACAGGTTGGCAGAGCTAGAAGAAACTGCTGCTAGTCAATGAACATCTTGGCCACGGCCCCGGCAATTCTGATTATTGAAACTCTAGCTTAGTAAAGGAGGATGCATGGCTATGAAGAAAATCTGATGGCAAGAACAGAAAATTAAGTAAATGTTACTGGGTAATGTGATAGCAGAAAATAGGGATAAGCAAAGCTGGAGTTTAGAATGAGTGGAAAGAAATACAGGAAAAATGGATTAGCAATGACAAGAAAACTTCTAGGGAGAAAATAATACTAAAAAAGGAACTATAACAAAATGTTTACAGAATTATTAGAAGAAAAACTACTATTCTTTATAGACATGTGTTTCAGTGTTACTCCCTGAAATTAACTGTTTTCTAGGCAAAAAACATATTCTATAAGGTAACCAATAAAAGTAATGGCAGGAGAATTGCAGATGTTACACCAATTGAGATATCGCCAATTGATAAATGATTTACAGTAGCCATTTATGTAACAGATATAATTTCAAGATGCCCTTAAATGTTATAAAGACCAGGCCCACTGACAAATTCATTTTCTTAGATGGCAAATTATAAGTGTATTTCAACACCTTTCTGAAGAAGGGAGATGCAAGTTTTACTGTCTAGCTATCTAAACAGCAATTGAGACTACAGAATTTCTGTAACAAACATATGTAAGGTTATACATGCTCACTCAGTACAAAATAAGTTTCCATCTACTGTTCTACTTCATTTTATGGTTAGAGAAATTATTGATCTCTTTTAGCAGTTTTTTTATGTACTCTGAGTTATTACCATTTTTCTCAAAATGTATTAATACTATACTACATAATGTTGCTTATTCTGCCATACTCTCTTTTTGCAATAAAAACAGCAATTTTAATATTCCAATAGATAGTCCAAGACTGTTGTAACAACTCATATTAAAAAAAATTGTTTATAAAAATCAGGGCAGAAGATAATATTCCTTCTTTGCTGAGCTGACTATACTTCAGAATTGAATTATTCCACAATTAGTCTAATACTAGACTCAAGTAATCAATAAATGTAGCCACTCCAGTGGCAAAGAATGATAAAGCCCCAACTACAGCCCAGCCCACCCAGGTTTGCTTAGCAGCTTGGGTGACTGATGAAGTAGCAGAGAGGGATGGTGAGGGTAGTTTTGAGGGTATCCCCCATACAGAGATTACTGTTGGGGGGCCAGGGATGTGAGATGGAGGTGTATTCCAATGGATGGACTAGGGTGGGGACATTGAGCTGCCTAGGTGGCAGGGCAATACGTCAGCATATTCCTGCTGCATACCCACTTTCAGAATGTAACTGTGAGACCACAGGGGGGAGAAAAAAGGATGGAGCATAAAAGAAAATCTCCCTTTGGCAGATGATATGATGACCAGACTTCCCAGTATGCCCTTAGGATTTTTGTTGGCCCCAGCCTATAAAGAAGCAAGTCCAGCAGGTGTTAATAGAAGGATGGCAGACCCTGCAATGGATGCAGGGCACTGAGGTAGAGTGCTGTAGGATGATGCAAGGGGAACAAAACATTTTTCAAAAAAGAACACAAAAGGTTTGATATTTTTTATGTACTACTGAAAATGCTTTCCATAAAGGAAATAATATTCCTGTAGTAAATTCAGCCAATTGTTTTTTGCAGTCTCTCTATAATCATTGCTAAAGTTGCCATATATTACAGAAAGTACTGTCCTGAACAAGTAAAATACCAGTCTAAATAACAGACACATTTCATAGACTTATTTTCAGACATTGGTATCAATCTAAATAGAATGCAGGGACTTCCAAATCAGCTAATTAAAACAGACCAGTCAGAGAAGTTTTCCAGGCACTGGTACTCATTTAAATAGAATTTAGGAATCCCAAAATCAGCCAATTATAGAACTAGCTTTCAAAAGGTTTGGAATTGGATTAAGGTCATTAAGCCACTATTATGTACCCAATGGTTAGTGAGCAAATATATAGTATGTGTGTGTTGTGAGTTTCAGCATTCAATACGTGTATTAAATCAAAGTGAAATGTACTTTCAGAAAAAGAACTGACAGAATACAGCAAAGCCAATATATCTGTGGAGATCAGACAGAGCGTCTGAACAAGTAAAGATAACATCATTCAATTAAATATAGCATCAAACATATTCATTTTAAAATGGGAAACATGGCCCACTAGAGGAAATACTGGGAATGGACTACAGATATCTCAGGAGAAAAACTAGGGCATTTCATCACTAGATTAATTAATGTTCTTAACTTTAGTGTTGTGCTGATTAACCAAAATATAACAGCTATGGTCAACTCAGAAGGACTGTTTTCAGATACCAAGTAATCCAATGTAAAGTGGTATTGGTTTTGCCTACTCTAGAGGTATTTCAATGTAGTTAGACTGACAGAGGGAGTAGTGGTAAATACACTGCAGTCCCCTGCCATTGCCTAATATATTATTTAACTTATTTAAAAATCCTTATTTTTCACAAGTACAGTTTCATGTTCACTATCTAATACAGTACATGACATTAACCTTAAGGTACCATGCTCAGTCCCACCAGTGGAATACAGAGATAGCTCACAAAATAGATGGAGTTTCACCAAGGTGATTGACATGCATATCAAAGGCAGATAACATGCTGGATGGTGTATTCATGAACCACAAAAGAAAAGGCAAAATTAGGAACAATGGAGTGATGCTGGATATTTGGTAGCATGTTTAGTGAGCCCTGTGTAAGTCAGAAAGAAAAGTCAGATGGCTAACTATAGTTACAAGTTTCAGTTAATTCAAGATTTGAAGCATCACAGATTAGGATCACAATGAGTTGCAGGTGATCATAGATGTGACAGACATCTAAATAAAATAATAAAAAAAATAATTTTCACTAAGACTTCTATAGCAAAATATAACAATGTCTGGAAAATGAATAATGCATGGAACTTCATAAAACCATTAGTTTTTAACATGATAAGAACAGATAGGACTAGACATCAGTCTTCATGGATCACATTACAGTTCGGACCTAGTTAAGTGACCCGATCCAAATCGGGAATAAGGTAGTTGGCAAACAGTAAGTCAGACTTAGAGCTGCCAAGATACAAGGTGGATCTTTGGCAGTTTTTATCTTTCCCCAACATACAATGCTGCTGAAGTACTTCATTAGAAATATATGTTGCAAACTGACAAATCTCTCAAACCATATTGCATAGTAGAGCTCCCCTGCAACATTTCAAATGATTCTTTGAAAGGACACATAAAAGCAACCAGAAACATTAACTGCTGATCGAGAGTAATTAATTAATTAACAGACAGGCATTTATTTAGCTGTTCGTCCTAAAACTGACTACTTTGATAAAATATTTAATCAACCAAAAATGCTGCACCCACCCTGCAGTACTCAAATTCAATATTCATAAAAAATGTTCTACAATATGAATTAGTATCATCCCATGATGGATTCAGAGTTATATCCCTTCTTTATGCTTATCAGAAACACAGTACAAAAGTCCTGCAACAAACATGAAGTCAGTATAGAAAATTATTTTGAGAGCCCAAACAGGGATTCTTCTAAACATACAAGTGTCTGACATATGCTGACATTCTTTATGCATGTCCAGTCTACATTTTCTCATACAGAGTTAATGCAGCAACATTTTGGAAAGTTCAAAATCATCCCTTAACCTACATGATGATTGTGGAAATATGCGAAATATGTGAAAGATTAAAAGTGAGAAGACATAGTACTTGCCTTGAGAAGTATATGTCTCTCTCTCTCATTATTTTGGTATTCCTACAACATTCTTATTATTCTGACCAACTCACATTGATAGATAACCAACACAGTGCTACCTCTATTTTTCAGTGCACAGCCATGGTTCATGTTATTAGCTTGAACACTATAAATTTCTCCCTGCTATAAGTGAGACCAGTCTTCCGTGGCTGTAAGGAAGTGGAGTAATTTAATTCTACACACCTCCCACAACCTGGCTGACCAGGGACTTCAACAGAGGTGGTACATGTGAATATCATACATGAGAAGAAATATTTATGAGGGAACACTTGTTCCTGAAATAGGTGCGTTACAATAAATAACTGTAAAATATCAAGTATAAATGTTTTTCGTACAGATACATTATACTGTATGTTTACTTCCAGAATTTCTAGCCTTTTAGTTCTTTCCACATCCCCTATGATTATTCATGCTCCTCCAACTAGTAAACTCAGATAACACAGCTTTACAATTTCATCAGTTGCAGCAATGCAAATCTACTCTGTTCTAAGCAGTATTTTTATAAAGCAGAGTCTTTTTATTTTATATACATATTAATTGCAGAAGAAAGCTGTATAGCAGTTACCTGTGTGATAACTCACAGCTTCTGCCCTCTTCATTCTGTGCATGTGCCCACAGTGATTACTTCTTGCTGGTGTGAGAACTGTTGTCTGCTCTGATCCTTTCCCCCCACCCCAATCCCAATACCCAATGACATCCCCACATTCCATTCCATTTATAGAACCTGGTCTCCACTCAGAGCTCCACCTATCTCTCATCCCTCTTAAAGGCATACACATAAATACAGACATTAGCCAGCCTCATTTTCCTGACAACTCTAATACTCCCAGACCTTAAGCTAAGCTTCTCTCTTTTTCTCCCCTACTCTCCCACTTCATTCCAGTAGACTCACCTATTTTTTTTCTTTTAAGGCCCCAACCAGTTCTCCCTTCAGTTATACTTCCTAGTTTTAATAATTATTTTTCCTCAATTCTCTTCACGTCATCCTCCCTTGTAACAATTCTCAAGTTTTAACAAATATATCTTTTACTCTGTGCATTCACTCCTCCTCTTAATTACTCCAAGTCTACAATGCTACTATTCTACACAATTTTATTATTGCCCCTCACAACTGTTTTCTCCCATACAACTTACTAACACCTACCTTTATATACAACTCTCCATACCCACCCCAGTCATATCCCAAACACTACGTATCTCCAACTATTAATATTCCTTAGTCTCTTCTCCTCTGCTGCTGTCCATCTCTTTAAAATAAGGTATTATACCCACAAGAACATAATCAACATGCCTTTAAAATAAGCTACTACACCCATAAGAACATAATCAACAAGCCTTCTCCTAGACCAAGGTGGAAATTCAAGCACCCTTATGCATAATATCCCTGCTGTATTTTCACTTAAAAAACATTTGTTGACATCCATCTTAACCCAGAACCTGCAGAGAGTCAACAGAATAAGTCTGTCACATCAAAAGATAGTCATCCCTGAAAGCCATCCAGTCTCCACCTGTATACAGCTAACCTTAGACGTATAAGAAACAAACTTACAAATGTGCATGTCTGGGTAGCCTACGACTCCCAGATGTACTAATAGCCACATATACTTGGCTTAAACAGGAAATAAATGATGAAGAAATCTTACCACAGGGCTATAACATCTTAAGATATGACAGAACCCATAAAAAAGGTGGTGGGGTATCCATTATCTATAAGCATACTTTAAACATTTGTGGGTCACATATAAGTCCACCCTCACTCTTCACTGCTGAAATAATTACAACATCCTTGCAAATTAATGTTCACAAAAGCCTTTGACTTAAAGGAGTTTACTTTCCTCCAGGAAATGACAATTACTGCTTTAGAACTCTCCTGGGTTTTGAGCAACATCTCACTTGAGACAATCATTTAGGAGACCTGGATATTTATTGGCAAACTTCTGACATTAATAGTCTTTCTAATGTCATTAATCTATATGGTTTCACTCAGTTTATTTCAAGTCCCACAAGATACAACAAAAACTCTTGTAGAGCCTCTACCCTCAGATTGGATTCTTTCGAATGCCCCAAACAAAATCCTCTCAACAGGTGCCTTACCCGCTACCTTAAGTATCACCTATTCATCTTTACAATAAGGCATTATAAACCTAACCAAAAACAGCATTGATACAGCTCGTTCATAGCAACCTCTCCTTTAGTAAGGACCAATTCATTGCAGCACTAAAATCGGCAAACTGGTGGGCTCTTCTGACCCTTCTACTTGATGAAGCTGTATCTTTGTTCAACTAAATTTTCCTTAACATTCTAAATAACTCATCAATATGAACCAAAATAATTAAACTTAATGCATCACCCTGGCTTTCAGGAAGTCCTAAACTATTTATGAAAGAGATAGAGAGAGAGAGAGAGACAGACACAGCCTGGAAAAAATGGAAGTCAAAACCATTGTTGCCTCTCAGTACTATAAACATCTCATAAACTTCATTGGAATCAAATCAAAACTGATAAAAACCTACTATAATATACAAGTAGCAAGCTATAACAACCCCAAAGCTTTGTGAGCTACAACTAGCTAGATGTTTATACCCATTACACCAGCACAACCTGCAACTACTTCATCTAACAATGCTGACATCAAAGCCAGCAAATTCAATACCCAGTTCATCCAAGCAGTAACCTCTCTTGTTAAATCCTCAGCATAAGCAGACTGAAGTTCCTCTCCTTCCTTGTTAGCCCACACTCAAAACAATCTCAATTTCTACAATCAAAAGCTATTACTAACCTTAATCCCTTTCACCCTTGCCCATAATAACATACCATCGGAGTAATTAAAAACTGCCGCTGATACCCTAGCTTCTCTTAGCTCTATCTTAATCAACTGCTCTATCACTGAAAGATATGTCCAAACTCCATGGAAAAGGGGTTGCATTCTTCCTGTCCATAAAGGTGGAAACTTAAATTTGCTCTCAGACTTCAGGCTTATGACCATACTGTCTCCACCCTCAAAAATTCTGGAGAAGTGTATGAACTCCTCAGCTTTCTCACTGACAGTTGCCTCTTTTCCCCTACACAGCATGATTTCTGCCATTTACATAGTACAGGCAGTCCCCAGGTTAAGGACAAGATCCATTTTTTAGTCCATCTTTAAGTCAAATTTGTATGCAAGTCGGAACATGTTCATGGCACATTCTACTGTACTGTGCTAAAGTTAAACTTACCTCTTTTTAAGCTTCACTTCACATTTCTGTACTACGGGCATCACCCACGAATGTTTTCCACTCTTTCCTGTACTTTCAGACCTCCTACTGTCACCTAGACCCTAGTGAGCTGCAATGCCATTTGTCTATTCTAACTGCTTCAGTACTGTGTACTGTACAAGCCAGCAGTCTTGACCAATCAAATCACCAACATAGCGATTTTTTAACCAACTGAATCTCCAGTTTTCCATGAAGGTGAAAATAACTGCTCTAACAAGATGTGAGAGCAGCTTCACAAACGGGGAAAAGGAAAGTACAACAGAATTCTTCATTTTAAGGTTTAGATCTGGGTACCTTTAAAGATTTGTATTTATTTTCACATTATTTCCAACATTGCAGCTCTTATCTATGGGGCATCTGCAAGTCGGATATCTGTAACTCGGGGGCTGCCTGTATATGTTCTGTTCCCCATAGTTTTCTAACACCTATTAACCACTATTAAAACTCTGAGAACATAGTCTTGGCACTTTTCTTAGATTTATCCAAAGCTTTCGATATGGTATCCCAACATAACTTTCTTCAAAAACTAGCTTGCATAGGAATACTCAACACTTCACCATTTTGGTTCTCTGTCTAACTTTCAGACACCATGCAGTAAAACTGCAAAATGAAAACTCCTCTTTCCTTCCTATTACAGTGGGTGGCCCTCAAGGATCCATTTTAGGTCCCACATTATTCCAAATATATTCACAAATGATTTCTTCCTATCTTCTAAACAAACCACTATCACACAATGTGCAGATGATTCAACAAATATCTGTTTTTCTAAAAGCATAGCTAAATGAAAGCAATTTCTTTCTCTGCCTGGCTGCCTGACCCATTTTTTCTGAATAATAAGTTCTAAAATGAAACTGATCGTGTTTACCCATAGGCATTCAAGTGACTACAAAAATGAATGATTTCTAATTCACTTCCTCTGACACCACCAACATAGAACTAGTAAGTCAACTAAGCTTCTAGGCATCACAATGGATGAAAGTTTAAAATTTGATCATCACACAAAGCAAGCAGTAGAATACACCCTCCAAAAGCTCTAAAGAATCAAACAATATCTCATAGATGATGGCAGAAAAAGTATTATTTAGTCCCTTCTCATACATACACTACTTTATGTTGCTGCCATCTTGATTAACCCACAATCACTCAACTATTTCATTTGGAACAATGCTAGAATAAGGTGAAAACATTTGCTGCTAATCATTTTATGACACATCATTGTCTGGCCTTAAAAATATTTCAGTGGCTAGGGCTAAGGCATGACCTTACTCTTTCCCAACTAGTCACTTCCCATAAATTCATCTGTTATCTAGACAAATGCCCTAGTTTGAAAAACATTCTCTAGCTTTATAACCCAAGTAGAGCACTGAGGTGCACTGACAAAATGTTATTAACAGTTACAAAAGATAACTCAGCTGGTGACTTTATAGTCCTCTCTCCTGGGCAAAATGTGGAACTGTCTTCCTCTCAGTCTAAGAAACACCATAAACACCAACTCTTTGAAGGCACAGTCAAAATAATACCTAAAAGTTACCTAGCTCTGTACATGCACAACTTCTGTATGATAAATGTCCTGACCTTTTACTTTCTCTTTCGGAGCACTATTCACTTAGTTATTAGCCCAAAGTCTCCCTTTGCCCTCAACCTCTCTATCTTCTTCCTTCTGCCTATCCTAAAACATTCTCTCTCACCTGATAATTCTAATCCCCCAGTTCTTCCTTTTCTTTCCTTCTATCAAGTTCATTTCCAAATATCCTTCACAGATCTTTACATGTTGCTCGTAGTTAATGATATTCTGTTTAAATGCTGTATATTTACTGATTGCTTGTATACCTCTGTGTAGTATGTGCTTTATGAAATATTTTTATTTTTTTTTTCTTGTGCTTTTCTCCCTGGGAAAAGATTCATAGCTCATTACATCCTGCTGTTATTAACTAATGGTGCTCTAAATTTTGTGCACTTCCTGATTACATAAAGAACATATTAAACAGAGGAATTCAAGTAATTTTGGAATTTTTCTGTAGCTTTTCTCTATGGGCCTCCAGTGAAAAGGGGTAGCTTTCTACCCAGTTGGACTATTGCACTTTGAGTATTTTTATATTTCACCTGTGCAGACAATTACTTTGTTTTAATGGGCAGCAGTACAGTCTTTTGAGACAATGCTTGCCAAAGGTATGATCAGTGAGTCATGTGATTAAAATGTTGGTTTCTTTAGAAGTAGTCTATTTTCTCTGAGACTGCCACAGCTGGGAATGTCTTATCTTACCTGTGTTTTCTTGGTCTTGGAGTTGTTACTGCAAGATGAAGGCACAGGTGGACTCAAACCTCTACCTGGAGAATGGGTGAGATTCTACCAGCAGCAGGGTTCTGATATCTTTTTCAACATCAGTACTCCAGTAATTTTCTTAGTTTACTTATATCCATGCATCCGTTTACAACCTCTTTTTCCCATTTTTTACATGAGGTTGGAGTGTCACTTCAACCACCTGGCTTACCTGTATAACATATGCTATTTCCTGGATTTTTTATAACATTTTCATTTATATTAATGGTGAATGGAGAAATAGATTATTATATTACAGTAGAATGAACTCAAGATGCAATTATATGGCATTGAGTTAGTAAAGCTATGACTATATATATATATATATATATATATATATATATATATATATATACACACACACATATATGTATGTACCTATGTATACACACACAATAGAAGATTTAATGGTGATAAAATTGCATTCCTTTGTGTTCTGTAATTGCAGAACAAGTATTGTATTAAAACTAGACTTAAGGAGAAGAAGGTGTTAATTCTAGAGATAATTAACTGGTCATGGTAGAGCTGCTAACTGTCGCTGCTTACTTGACCTCAAAACTACTGTAAACAGAATTAAGACTGGATGTTTCATTGGCTAAAGAAACTTTGCATGATGATTTTATTCTGCCTCATTCTTTATAGAAAGTTGATTTTATTCTGCCTCATTCTTTATAGAAAGTTTGTTTTTTTTTCATTTTTGCTTTTCTCAGTGAATACAAATCAAAAATGCTGAATCACAAAACAGTGACCAGTGTGTTTGTGTACGTGTACATTTGTATCCATGAAAACAATACATTAATAGGATACCTGACTCAGAGCCTACTTTCATCTGTAGTAAAGATCAAAATATTAGGAGATGGACAGGACACAAATTATAAAACCTTTTCCTGCTTGCCTGCAGGATGCAGTTGCTGTGACTTTATGAGTAACAGAATCAGCTTTTATTGTCCCAGCTCAATAAAGAGATACTACAGCACACAGTGAGATGACTACAAATGCAAATGTGTAGTTTACAGGGCCAGTTGTACAGCAAATAGGGCATTTTATGTTGGCAAGACTCACTAAACATTTATTAGACATACAGCTAAAAGATCATAATAACTCACTAGCAAGACATGGACTAAGCTGTAGAAACATTGAGAAATTTGTGTTCCATATAGTAGTTAAAGTAGCATCCGTCCAACCTGAAGGCAATACAGTTATACTAGTGTAGCAAATTTGACTAAACGCTTACTGACACCCAGGGCTAAACATACACTGTTCCATAAAATCTGTACTTGAACATAGATACATTTTTCTTTATAGTCCTTCATTGCATACATACTTTATTTCTAACTGGGAATATATTCATCTAAATCAACTACTACAGGACCAGGTAAGTTAAAATCACAAATTTAGAAGCACTTATTATTTTATATGTAACAATGCCTTCTAAAACAGCATTTTCTCAGCCTAATTTCCAATATGTGTCATTATTATTGTTAACAAGCACAGGTTTTAAAACTTTTCCCCAGTAAGTTATACAAGAAATTACACTAATTGTTTCATGTCACTAAATCTGTTTGTATTGTTTGTCACATAGACACATTTATTTACTGGAGTTAAACATATGAATGTACTTAATGTCACTGCATTTTTTACTGATTTGATAAAGCTCTACCTACTTATTTATAGATAGGTACTTTAGACTCCTGAGTTGGTCTCTTTATTTATTTTACTAACTTGCATCAGTTTTAATAACAGCTATAAAATTGTGTTTTTTTTCTCAAGGCCAAATTATACCTTTTCCATTAAATCCGCATAGTCACCCACCCAGTCTCTTATTAAGTTTCTGTAATGGACCTCCTTAGGCTCAGGTTAAGGGCCTTGAAGCTAGGGTATCTACCGTTTCTGAATAGATTGACTACTTTCTGTAATTTAGCTCTAGCATCACACAATGAGATTAAATCTGATGTTCACAATCAGTTACACAAATGTGCGGAGGCTATTCATGATTTTCCAGGACAAGCATCATGGAACTTATAAACAATGACATTGGTAATCTCCAAACTCAGGACCCCACCCAGTTTGGGTTTGTAAAAGGCAGATCATGTCTCCTAAACCTGATAGACTTTGAAGCAGTCACCAAAGCCATAGATGAGGGTAAGGTGGTTCACACAGCCTATCTAGATCTCGCCAAGGCTTTTGACATCGTCCCCCACTCTGGAATTATAGATAAACTCATTAAACTAGGTATAAATCCTTATGTCACAAGATGAGTTACCAACTGGCTCACTGACAGAACCCACACTGTGAAAGTAGCAGACTCCAAATCCAGCTTCAGACCAGTGACAAGTGGAGTACCACAGGGTTCAGTCCTGGGTCCTCTCCTGTTTGGTATCTACTTCTTTGAAGTACAGGCCAACACAGAAGATCTTTGGCTAATGAAGTTCGCAGATGACTGCAAACCAGGAGCCATAATCAAAACTCCAAAAGATGTGGACATCCTACAAAAGGGCCTTGCTGAGACAGATGCCTGGTGTCAAAGCCATGGCCTCAAGCTCAATGCCAAAAAGTGCACTGTCATTCCTTTTGGTAAAAACTCAGTACCCATGAACTACCACATAGGTGGTAGTCTACTTAACACTGAAAGTGTGATAAGAGACCTTGGGACACAGGTGGACAGTAGTCTCTCCTTTGATAATCACATTGCCACAGTAGTCAGGAAATCCTTCTATGTGGCACACCTCATCACAAAAGGTTTCTCATCCAGGAAAAAAAAGGTCATTGTTCCCCTCTATTCGTTACTCATTAGACCCATTATAGAGTGCAATGCCCCTTTTGGTATATACCTCACAAGACATCTACAACTGGAAAGGCCACAGAAATACCTCACAAAGAGGATTACCGGCCTCAAAGAGATTCCCTATGCAGACCGTCTCAAAAAACTGCAGCTTTACCCAGTTGCATATCACCTACTCAGAGGCGATCTCTGCCTAACACACACAAAGCTATATCAAACCCAGAGCTTTTAGACATGCTCCACTTAAAGAAATCCCAATCCCTACGAGCTACATGCTCTAAGGACCTAAACCTCATCACCACAATAAACAGAATATGCTGGAGGGATAGATTCCTGTCCCAGAGACTTCCCATACTCTGGAACAAACTACCTATCTATATCAAACAAAGCTCCTCATTAGCACTGTTCAAGAAAAATCTTGATGATTGGATGTGAGATAGGAAATTCACCCCGGGGATCACTTCTGTGGCTCTGCTTGACAGTGGCACAGGAAAATAATTTTCTTGGGTGGCGAAAACCAGGATACCTTTGGCTAGGCTTATATAGGCCCTAGGGCCAATAGCCTAGTACCTACCTATGAACCTATGAACCTCTAAGCACAGCTGAGCTGCAACTCACAGAGGCCATTTACACCAATGTATGATGATCTTAAATGTGCTTATTACAAATGTGCAAATAATGAAATGTAAATGAGGATAGATAAATGTCTTCATATGCAAATAGTGTTTCTACACCATTTGCGACTCATAGTCAGATTTTCCAGGTGTTCAACACTGGTCACAGATGCGCTATATAAAAAAAGCCTGGCCAAATCTATCAGAGTTGCAGTTGGTGAAAATGATGTGACCTGCTGGTAACTTGGCTATTTCAACGTCTGAGCTGCTTGTTTTGGCTGAGCTAAAACAGCTTACACCCAGTGGTACTCACTGGACAAGAAGGTCAAAATATAAGCAAAGGGTTACTCATTATAACTTTTATAACCAGGAAATTGTTGATAGTTTTAGAGTGGACAGGAAAATTATAAGGATCTTAGTGGGTATGTTTGACCCCACAGGTGCAGTGGGGGAATGCGTGGCCTTCTTATCCTTGTGGACACTAAGATATGTATAGCCCTCACTATACTAGCTATGGGGACCTTACAGAGAAAATGGCTTCTTCCTTGAGGATACCGCAGCAGTTCCTCAGTGTACTCTTGCAACATGTGGATCAGTGCATCTGTTTCCACCGTGTCACCTCAATACCAAGCCAGGACTAATCAGTACATCAATTTCCCACATGTCACTCAGGAACAAGCCAGGACTAATCAGTAGATCTATTTCTTACGTGTCACCTCAAGACCAAGCCAGGACTAATCAGTACATCTGTTTCCTGGAGTCACCTCAGGACCAAACCAGAACTAATCAGTACATCTATTTCCTGGAGTCACTTCAGGACCAAGGCAGGACTAATCAGTACATCTGTTTCCTGGAGTCACCTCAGGACCATGCCAGGACTAATCAGTACATCTATTTCCTGGAGTTACCTCAGGACTAATCAGTACATCTATTTCCTGGAGTCACCTCAGGACCAAGCTAGGGCTAATCAGTACATCTATTTCCTGGAGTCACCTCAGGACCAAGCCAGGACTATTCAGTATATCTATTTCCTGGAGTCACCTCAGGACCATGCCAGGACTAATCATTAAGTCTATTTCCTGGAGACACCACAGGACCAAGCCAGGACAAATCAGTACATCTATTTCCTGGAGTCACCTCAGGACCAAGCCAGGGCTAATCAGTACATCTATTTCCTGGAGTCAACTCAGGACCAAGCCAGGACTAATCAGTATATCTATTTCCTGGAGTCACCACAGGACCAAGCCAGGACTAATCAGTGCATCCATATCCTGGAGTCACCTCAGGACCAAGCCAGGACTAATCAGTGCATCCATTTTCTGGAGTCACCTCAGGAAAAAGCCAGGACTAATCAGTACATCCATTTCCTGGAGTCATCTCAGGACCAAGCCAGGAGTAATCAGTGCATCAATTTCCTGGAGTCACTTCAGGACCAAGCCAGGACTACAGGACCAAGCCAGGACTAATTAGTAGATCCATTTCCCACGTGTCACCTCAGGACCAAGCCAGGAGTAATCAGTATATCTATTTCCTGGAGTCACCTCAGGACTATGCCAGGACTAATCAGTGCATGTATTTCCTGGAATCACCTCAGGACCAAGCCAGGACTTATCAGTGCATCTATTTCCTGGAGTCACCTCAGGACCAAGCCAGGACTAATCAATACATCTATTTCCTGGAGTCACCTCAGGACCAAGCCAGGACTAATCAGTACATCTATTTCCTGGAGTCACCTCAGGACCAAGCCAGGACTGTATGTGCTTTTTATGAACTGGCATGATTCCCTGAGGTATTCAGTGCAAAAGATTGCATCCATGTTGCAATTTGGGCTCCTCCTGGCCCACTCTATGCCAGTCTAGGAAAAGATGCCATTCCATCAATTTCCAGGTAGTGTGTGATGTTTAGGGGTGCATCACCAATGTCTCTGCCCAGCATCCTGGCAGTGCACATGATTCCCATATTTGTATATGTGTTATTTTATTTCGATATCTGCAATCACTGTAGAAGTAAATTGGAAAACAGTATGAACACTGCTAGGTTTGAACAGTGTTTATGGTAATTCATGAGAAACAGCCAAGTAATGGAACACTGAAACAGCTGGGGAGGGGACTGTTGCTGGGTTGAATGAGGTTGCTGCAGGAGGGGCCAGTCTGGGGGTGCCCCAATCTATTACCCTGCCTCTGACGCCATTTGACCACGATCTGGCTGTGCTATTTTGCACTGTTATTTACTATAAACTATTGGAAGTTGGAATGAAAAATTGAGTGTCAATTGTAAAAAAAAATAATAAGTGTTTTTGTTCTGTTTGGTAACAAAGGAACAAAAGCACTTATTTTATGATGGACACTTCCTTGTTTCATTCCAGCTTCTATTAGTTTATGGCTTTCATGGTAATTTACTGTTAATTAATAATGGTCGTATTGCTAAAACATGCCAGCTGAGTTCTGTGGATTGTGGACCTCAACTGATGTGGCAGCAGCCCACCCAGGTAAAATAATAATAACAACGACAATGATGATGGTGATGATACAATAAGACTTGATGCATGTAGGAAACTGGAATAACTTTGACTCTGCTGTTACCGTGTCTTCAGAGGAAGTTAATACAGTTTCTTCCTTGCCTTAAGTCTTCATTCTTTCTTGTTTTTTTCATTACTGTCAGTTGGCCCCAGTTTTGTTAGATTTTTAAAGTCATGCAAGAAACATTAATGTAGTTAAAAATTATATATATATATATATATATGACATCTTGAAGACCCGACAACGGAACTGAAGCTCAGAAGATCGGCAATGAAGAAGACCAAGATACCGCTGAAAAACCTACCGACGACACGGGGAGAGGCCAGAACATCGACAATGCAGAAGATCAGTGACGGATGACGATGAATGAGGGGAGTGTGTGACTATGGCGGTGGATGTGGGATAAGGGCGCGGGGTAAGCGTAGTGGTGCGAAAGGGTGAGGTAGGGGTAGGGTGTGGGTGGAGTGGGGGTGGGTTAGGTTAGGTTAGGGTGGGTAGGGTAAGTAGGGTTAGGAGGGTAGGTTAGGGTTAGGTAAGTGGAGGTAAGGAAGAGGGTTAGGGGGACTGGTTAGGGTTAGTTAGGGAGAGGAGCCGGTTAGCGGTTAGCGCAGGTAAGGACGGGGAAGTTGTGGGTTTGGGGTTAGGTTTGTGTGGGTTTTGTGGATTTTGGTTGTGTGATGTGGTGTTGTGTTTGTGTTTTGGGGTTGTGTTTTTTTTTTTTTATTGTTGTTATTTTGGTGTGTGCAGTGTGTGAGTGTTTTGTGTTTGTGTTATTAGAGGGTTGTTTGGTTGTAAGTATGTGAGGTTTAACCGATTATGTCGATATGTCGGTGTGGTGGATTTATGTCGGTGTTGTGTGGTTTCGACTATGTCAGGTAGAACCATATATATATATATATATATATATATATATATATATATATATATATAAAAAACAATAAAACATACTGTGCCATTTTTATTCTGCTTATAAAAATGTTATTAAAGCTTCTTTCTGGACTTTAAACCTTCAGTTACGTTATTATTATTGTTATTTTTCAAATTGCCCAGTTTTTGTTGCACTTGTATTTTATTTAAGTTAACTAATGATTCTTGGCACAAGCCAAGTTCTCCTGGGACATCTTCAAGGGGGTGTTAGGTTGATATTAATGGGAGTTCAATGGGTTGGGGAGGTGAAAGGGTTAAATGGTGGGAGGGTTGATTGGAAGGAAATGGGATAAGAGTGGGAGGTGCTTAAGGGATTTAGATGAGTGTAGATGGGTAAGTAATCACATTTTGGGGTGAACTTGCTATGGCAAGTTCTATGCCCGAGACAACTTGTAGGTACTGGTATGATCAGGTAGGCCTTACAATGGTTGCATAAAGAACAGGTAGGTAATGTTCCCTTATGAGGTAATTGTAGTGTTTATTTATTTATTCATATCCTTTCCACTTATCTGTGTGGTTATAGGATTAGCAGAGAGGAATGAGGTAGGGTGGTCTGAGTCGTATGGAGAGCTCCTTTGTGATTGTAGTTGGCGGAGCTGGTGGATGGAGCATCCTCTCAATGGTACAGATTGTTGTTGAGTGTCCCTTTTTTTTTTTTTAAGTTGGCCCTATGACTAGAGAGATGAGGCCTTTCTAGAGGAGTATGTGTGATGTCAGCGAGGGAGTGGGTGGTTGCCTGACAGGAGAAAGCTTTTTGTAATTTCAAGAGTGGGCTTTGTGTTCAGCAAGAAAGCTAGCGAGCTACAGAAGTTGGTATCCTTTCTCCTTTGCTGCTTATGTTAATCTATTTTCTTAATCATTGTGATAGTTATACTCCCCCCTTTTCTCATCCGCGGGTACAGTGTTGAGCCTTTCTTGATCTCAGTGCATGTCAGTGGTGGTTGGTGGGCTGGAGGGAGACGTGATGGCTATTTCGCGGGCTTTGAGTTATAAGGGGGAGAGACTGTGAGTCTAAGGTAGCATGTGATGAAAGATGTCGATTTAGACACGCATTCAAAAGTCGGTTTATTAACATTGCTAATGGCTGGGCAAAATGATCTTTATGATGGTTCCGTATTTCACAGAAGTCTGGTGTGCTGGTAATAATAGAGAGACTGGTTTACCTCCATTGTGTTTTTGCCGGCTTGGATGCTTCATGCGGTTCAGTTCATTTCCCGCTGGTTTGGTCTCCTCTTGTTTTTTGGCCCCCAATGGCATTCTGGAGGTGTCTTTTTTTTTTTTTAATGGTGTGTCACTGGGGGCATGTGTACTTCCTGCCTTTAAAACAATTCAGGCTAATGTATAACCCATTATCCCTGGTGGTTCTGTGGTTTGGTTACTTTCAACCGAGTCTCATTTCAGGGTCTTTTCATAGGCTGTGAGGTGCCCGCAATCATTGGCTTTAAAAAAAAAAAAAAAAAAGCATGCCAACATAATCTGCTATTTTCGCAGCTTCTGAGTACTGAGTAGGGGAGCAATATTTGTGGTTATTGGTTGGCTGCAGGAAAGGAGGGAGCTTGATCAAGGGAGTTTGTTGTTGCTTTGGCTTCTTTCCGTGGTTGTTTGGGGGCTGGATGAAGGCTGGAGGGAGCTGTGATTGTCATTTTCATGGGCTAGGAGTTCCGTGGGGAAGGAGTGCGGGCTCTGCCTGAAGTGACAGTGTGGTCAGTGCATGCGTGGATTTGCAGGGTAGGTGTTTGGAGCAGCTTTAAGCTGTGCCCTTTGCATTAAAGCCATTCGGTGTAGAATGGGACCTGGACAACTATCAGCAAAGTCAGTTTTAAGGAAACGTATTACACATATGCATATTACACATAGATAAGCAAACTGTTGTTAGAGGTAACTTGTTTAAATGTTAACAAATTATGGTTACTAAGTTAAAGAGTTCTTCATGCCTCCCCCTAAAATTACATAGCTTGTATGAACAGGTGAAAAGAAAGGGCAAATGCATGTTTTCAGTGTATGACTATAAGTAATGTTGCATCTCCGGTAAAAAAATGCCTGAAGGTGTACAGAATTACTGTTTTTACTGTTTTTTTTTCTTTTTTTCCCAGCAGATTTCTATCAATAAGTACTATTTCATAGGCATTCATGGTGAAGATTATTTAGTTGCTAACAATTAAACAATCATAACCTCCTAATTTGGGGTTTGCTATTAAGGAAAGGTACCACTTTTTTTCATTAGAGAGCAAATGATGTCCATTGAATAACTGGGAAATATAGTCAGACTGATGATTTACAAGTTGTCAAAAATAAAGGATATTTTTCAATTAAGGAAAGTTGAAGAATATGGCAGAAAGTTACTGAACAGCAGAGAATGCAGTGACATTTACTAAAAAGAATCAATCACATTCCAAATGGGGGATATTTAAACTTGGAGAGCTGATTTTACTTAATCAGAGATGTATACAAAGGCACCGCTTTTCAATCGTCATAGCGGAACAAAAAGAGCATTATGATGAACAATGTATTAATCACAATTTCTGTTAGCATGTTTTCAGAGCGCTAATGCTGAATGTTAATAAAGGGCATCTGACAAATCATTAACAAAAGGCTGTATACAGCGGAAATAGTATTCCTGTGCCCAGGTTTTAAGGGATTAACTATACAATCTCGAAATACTGAAATGTCGAATTTCAGTATTTCGAGACGGAATAGTCGAAAACCCATATACACGAAAACCCAAAATCACGAATACCACAACTGCGACCATTCACACACACACAAACCAGGACATAATCACACACACATACACCTACCTAACTAAAGAAACATAACAACACACACAAACACACCTAACCTACCTATAAGCAGGGGGCAAGCCCCGCTGCATGCGCCATGTGAAGGGCTGCTCCCCCCACCCCCCTACTTATAGATTCTAACTCCGAGGTCACACTAAACACACAAACAAAAAACACCACCACACACAATCACACACACTAAAATCCCCACTCAATATCCTCAAACACACAGCACTTACCTGAAACCACAGATAAATCCACAAACCGCACCACACATCATGAACGCGACACCACAATAGTGGCGGATTCGACATTTTCGGATTCAGCATAGTGTAGTTTCAAGTAACTGCACTTTCCACTATTTGGTCCTGATGTACTGAATTTCGACATTTCAGTACGTCGAGATTGTCTAGTGTATCCGTTTTAAGACAGTAGAGATACGTAGGTTGGGAATAAATTAATACAGCTGAAAGCAGTTCAGCAACGTGCATGCAAAATATAGTGTAAAGTGTGCTCTTAAGTTCTTTAAGCCATTGGTGTCAATAATCTAAATGAAACATGGTTTCAGATTCTGAAAAACAGAGATACAGATACACATAGAATTTGTAGTTAATCTCATTCTAAAACACTACAAAAATTATTTCAGCTAATATTATACTGCACCGTAGTATGCATCATGTAAATATAATGGGATAAAACTACTAAGTTTGTGAAACATATTTGTCCAGGTTATATAATATGTCAGGTATAGTCATGCAGGTGCCATTTCATTTCCCAATACTTTGTTTTCTAAAATTTGATGAAGCTGTACAATAGGCATACACCAGAATGTATCTCACCTAGGTTGTAAGGTGGAAAAGTAAACTGTCCCTCTGTAGTCAGAAGGGTGTATGAAGGCAGGAAAAATAGCTAATATTAAAAATTAAAGAGAAGAAACACTGATTCATATTGTTTACTTAACTGTTAACTCAGTAAATAAAAGAAGCTCAAGTTCTTTTCAAGCCATATTGTGGACCAATATTTGGTTAAGTGAGCTGCTCAGATTCATTATATAGATTGAGGGAATCAAACCCACAGCAACATGATGAAGCCTTTTATCAGTTCATATACTTAATTCTCTGTGATATGTTTCCACGTCTTTTCTACACATGTAAGATAGCTGACATCATCTGACCATGCTTACCTCAAGCAAGGAAGCTGTCATCAGAGTTTGGTCAAATTAAGTTTCAGTTCACGACACTGGTTATTACAAGGATATACTTTTTCTCTGGATGTAGATGGTACATGCAGTGTTTTTACTTAGAAAGTAGTGAAATATTTTTTTTTTTGAAGAAACTCACTTTTGTTAGTAATAGACAATATAAATTTTAGACAAGGAGATGAAGAGAAGGAATTAGGATTACTGTCATTTGTCTATGATTCCCTATCAGAAAGATACATTTTTCTCGATGCTGTCTGATGCAGGTGGGACATAATGACCGCGGGATAGGTGTGTGGGGAATGGAGGGAAGATTTGGGGCTGGTGAGTTTGTCAGTTGGGCAGGGCTCAGGTACATACTGCCAAGGTTCTTGGATGACCGGTTGGACTGGGAAGGGGGAAGGTTGGAGGAGGCAGCCACCGTGGTCTTTGTGGAGTACATACTAACAGCTGACTAACAACATCAACTAGGAAGGTCATAGGATGGTTAAATATGCTGGCTTTAAAGTTCTTTTACTAAATTGATAGGATTTAGTTCTATTTACCATGGATATCAGTCAAAAAAAATAGGTGGTCTAACACTGAATATGTCGCAGGCCCTTTCAATGTGGAACTGGGAGGAACATTAACATTTTAAGAACCGAAATGAGGTATGTTCCTCGTAATTCAGTACACTGGAGAGGTATGTTGCAGACTGTGCTCTCACGCAGGCATGGGTAAAGTTAACTGTCAAGGGGGAGGGTTGAGAAGTAATGTTGAGGGATGGACATACATCGTGTCCTTTGACATTTGTTGTACTGCTGCTGTGGGGCGAGTTGGGGGTGTTATCCAGCTTGGAGGGACATTGGTGGTGCTTCATGCCCTCATATAGCAGGGCTGCGATCTCTGTGCATGTGGCTCTGATACTTTTAGTATATTCTACTGGTAGTTAAATTCATCTTGGGGTATTTGATAGGTTCATAGGAAGCATTGCTTTAGTTATGGCTGCTTTGTCATCGACTGGAGGGTCTGTGGTACATTCCTTCCCAGGTTGGCAGGATAGGTTGTCCTTGAAGGTGTGTTGGAATGTGTTATGTATTTGGGATGTTTTGCATGTCTTTTCTTTCTTGCACAAGTAAGTAGCAAGCAGTAACACTAGCAATTATAACAGTGAGTTCGTTTTCAGAAGGAAGGATGGAAGGATGTAGGAAGGATGGAAGGATGTAGCAGACCCACATTTCCTCAATTAACCAAAAGAGCAGGAGAGTGAGGCCAAATAAGTAAAACATGAAGAGCAGTACAAACAACACATACGTTAACAGCATCAACATTTATAAACTTATAATAGAGCACAACAACCACCCACTGCTATTACACAGCATTGTATTTATCCTATGTATAAGAAGGTGAAAGTACTCAAAGAATCAGTTCAACTGTTTTAATTATGGAAATAAAAATCAAATACATCCCATAACAGCAGTTTTTGTCCCTAAAGTATCACTGAAGCATGACACCTGACAATGCTATGCTTTTGGGAGAATTAGGAAAAATATTTTACAATTAAATTAAATACAGACACAAGTTAATGGTGACACACACTAACATATACAAGCAGTAAGTATACAAACAGTTACATCAAATAAATAACTTGATAAAACCCTTATGCTTTGAAATTGCCCATAAATACTATAAAACAATTTCCTAAAAATGGCACTCTAAGTATAAGTATAAGTCACTCTGCAGTTTTATATTTAAATGAAGAAAAAAGTTAAAGGTAAAGTACATATTGAATTGGCGTGTCCATTTTTAATCATGACACTGGCCATTTTTTTAAACCAGAACAAACAACAAAGAATCTGTTCCCCATAGATGGCAGTTCAGTTTCAGGCAAATCCCCAGAATACTGCAGTTACAGGTTCAAATAATAGGATGTATTCAAGCAGCCATACCGCTCAACTTCTAACTGCAAGAAACCTGCACAAGGTCAATAATAATGGGGGAACAGCAGCCAAAAAATAGGTGTAGATCTTAAATATTGCTCTAATAAAATTAGAAAGTAGCTAGAATAACAGGATTTGTGTCAGCATGAATTTTCTGAAGGATATTTACTTATTTTATTTTATTTTACATTTGTTAACCGGGAAATTCCGACTGGACCAGGTCCATTTTCAGCGGAGGCCCGGGGAGAAAAGCTCCAACATCAAGTTATACAAATACAGTACATCCAGCATAATACACAAAACAGGTTACATCATGTATGATGAGCATAGTAATATAACAAGAAATTAATAAACACACTCCAGGTAAAAGAAGATATAGAACATGGGTAAAAAAGACAATGTCAGTTATACATTGGTAAGAAAAGAAAAGATTCTACAGTTAAAAGTACCCTTTCAGATGACCAAGCCTATAGGGGATCAGAGCTCCAGCATGTGATCAGAGAGGAATTTGGGGAGTTAATAGTAGTATGGGTAGGGTTATGTGATACAAGGGCATAACCAGGTACTAAGAAGGTGCGATTTGTGTGAGTTTTTGAATATGGATGTGGAGAGGGCAGTGAACATGGATAGGGGAAGAGAGGTCCAATTTCTGGCAATGGTGTGGGAGTAGAGTGCTTTCCCTGCATTATTGTAAGCCTTGGTGATGGAGAGGAGAGATTTTTCACTGGATCTTAGGTACCGATTTGCAGTATAGATAGTAAGTAGGTTGGATAATGAGGGTTTTTTCAGGATATTTGAGAATATTGTAGGCTTTGCCCAGCTGGTGATAGTTAAGTAGCTGTGGTAGCTCAAGCCATTTCAGTTCTTTTAGTGCAGCACAGTGATGGGTTCTATAGGTTGAGTTAGTAACAAACTTGGCTATTTTATTGTAGCATGATTCTAGTTTGTCTAGGTCACATTGTCTGATCTGGGTAAAGACTGGTGCTGCGTATAATAGAGTTGAGAGGAGGTGGCTTTGTGCAAGAATGACACTTGCTTTTTATGAGAGAAATGACTTATGGCTGTATAGGGAGCCAACTTATGGCTGTATAGGGAGCCTAGTTTTTTGTGTACTAGTTTTATGGTATGTGAGATGTGAACATCAAAGTGGAGATTATTGTCTATTTCAATGCCCAGAAGTTTGGTGTGGTTAGAAGGGGAGATGGTGGTGCCATCCTTAGATGTTATGGTAAAGGAGAGGTTTTTTTTATCTATTAGGGGTAAATAGTAGCAGTTTTGTCTTTTTGGAATTTAGAATTAGTTGGATACCCTATATCCATTTTTCTACTGAGATAAAGGTATCTTGAGTGAGTGTATGTAGGGTGGTGGGAGATGAGGCGGAGCAGATCATGGTTGAATCATCCGCATATTGTAAGAGTGTGGCATGTTGTGTAGAGCATTTGAGGTTGTGTGTGAAAATAGAGAACAATAGCGGGCCCAGTATAGAGCCCTGTGGGACTCCTATGGTGGCTGGAAATTGTGTAGACAGAGTTCCTTTCCACTGGACTGATTGTTGCCTGTCAGACAAGTAGCTTCTGAACCAGGCTATAGTAGAGGAGGTGAAAGATAATGATGTTAGTGAGTCTAGTAGAATGGAGTGGGAGGCCATATCAAATGCTTATGCTTTTGAGAGGTCTAGGAAAATGGCTGATACATATTTATCATTCCTGTGAAGGTTTATATAATTAATGAAGGATAGAAGGGCTGTGGTAGTGCTGTGATGTGGACAGAAACCGTGTTGTGTGGTAGATAGTAGATTGTGTGTGTTAAGAAATGTCATCACTTGCAAGTGGATGCATTTCTCAAGAATTTTGGATAAGGGGCAAAGGATGGTAATAGGTCGGTAGTTGGAGAATTCATAAGAATTACCTCCTTTATGGAGAGGAATTATGTGAGATACTTTCCAGCGTTTGGGTATGTAGGATTCTAGTACGGAGCGGTTGATAAGGATGGAGACCGGATATGATAGGGAGTCACTGGCCATTTTTAGGTATGTAGCAGGTATGTTATCAGCTGCTAGTGTGGTTGGCTTTAGTTTTAGGAGGAGCTTTTTGATAGTTGATGTGGGCACTGGTGATAGGCTGAAAGAGGGGTGGTGTGGGATAGGTTAGGTTGTGATTGAGGTAGACTGTTTTTGGCTATTTGACTGGACAGGGCTAAGATGGATTTAGTAAAATGGTTATTAAGTTGAGAAGCTATGTCTAGGGTATTGTTAGTAGAGATGGATGCTGGGGTTGTGGTTTTGCCTGGTTTTAGTAGAGAGTTAATGGCATGCCAGAATTTTTGTGGACTATTTGACTATTTCCTTTGGGTGCTAAGAAAATAGTTTTGTTTGTTTATTTTGGAGTCAGCCTTGGCCTTGTTTCTAAGCTGTTGATAGCATTGTCTGGAGCTAGGGGTTTTGTCAGTTTTCCAGATTTTCCAGGCTTTATCTCTAGCTTTTAGTAAGGCTCTGGTGTCCCTATTTAGCCAGGGTGCGTAGTTGGCTTTAACTCTGATCTTTCTGCCGGGAGCTAGACTGTTATGGATATCAGAGAAGGTAGCATTAAAGTAGTCTACTGCCTGGACTAACCCGAGTGTCCATAGTGGTTCCCAGTTGGAGTGGCTTAGGACAGTATTTAGGTATCATGGGGTAAGGTTACAGTCATCTAAGTACAAATTTGTAGACTACTGGTTTGGGGTGATTGGAGTGTTTCTGGAGTAGGAAGGTGGGGAGATGATCACTTAAGTCATCTGGGAGGCAGCCTACTGTATAGTTTTGTTTGGGATAGTTGGTTAGTGTCCAGTCCAGTATGGATTCTCTCTTTGTTTTCTTATCTACTCTAGTTGGTTCTTTAAGTAGTTGAGAGAACCCATATAGATTGATATGAGTAGAGGGGCTGTTGGAGTTACAGGCTGCCCAGTCAGTGTTAAGGTCTCCTAGTAGGATTGTTTTCTGAGGTAGATTGTCCTTTGTCCAGTGTAGGACGTCCTCTACTATGATCGAGTTGTTGCCTGGAGGTATGTAGCAGCATATTATATTGATCTTCTTGGTATTTATTATGGATAGGATAGAAAATAGGACTTCAGCATTTTAAAAAGTGGGTGGTGTGGTGTGCAGGAGCTGGAGGTTAAGGGTATTTTTAAAGAGAATGGCTACTCCTCCTCCTTTCCTGTTTGTTCTATCAGATCTAAGTGTATTATACCCTGGGGGAAGAAAGTCTTCATCTTGGATACTGGGTTTAAGCCAGGTTTCTGTAATGGTGAGTATATCAGGGCTGTAGTGGGCTATGAATGCATGTAGGTCTGTTAGCTTGTTGGTAATACTTCTTATGTTGAGATTTAGGATTAGCAGGTCAGATGTTTGTCTAGCTGAGAGGGGACCTGGATTTGGGTGAATGTCACCAGAGGTTAGCAGAGTTTGTAGGAGTGTCAGTATGTGTGTTTTTTAATATTAATTGTTTGTGAGCTTGGTCTATGAGACTTTTTCTTAGTGTGGTGAGATGGTGTATTTTTTGTTAGTGAGTAATATGTAGTTGTAAGATTTATGATTGTAGGGCAGATGTAGAAGTCTGAGTGGGTTTGAGAGGGTGGGCTAGTGTGGGTAGTGTGATAGTAGTTGTGCAGCGGTAGGTCTGTTTGTAAGGAAGTTAGGAAGGTTAGCGATAGTAGAGCTAGTGATAGGGATGTGAGTGTGGGTAACATGATACTACTTTGAGTGAGAAGTACAACTACGATTCCTGGTTGGTTGTGTGTGAGGGTAGAGTTGTGTTGTCTGGGAATGTGTGTTGGGAGTGGGATCAGTGTGGGATGTAATTGGATTGGGGGTGGGGGGAGGTAGGATGAGAGGGTTGGGCTAGTTGTTAGGGAATTAGGGGTTGGACTACTGGTCAGGTGATTAGGGGTTAGAATAAAAGTAGAAGTAGTGGGGCGGATGGGAATAGGGGGCAGGGAGAGGAGCAGAGCAAACCCAAGCGCAGTGAGGGTGAGCAAATTGGGCTAACACTGACTCCAAGTGTTTCTTTAGGCTTTGGTAAGTATGTAGTGTTAGCTTAAATTGTAATATGTTAAATTGAAATTTTAACTGTAATTTAAACTGTATGTTTGCACTAAGTTATAGACTATGTTATGGGCACAGAGTATAATTTTCTGACATTCTTAAAAGGATATAGAATTAAACTGGGGTTAGTTACAGGTGAAACAGGAGAGAAAATGAAATGCTATTTTATAGATTTGAGTATTTCTCAAAAGAAAATTGACTTTAGTTTGGGGGGCTATGAAGTCTGAAACTCAAATGTATGTCACTATTTACTGACTTCAGTCCTCTATGATTTTCCAGGGAAAAAAACACAAATTCTTTGAGGAACAGAGAAAAATAAGACAAAAATTTGGACTTTCTGCAAAAATCAGGAGAGTTCAGAAGTATTATTCAACCAATGGCAGTCTTACAATACCAAGAAATGCCTCTGCACTGCAGAATGTCTAAAACAGTAGAGTAATACAGCTCCAAACAGTATACTTGGTGCTTACATCCATAAAACAAAATACAACAGATTGTAGTAGCTATTATACCATGACTAGACATTATTCAAAAACGTGCATGCTGATTGGACAGACCAACCAGCTTGCCCATTGTAAATTGAGCATATACCAATAGAAAAAAGTCTACCAGCTAAATTACCATTGAGCAGACAGAATTTTCTATTGGAATATGCTAGAGGAAAAAAAATCAAGAAAAATCAAGTATAATCTGCAAACTTAAAGAAACAGAAACATACCTGATTATCCTTGTATTTTGTGCTTTTCCTCCTTTAATCTTGGCAGACTATTATACATCTCAACCGTCCAAATCTTCACAGATTGTCCAGATTTTGTTCCTCATAGTATAGCTCTGTTAATTATCTTGTATGCAAGCCAGTGGAATTGAAGTCATTAAAAAATGGCAGGCATTTAAATTTAGCCTTCATACCCTTCAGAAAACACACGCTAAAAAGAGCAGCAGAGATTCTCTTTTCAGCATTGCCTCACTTTGACAACAAGAACAACAAAATAACAGCAATAGAGATTCTCTTTTCCCCATTGCTTCTCTTCAACAGCACTGATGTACTGTGCAAATATGGGGCTATACTGCTCAGACAAGCTCCTCGTGGTCCTGCAGAGTGGTCCTAGCTACAGAGAACTCAGAAAAGCGACTACTTTCTGGATTTAAGTATCTTTGCTGTTTTTTTTACTTGAAATTGCTTCTCTAGCTTACCCTAAACAAGCTTAAACTGTTTTTTAGCTGTTTGCTGCATTATTTCAATATCTGCACTTAAAGTTACTTTTTAGTCAAATTTGATTGAAAGTTTGTTTGTTTGTTTGTTTAATTTAACTGTTGAGGCTGCCCACTAAAGTGAGCTAGCCTGTGTAACTGATTTATTACTGTTTCTGCATTTTCTGTGTGTTTCTATCTAAAACAAAACAAAAAAATCCTTGTTTTCCCGCCTCTCCTCAACTAGTTTAGACCAGTTTACAGGCATTGCTGTATTCTGGGCTGTGGTGTAGTTCCTGTGTTGTCCATTACCTTACTTGGATAGAAGGAAGTTTCTTTGCTCACCAGTGGGAGTGGGGAGCCTTGAGCAGCCTACCTGTCCCTGTAGGAAGTGACCTCAGCACAAGAGCTGTAGTAATTGGTTGTTTTGGACCATTTCTAGCTCTTTTGAAGTTCTCTGTTTAAAATCCGCCTCTGGGCGTTTTTGTGCAGTTAAGAGCGTAGCGCAGCGCCGGTTAAACAAGGTTAAACTTCTTCTGGCTACGCCAAATCTGCTCTTCAAATTTTCCCTTAAGGAAGCTCTACTCTTAGTATAATCAGACTGCTCGCTATATTATAAGCCTAGCACTTGTTCTCAAAACTTCTCTACTAAGTAAGCACTCTCGTACTAAGTAAGCACTACATCCACCTACCACCCCTGCGAATATCCTTTCCCTTAAAGGCACAGCACTCCCTTATACTGTTCTAGCATGTCAAGTGGTAGATTACTGGCGTCCTCTCCAGTTCAGCTGGTTAATCTGGGTATCTTGAGACAATGCTACAATTGTCTCCTGTACACAGACAACCCTCTCCTCCTCCCAACAAACACAAATACATGTGAGAAATGCAACTACAGAGCCAAACTGGAGGCTGAACTCTCTCAACTCAGGGCTGGCATGACCAGACAGGAGGAGATGGTAACCACACACACAACAAACCCAGTCCCACATAGACCTACCACAACTGCAAACCACACACATAAAACACAAAGACATACTCGGTGGCTCTAATAAACAACTTACCAAAACAACAGAGGCTCCCAAAGCAGACATCCAAAAATCCACCACCTCAAAACAAAACACATGCAACACATACTTCAATAAATCAGTGTGTCAATCAATCACAGCCCTTAAGGCCAAACACCATGCCTGATACACTAGTAATAGGTGACTCCATATTCAGACACACTGATGTCCCGCTTACCAGGCTGAACAAGGAGAGGGTGACTGTGAGCTACCTATCGGGAACTAGGATCCGCCACATAACACACGCACTCAGGTCACTCCAAAGCAAGTACAAATATGACTCCGTCATTGTCCATGCTGGCGTGAATGACCTGAGACGTACCTCCCTGGACTACATGAAAAGAGACATAGAGGAGCTCTCTGATTATGTAGCCCAGGCTGGTATGACCCTGACCCTGAGCAGCATCTTGTCCTCACCAAGAATGATGCCACAATACAAAGACAAGATGATCAGCTTTAATAATTGGCTCAAGTACTGGTGTCATTCTAAGGGGATCCAATGTCTGTCTGCCTGGGATGACATGTTGGACAAGCCACGCTGCTTCGCAAGGGACGGCTTGCACCTGTCACCACTGGGCTTCCGGATATTGGCTAAGGCTCTTGCCACCCCCATAGTGCCTTTTTTAGGCAAGGCTCAAAAGACAAACCCACCTCCTTAGAAAACAAAAATGGAAAAAAACTAAGGGTAATGCTGCTCAATGCCAGAAGTCTAAATCTCAAGATCCAGGCACTTGATGCACTCCTCAGTATGGAGAACATCAACGTCTGTGCAGTAACTGAAACCTGGTTCAAGGCTCCTGAGAGCATCCCAGCGCTACCAGGCTATACCTCGTATCATGCTTTTCGGCCCCAAAACCCGGGACGAACCACAAAGGGAGGGGGAGTGTCCATATTCATCAAGGACACCCACACCTCCAGGATAGTAGCAACACATGAAGCATCGGAGACCATACAGGTGCAACTAACCATAGGCAAAACTGCTATACAACTGGTAGCATGTTACAGACCACCCTCCCAATCTCGGGAACCCCACTCAGCCTTCCTGAAGACATTGGAGGATATGAATGTATCACAAAATACCATCATACTGGGAGACTTCAACTACCCAAACATAGATTGGGTACATTATTCTAGCCCTAACACCCTAGCCCAAAGGTTCCTGGAATTCATAAATTCAAATGCACTGGAACAACTAGTCACGTCTCCCACTAGGGGAGATAATATACTAGACCTGATCATCACAAACATGGGGACAAAATGCTCCACACCGGAGGTATACCCCTCACTAGTGAGATCTGACTACAAACTAATCGCCCTGGATATACATATCCCACCTCCACCCCCAGCACAAAAGACCACAGTGAAAAACTTCTCAAAAGCAGACTTCACTCTTCTTAAGACTGAGATGGTATCCTTTAAGCCCACTGGGCCGGTGGATACCACATCCCACAATGCCAAATCCTTCACAAATGCTTTCTATGGACATCTCCAAGAATGCATGGATCATGCAATCCCAAATAAATCCAAGTCCCTCTCCACCAAAGGCAAGCATCCTGTCTGGTGGACCTCAGCCATTAACAAATTGTATAACAAAAGAAGGAAGCTACTGCACGACAGAGCAAAATCCCATAAAGGGAAGACATCTCTGATCAACACTAGCAGAAAACTACGTTCTCTTATAAAAACATCCAAGGCCAACTTTGAGAGAAAAATCGCTAAGGACACTAAAGATAACCACAAAGCCTTCATCAGCTATGTTAGAAACCTGGGCGGAAACCCTCAGATATGCTCAGAGGTAGTTCACAACAACAAAAAATACACTGAACCCACAGATATTGCCAGTTCAGTGCAAATTTCTCCCCTCCCTCACCCCCAAAAGAAGAAATACTTATCCCAGCTGAATGTAATCTCCCTGTCATCTCAGATGTTCAAGTGAGAGCCGCCCTCAACAAAGCTAAAAACACAGCATCAATGGGACCTGACGGCATCCCGGGTTGCGTGCTACATGAACTCCAAGAGGAGCTAAACCCACACATAAAAATGCTATTTAACCTTAGCCTTACTACAGGATATGTACCTGAACAATGGCGTACAGCAACAGTGGTCCCACTCCACAAAGAGGGTACCTCTACAGACCCTGGGAACTACCTCCCCATAAGCTTAACCAGCCTGGTCTGCAAAGCTATGGAAAGAATCATTATGGAACTCATAAACAGAGACATTGGGGACCTACAGACACTTGACCCCACCCAGTTCGGCTTTGAGAAGGGAAGATCCTGCCTTTTGAACCTGGTTGGCTTTTTCGAAACAGTCACTAGAGCCATTGATGAGGTCAAAGCAGTCCATACAGCCTACCTGGACTTGGCTAAGGCCTTCGACACAATACCCCACTCAGGCATCATAGATAAGCTCAACAGCTTAAACGTAAACCCTTATGTCACTAGATGGGTTGCAAACTGGTTAAAGGACAGAACCCATAAAGTTAAAATCGCTGGAACAATGTCAGACTCAAAGCCAGTCACAAGTGGTGTCCCACAGGGATCTGTCCTGGGACCCCTCTTGTTCAGCATTTATTTCTCAGATGTTAAAGCAAACATGGGAGGGTTGTGTCTGACAAAGTTCACAGATGACTGCAAACTAGGCGCCATAGTCGATACACCAGCGGACAAATGCATCCTACAAAAAGGCCTCACAAAAATGGACAACTGGTGCTGGAGTCATGGCCTTAAACTAAATGCCAAAAAATGTATAGTCACCCCCTTTGGGAAAAACAAAGTACCCACAAATTATCACATAGACAGCAACCCACTGAGTATGGAAAAAGTAATCAGAGACCTAGGGACCCAAGTCGACAGCGACCTCTCATTTGACACCCACGTTGCCAAAGTGGTTAGAAAAACATTCTACCTTGCACACCTTATCATGAAGGGATTCACATCCAGATCCAAGGATGTCATTGTACCCCTATACTCCTCCCTCATCAGACCCATGATTGAGTATAATGCCCCATTTGGTATGTACCTCACCCGGCATTTGCAACAGCTAGAGAGACCACAAAAGTACCTCACCAAGAGGATCAAGGGTCTCCAACATATGTCTTATTCTGCCAGACTAAAGAAACTCCAGCTCTATTGAGTAGCATACCGCCTGCTCAGAGGTGATCTCTGCCTGACGTACAAGGCCATTTCCAATCAGGAACTGATGGACATGCTCCACCTCAAAAAATCCAAATCCATCGGAACCACGAGAGCTAAAGATTTAAACCTCGGTACAAGTATGAATAGGACATGCTGGAGGGATAGATTCATAACCCAGAGGCTTCCCATACTCTGGAACAAGATCCCAGTTCATGTTAGGCAGAGCCCCTCACTGACTCTCTTCAAGAGAAATCGTTAGGCAGAGCCCCTCACTGACTCTCTTCAAGAGAAATCTTGATGAGTGGATGGGAGATCGTAAGTTTACCCCAGGGGTCACATCTGTGTCACTACTAGACAAGGGCACAGTAAACTAATTCTGTTATATAAGGGGATCTTCACTGTGTCACCACTAGACAGAGGCACAGTATTCTAAATCTATTCTGTGCATTTTTGTACCATTTCATGGGGTGGCGAAAGCCACATCACTACAGCTAGGCTTACAAATGCCCCAGGGCAGATAGCCTAGTACTAAACTATGAAACTCCCATAGTCATGTGAAGTACATCAGAAAATGCAGACATGTTGGAAACAATGCATAGGAACAGTATGGCCCTTTTATACAAAGTCATTTAAGAAAGTTAAGCAGTGGGTGTGGCCAGCATGAGACAAGGATAGCTGCATTTCTTCACTGCTCTGCTACAAAAATAGACAGAAACTCTCAGTTAACCATCAAGCAACCAGGAAATAAAATCGAAGAAATACAGTACAATTTTCAAGTGTTGAACTTTCTGTTCCCCCTGCCCTGCAAAAACATACCTTACGTTTTTACAGTTTTAGAGTTTTAAAAAGGAAGATAGGAATAAATCCCCTCACTCACCGACCTGAGAACAAGTCAAACCAAACAAATAGCATAGGGTACAGTATTAGTCAGGCCTATTTTTAATAACAATTCTCAAGCAACCAGGAACTACAGTTATCCGGCATATACCAATCCCCATGGGTGCCGGTTAACTGAGAGTTTACTGTATTTTTGACAGGAAATGTTTTGTTTGAATAATCATATACATTTCACATTAGTGCATTTTGATAGCCTTCAGTGTTATAAAGGATTATTTTAAGAAAAAATGTGAAAATCTAACAGTTTTCCTGTCAAAAACTATGTAAAAGTAAATTCTTTCACTGTATCCGGCAGCAACATGAGCTACACTAAGGCAGCACTTCAGGATTCTTTAGGTAAGTAAGATCTTCAGTCACTTTTGTCTCATATTTATGAATTATCATTAAAATGAACAGATTGGACAATAAAACTGATGATTTTAAGAAAGATTGTTCCAAACAAATGGAACAAATAAATGAGGTTTGTCAGGTACATAAAAATCAGATCTCCGGCATCAAAGAATCCCTTAATATTATGGATGGAAGGCTAAATGAAGGAGAAAACAACACTGGATTTTTATTACAGCAAAATAAAATTTTGTCAGCTTGAAAAATAGATCTCAAAGGAATAATATTCTTATATTTGGACTTCCTGAAGGTACTGAAGTTAACAGTATACTTTCCTTTTTAACTGCCTAGCTTCCTAAGACTTTAGATCTCCCTAAAGGTCTCTCTTTTGGGACAGAGAGAGCACACCGGTCCCAAGGTAAACCTGCTGCCAAACCTGGTTCTTCTCTGAGATCTCTAGTGATGAAATTTATTTCATCTGACGACAAAGAATTGGTACTTAAAACTGCATGGGCTAAATCACCACTTAAATATGATGGAAATATTGTGCAGTTTGACAATGATTACTCAACAACAGTGATGGCAAAAAGAAAACAATTCCTTCCACTTATTAGAAAACTTAAAAAGAAGCAAATAAAAGTAAATGTATTGTTCCTGGCCAGACTAAAGACTTTCCTTACAATTGGGGTTAAACTTTTCGAAGATCCTGACCCTCCTTTGTCATTTCTACAAGCAAATAAAATTCTTGAACAAACAGAGCAAATGGATTGCTGATGGACCTCAAAAAGGAATATAGATTCAAATGGAAGCACGATAAATGAGAAAAAGAAAAAAAATTAGGGGCAATGAAGAACATTTCCTTTTCCCTGTCTTCAATCGTTTTTTACAAGGAAAGTAACATAATGTCAAAGGATGTTTGTTTTTCCTTTTTTGTAAACAAGCACGATTTTAGTTTTATATAAAGCAAGAACCAATAACATACTCAGTTACAACATAACTAGAACCTTGACTACAAATAAGTAGACTGCATATGAAATGTAATTTAACTGTTTTTCTGCATTATACTTCTTTATTTTACAGTTAATTGACAATATCTTTTTATGAGTTGGAACAAAAGGTTATACATTTTTTAACAAAAACATTCAGCATTTATAGTAATGTACAAGTTGCAGGTTTTTATATGAAATTCCATGTTTAGAAGTTACTGCATATTTTATTTCTGAAATAGAAAAGACGGCAACGTAACCTAGTTGAACTCGCATTTGTTTATCTTATATAGTTGTTATTACAGGCTTGAACACAGCATATATTTTTAGTACTATCTTGTTTTTCTTGATGCTTTGGGGAAAAGTAACAACAGAGTTAATTTCTATCTGTTACTTAAACAGTGTATTATACAAAATACCAGCATCTTAAGTTTAATATAAAATGAACAGAGTAATATTTAAAAGGAAGCTTTGTTAACACTAATAATTGCATTCTAAGGCTGCCTGGAAAGCCAATATACAGTCTTAGATATTAAAATAAGTTATTGTTCTTGCTAGACACAATGAAGTGTGAGGTGGGGTGGAGGGGTGAATATAGTTGTTAAGAAGTGCCTTTTATGACTGTTTAGTAAAAAAGAGGTTTTAATACATTAAACAACGTTAAAACTCTCTACACGAGTGAAAGATCAAGCTTGGTGTTGTATGTAATGAAATTGTTATTTGAGGGCTGTACTTATGCAGAGAGCTTCCGTGTGGTTTAGAAACAAAGCTCCTTTCTCTAAGGCTCAAGCTTTCTTCTCTCACTAGATGATGTGAAGTGTTTGAGGTGAAACACCTGTGATAACTTGAAATTCCCACCCATACTGAAAGAGTAGATCTGTTCCAGCTCGGAGATCTGATTTGACAGGCAGCTTTGGAAAGATAATTTAAATAAATGGTGGAACCTTCTGAATATGCATTAGATCAAATTTCACTGTAACAATACGTACAATACAAGCTAGCATAGCAGAAGAAAAGTTAATGTCAAGTTACATGAAACACAAAAGCTTATAACTTAAACAAAAAAGTGTATGTTGTTCAAAGGTATTATTTGATGCAAATGAATACAAATATTATATTTTAAGTTTTATTTTTATGACAAAATATATAAGTATAGAGCATACTGATAAAACACACAAAGGTTCCAAAGAAATAAAACTGCTGGGGATTTATCTTTATAATAGTAAGTCATAGTCTGTATTGTTCTTTAATCATTTATTTGATATATACATTTAGGAAATGTTTTTTTCTTAGTATATAGGTCTAAAATGAAACAACTGTTGTACTTATTTATATTAATAAAGACTTATAGGATACAGTTATACTTTTAACTAATTGTTATTAAAGTTATGTATATTTGTGGTAGAGTGGTTTGGGGGGTATCTTTCTTCTCACTCATTGTCAGAATATTAGATGAGTTGCTCTGCTTGGATGGTTAGACCATTCAACAGAGCGTGTTAGACTCCATGAGGGGTAAAAGAGGTTTTAGAAGTAATTGTTTTATGACAATCTTATTTACTGCCTTTTTACGAGTGTCCACAAATGTAATGATTTTGTTCCTAGATCTACTCTCAGAATTTGCTATCTGTATGAGCATTAATAAGCAATTCTTTATAAATAGAGCATCATTATGACAAATAAGTATATGTTTCTGATCAAATGAAATTTATTAACTGTATTTCTATAAATGTTAATGGATTAAACAATGGAAGCAAGAGAGGTAACAAATAGATATCTGAAGCTGTTTAAATCTCAGGTTATCTTTCTACAGGAAACACTTATTAGCAGATGATATAAACAGACTTAATACTAACAGTTACACTATACTATCTAGTTCACAACATAATCAGAAAAAAGGGAAGTAACTGTTTATGGCAGAATTCTTTATCTATGCCTGAAGTTAAGGGAACATATCGAGATGATAAATGTATGTTTTCTACTTAGGGTTGCCAACCATCCAGAATTCTTCCGGACTGTCTGGAATTATGGGACATTGTCTGGAAAACTAAGACTACACTCTATTGCCCAGAAAAAATAACCACTTTACTTTTAATTTTTAAAAATTTTTTTTAAGGACGTTCTTCTTTAAGAACGACCTTTACTTCTGGTCACACAGATGCGGAAGCGAAGATTATTTATGTCTTCATGTGCTGCATGGGAGGAACTTGAATTCCAGAAGACATTTGGACTGTGCAGCAGCTGCAGACCACCACAAACGGTTGGATCGGACAAGTGAGAGGTATTTTCATGTGTGTGTGTGTGTGTGTGTGTGTGTGTGTTTCATAGGGTTATTGAGAGTATAGCTAGCTAATTTTACAATGCTGGGGTATAAAGTATGAAGCTCTGGGTTGTAACCTGTATACAAGTTAAGGTGAGGTTTGTCTCTATAAGGTTTGTCCTTGAAATAAAAATGAAGGAAATCAACAACTGTGTGAAACTGACGCAATCGCTGGAAAAGACATGTTAATAAACGCTTGATTGGTGGATAGATAAGAACTCATGACATTCTGACTTAGCTGAGAAATCGTTTGCTGGCCAACAGTACACTGAAGTGCAGAGGATCTCAGAATTAAGGATGTGTGGCAATAAACAAATGTCTGTAATTACTAAAACATCAGGATAATACAGCTAATCATATATATATATATATATATATATATATATATATATATATATATCTTATAGATTATACAGCAGGAACTTCTTATTGCAACAATAGTTAATGTCTGTTATATACTTCGCAGATAAAGATTCTAGTTGTCTACTGATGTACTATGTTCTTCATCTGTAACTATGTTTGTAATTAATTGCTATGTTATTCAAATTGTTAATCGCTATGTAAATCCAATGTAACTACTGTCTGTATATTTTAACTGTGGAGCTTTTCTCCCTGGGCCTCCGCTGAAAATGGACTTACGTCCAGTCGGACACTCCCGGTCAACAAATGTAAATAAATAAATAAATAAATAATGTAGGACAGTCATTCTTGAAGAAGGGGATTATTAAAGCTGCTTTTATCATATGCACAGTCTTTAAAGTCTCTAGATCTCTCTGAATGGCATCTGAAACAAAGAAAGTTGTAGTCAGTAATAGCTGTAATGAGCTAGTATGAATATCACCACAAAGCAGCAAAAAGAGTGCCAGAAATGGTTATTATTGTCACACTCATACAATATGTAACAAAGACTGAGCCTGATGATGCTTTAATTATTTTTAACTAAGTATTAACATGTTCAGTTAGAAAGCTTTGCCTGCTGGTTGTAGGATAAGAAAACATCAGAGTGAACAAACACAGAAATAAGGTGCTTGTTCTGGACTGCAGATAAACAAAAGGGGATATAAGTAATTTACATAAAGGTATGAACTTCATCAAGCATTGTATGCAAAAGGATTAAACACAAAGAGAACAAAAAGAAATGAAGAAAGGAGACGTGTGCTAGAACTGAAGTAAGTCACTGGAGGTAGGAAGGATGACAAGTGTATTTTACATAATTACATTAAATGGTCTAACATTGGGTGGAAGGCTAAATATGAGGAGAAAGTAGGAAGAATCAAGCTTGTTGTCTCATGCTGACCAGAAGAATCAAGCTTGTTGTCTCATGCTGACCAGAAGAATCAAGCTTGTTGTCTCATGCTGACCAGTAAAGTTGCATTATAGTGTCTTTCTGTTTAGTGTGTGTGTGTGTGTGTGTGTGTGTGTTTGCTTTTATACCAGAGGATAAAAACGTGCAAAGTGTTAGTAGCTAGATTTGAATTTTGAAGAGACTTTGACCTGTGTACTCCATCTATCTTTTTCTTCAATTGCACCTTATATAACCACTGGGTTCATAACATTTTATTAATAGCAAGTATTCTAGTTTTTAACTGAATTATTTTTGATTTATTATTTGTTTTGTTCAGAAAGTCTTATAAGAAATGTAGACTAGTTCTCCCGTGACCTCCATGTTTCTTACAGCTCAGGCTTTGTTCATATTTGCACTAAAAATAAGTGTCTGTATTACTTAGCGCATTAGGTTACATGCATGGCTACAGATTTATTTTTATGATTATTTGTGTCAATTTTATTACAGTATTACTTAGGTTTATCTAAGTGATAGTGTCTTGCAAACTTGTTGTAACACCACTGAAGTTATTTTAATATTCCACTTCCAGCATATTTTTTGTTGTTACATCACTGGCTGGATAAGGCTTATGAAACTCCACAGTTAATGACTATAAATAAGGAGGAATACAAACTATAATGGCAATTCTCATAACCATATGATGTTCCAAAACAACTGAATGACTCATTGTGCCAGACTTTGGCATGAACACATTGGCATAGTATGCCTATCATATTGACCGGGTTATATACCAAGACCTCTAGCATTATGTTTTTAGGCCTGCTTTGTTAATATTGCCACACCTGCTTGGTTTTCTTACTCCCAAGGCATCTTGCTCAAGTGTCATGCCATATAGTGTGGATATTCAGTTGTATTTCTGCATTTTGTGGATGACTTATTATGAGTGTGCTCAGTGTGTGTTTGTCCACTGGGATTTGTCCCTTGCAGAATCACTAGAAAGTACAGCTAGCACAATGAACTATCATTATGAAAAAGATCAATATATTAACGTAAGTAATAGTTTGTGCTTATAAGTACATAACAATAAAACTTTTTTGAATAATTGCTTGTTGTGCATCCTCAAAAGAAAACATATGTGTGTGTGTATATATATATATATATATATATATATATATATATATATATATATATATATATTATACAATGTCACCTTCTATTGTTTGCAATATAATTCTCAAATGTTCAAGGCAAAACAGAGGGGCTGTGGCTAACTACGTCAAAGTATGGACTACTTTATCTCACAAAAAGTGGAAAAATACAAAGTAAAGCAAACAAAACCTAAATAACAACAACACAAACATAACACAACACAAAACTAACATAATTGTATAATAGCAATAACCCATGGCTGGGTGTGGGTAATGCTGGATTTACCCATGGTTGGCTTTGTACCAAACCACACCAACCGTGTGTAAATCCAGTATTACCCACACCCAGCCTTGGGTTATTGCTATATTAACTAACCATTTATTTTGGTTATTAAAGGATTACATTATAGGGAAAAGTCACCAAACAAGTGATTGTTACTTCATTTTGACTATATTAAATACTTTTATAAATTTTATATATAGAAATCTGGCTTATAAAGCATGGAATTTCCTTATGTTTTCTATAACATATACTCAAAGTAATATCCCTACTTCAAATATAGAAACAACGGTTGCCTTTAAAGAAAAGAATCTGCTGTACTGGTTTCAGTTAATGAAAGATGAAAAGTTGCACTCAGTAGATTACATTAGGAATAAATATGATCTGGATAAAGATATGTGGTTAGATATAGAATCTTGTAGACTATATATACAAGGGGAAATTAAATCACTGCAACCAATGTTAAGGGATGATATCCCAAAATTGATTGAGTATGTTATATTTTATTGCAACAAAACTCCTTAGGACATGGTCTCTTGTCCACATTGTATAAATTGCTACAGGGAAACTAAAACATGTAATGATACATACTGAAATTATTTTACCCAAATCAATAATTAACCACCAAGTGAAGAAGACAAAAATGATTTCTATTATCATCTAAGCATACGACTTCATCTCTTAGATGGCATTTGTTACATGGAACTTTTTACATAGGTCCTTCTTCACACCTCATAAAACTGAATTGATGTACAAGGAAAAAAGCAACTTTGCTGGAGATGCAAGAAAGAACTTAAAGCAAATTGGCAACACATGTTCTTTGTACTGTCTTGATTCCTTTTTGGCATAATAATTCTTTTTAGTCATATTTGGAGATACATTTATTTTATTTAAATCAATAATTCCATTTAATACCCCTGTTCCCACTTGTATTAAAAGAACAAAATATAACATATTGTGGACTGTATTGACCATCTCTAGAAAAATGATCACACAAAAGTGGAAAAATAAATTTACTCTCTCATTTAAAGAATTTATAAGTATAACAACTAAAGTAACTCATCTAGAAATTATTGCAGTCAGATTGAGAATGAACAGAATTACCTCTTGCCTCAGTGTATAGACAAAATTTAAAGAACTGCTTGACAAGCAAAAATAACAAAAACAATTCTGGAACTGAACAGACATGCAACAAGAGGAATGACTAGAAGGTTCATAAGACTCTTATAAATATTATTTCCTTTGCTGCTGTATTCATAACCACAGTCAGAATTAGCTAGTTGTCTTTACATACTTTAAAATCTTGTTTGACAACTTTGTTAGTAATATTATAAACGACAAGAAACTATCTTAACTTGCAGCATTTACTGTATATACTGTTGACAATCAATATCTTGTTATAGTATTAAAGCCAACAACCTGTAATGTTGTTTACTATTGCTGCAACTTTGTATCTCTATCATGTATATGATGTGGAACTTTTATCCCCGGGCATCCGCTGAAAAAGGACCCGCGTCCACTAAGAATTTCCTGGTAAACAAATGTAAATAAATAAAATAAAATAAATAAATAAATAAATAATAAGATTATGGTTTTTTTCGTACTTTTAAATATGCATGTACATTTCTGATTACAAATTTTGTAGTGATTATGTTTTATGAAAATCTAATCAATTTCCTTCTTAAATACTGTGATTGTATAACAGCAATAGCCCACAAGTGGTTGTGGATTTACCCATGTTTGGCTTTGTTTAATCACTCAAGCTTCACCCTCATGATGAAACCATGCCAACTGTGGGTAAATCCGGATATACTCACACCCTCTCATGGGTTATTTCTTAAATAAAACAAGCTTCCTGAATACTACAGAAACAGCTGTTCTGAGATGGAAATTGATGGCATGAGAGAGAGAGAGAGAGAGAAAAAAAAGCAAG